>NC_052050.1:32293563-32615229 GCF_903992535.2 Arvicola amphibius | reverse complement strand
TAGATCTAATAGTATTGCCCCAAGGATGCTAGTAATCCAAAGATAAAGAAATCTCAGAAGGAAAGTTGAGACAAAAGTCCACTATGTCTTAACTCAGCAAATGCATGCAAAGGTAGGAGGTGGCTCCAGACAATCTTCAATAAGCATAGGCCCTCAGAAATCAAATCCACTCTTGCTATTACCAGCTCTTGGAAGAGTTCAAAGTCCCCTGAAATCACAAGCCATCTTCATCCCTAAGAGCCCAGACTCCTCTCCCCCATGTTCTCGCCCTTGGAAACCCTACAATGGAGAAGACTCAAGAAAAATGTTAGAAAGGAGAATGTGGTCGGACCTTGAAAAAGATCCAGTCCATCACCCCGATCATGTGGACAGAGAAATCCAAGCAAAAATGAATCATCTCCAACTTAAAGGCAAGGTGTGCACTAGGGAGGACTCCTCGCCAAAGCCTAGACAGGCTCTCTATCCATTAACCCAAGAACATGATGCTCACTGAATCCAAAGTCAATGGTGGACTACATGTTGCTCTCCACATGACAGTGTTCCCTCTGCATTTGAGAATTTGATTCAGACTTCATTCTGAAACATGTCCAGTGAGGGCACAGAACACTTCCAACATCACCACCCACAGCTCCAGGACCATTCCCCAGGGAGTTCCTCTAAGGCCCAGGACTTCTTCCACCCCAATTTTATTGGAATATGGTGGTGGTGGTGGTGATTTGAAACAGTGTCTCACTGTGTAGCCTTGGCTAGCCTGGAACGCACATATGTAGACCAGGCTAGCCTGGAACTCAAAGAGATCTATCTGCCTCTGTCTCTTGAGAGCTGGGATTAAAGGTTTCTACCACTACCATCCCAAGTTCCCCAGAGTTTTTCCATCTTTCTTTATACACACCACACCAAAGTACTGCTCTTGCCATCACCACCACCACGGCACCCATGGCCACCCCCGCCACAACCACCACCACTATTCCCACTACCATGACACCGAATCCTGGCTAAGCTCCTTTAACAACTAAACTAGACCCACGGTAAGGCACTAGGTCTTCTCCAAACATTTCTAGATCTGAATGGAAAACACAGTGGACTAAGTAGGATTCCTCCAAAATTCATGTCTACGGAGAGCCTCAGTGTGACTTTCCCAGGAAAGAAGGTCTCTCCGGGTACAATCAGATAAGGCTCTTGCAGCGCTATCATCCGGGATATGAGTGGCCTTTCACTCCAGTGACTGGCACCCTTACATGAAGAGGATACACAGGAAACAGGTGGCCAGTGAAGACAAGGGACGATAAGAATGATGCCGGCAGGTACCAGATGCCTGCAGAGAAGCCTGGAGGATGCCACCCGAAGATCAGACTTCGAGACAATGAGAGAATGTTTCTGCTGTTTAAACCACCTGGTCTGTGCTCCATGCACCACGGCCTCCCCCATCAGAGGTGCCTGACGGGAGGGTGGTGCAGAGAGGGCAGAACCCAGGGCAACTGTGAGAAGAGGCCACCCTGGCTCTGAGCACACGAGGAAGAAGGGCCAGAGTGTGTGACTGGGCAGACTGCTGCCAAACACCAGAGAGATAAGAAAGGGACTGAGCTCAAAGGTCAGGCATTTTGGGGTGTCCCCTTCCAAGCGCAGAGCTCTCTGTGATCTGGTCTCTGTTCTTCTCACAAATCACCTTACCACAGCCTCACACAGCCCACTAACAGGCCTCAGCCAACAGAGAGTCAAAGCCCCTCCCCTTCCGGTCACAGAAGCCTCTGCCCTTTCATTTATGATGATGTTGACTTATCCCCCCTCCCACCCCCCCACCCCCGCACCCAGCGGAAAGACACAAAAGGGAGCTGAGGGCACCAAAATACAAATCTGTCTTTTAGCCCTTCTAATTTTAAAACAAAGATGCAAAAACGTCAACCTAGGCCCTGCAGGCTCTGCTGCCTCGGGGGAGCAGGCTGGCTCCTCTTCCCAGAAACTTCAATCTTAGGCACACACTCAAAAGAATCGAAAGCAGCCTTCCAAACTAAAACATTACACATATATTGGTGGGGACCCAGAAGCAAAGAACCAAATGTTGGCCAATGGGAGAGTGAACAAAATGTCCAGATGACAGAATGGCATTTGGCAAGAAGAATGGGGCACCAACAGGTGCAGCACGAGTCTTGATACCTTATGCTTAAAAAAACAAGAAAGACAGAAAGACAGAGAGAGGGGGGAAGAGGGAGAGAGAGAAAAAGAGAGAGGGGGGAGAGGAAGGCGGGAGGGAGGGAGGGCTGTCATTGTCACAGACCATGTACATGACTCCATGCATTAAAATCTGTAACACGGAACTCAATAGGGACATAAGGCGGGGGGGTGGGTTTATCAGAAAAGGCCAGTAGTGCCTAAAAAGAGTTCAGAATTTCATTCTAAAATTGTCTGTGGAGGTGGGTGGTTGGGTGGGTGCATTTATCTGTGAATGTACTTAAAACTACTAAGTCGTATGCCTCATATAATTTGTACTTTTTAAAAAAATTCTATCTCATTAAAACTCCAAAATTAAGATTGGGGGATCCCTAACCTGAGACCCTGAATACCAACAGGTTAAGATCAACCCAAGCCCCCAAGAAGGAACTCTCTGTGTACTTCTTCTATTCTGTCCTCATTTAATTCCACATGCCTCAAGTCACCCACCTGCAGTTGCACAGCCGGAGGGAAAAGTGTAAGTAACAATATTTTATGTTGCCTATTTCAGAAATTAACTTAACTTCAGGGGAAACTAATTGGGGAAACAACCGCCAGCGTTTCTGTGCTCTCTCCCTCTGTCTAGAGCTATCCGCCAGAGAGCACAAGGGTTCACACTACAATTCGGCATTCCCTCCAAACAGCTTTAAAATTGGAAGGGGAAAAAATAGCCTTCATCTATATGGGGTTGGAATATAATTTACACACAATTATACAACATAGTCAGGTTACAACATTACCTCTGATTAAAATAACAGAAACTCAGTGACAGGAGGACACGATTTCATAATGCAGTGATCAGGATGCAGTCCTGGGGTGCCCCCACACCCCACCCTCATTCCCAGAAACCCTCTGCATGGCTCCCTCCCAGACTCATTTAAAAAATACTACTTCCTCTTACCCTTGGGGGAAGCTGCAGTCACAGGGGTGACCTGTCCACAGATCCTATCAGAGAGTAATATCCTAGACAGTGGCACTGAATCATACCGGGCTGCGGTGGGGGTGGGGGCAGTAACAGAATAGGCATGGAGATGAGTGTTGCTTCGGAAAAGCACCGGAAATTAAGGAGCGTGATCCACACAGCAACTGACGCCGAGTGAGATAGCTGGCTGGCCCGCATCCCTACCACAGGCATCCAAGCTGCTCTGTACCCACAGACAGCTGCTCCATCACTCCATCCTTGGGAATCCCCCTCCCCCAGCACACACACCCATGAGTTGAACTCACTGTGGCCAAGGCCCCCAAAACTTTCTCCGGTGTTCCAATACTTACCAATACATTGCTGCAGTTAAAACCCAGTGTCTCTGCGAGCCATGGCATCAGGCTAAATTAAACAAGCGCCCTTTACTGTGGTGACCCTGGAAGGAATGCACGCCTGCCTGCATGCAAGAGGCACCTCCAGAGCCCAGCCAGGTAGCCAAGGCAATTCTTCACAAACTACTGGGGAGACTGGGAGGAGGGAAGCCACACAGGACGGTGGACTGCCATGAACCCTTCCTCGTGTTCATGGAGCCCTCAGCACCCACCCAAAGAGAAATTGTCTAAGTGTGCCCAGGATGGGACACAGACCCAGAGTGATTCCTCGCAGATTTAAAAAAATAAGAGAAAGAAAAAATAAGTTCAAACTATCTCCTGTCAGTCTGCCCCTGCTTGCCTTTTAAAGCACATCTCTGTATAGTATACACATGGACGAGTGAAGTGCCCTAATAGCTCTGAACCTCACTTTCTCTCTTATATCAAATGAGCATAAGATCTTAGCCTAAATAACACAAACTGAGACCACCTGCTACTGTGGAATTACAATTGAGCATACATGCATGTGAGGGAGAGGCAGACAGAGAGAGAGATCAATTGATGGATTGGTTCACTGATTGATATTCTTCTTCCTCCAACAATGTTAAGGAAAACCCACCCTGACTGAGCCTGTGTATACATACAGCCTCCCTGAGAGCTCCCCCATCACCTCTCTGCTCTAGTCCCTCCAGCATCCATTCCCAAGCTCAACAATGTCTGCAGCTCTCCTCCCTGGAAGCTGGCCCATATATAGGTGTTAGGATGTATCACACACAACCATGGGATGCTCAAAACATCCCTTTCTGTCTCCCAAACACCACACAGATACCACCCTGGTGGTAGATGGTTTCCACGCAGAAATTAAGTTTCAAACCACCTGGCAATCAAAAGGGCATGCCTGCTCCTTTGCCTGTCTCTGTGGAGGGTCCCCTAGTCCTCCACAGGGACGTTGAGGAACCACCAAGGATGGGATGAGAAGCTGTGCTGGAAAAGTTACATCATTTACATGGCAAGGATTATAGGCCCTCAGATTCACAACTAAGGCAGGCCATGCTTCAGCAGATGCTACTGAACCCGGGGAAGATAGTCCAAGGGACAACAACCTGACCTGCTCCTCTTTAGAGACAGAATAAAAACTTTGCTGCTTGGCAGGTTCTAAAGTCCCTGCACCCCATCCCCCAAGCCCTCCAGTTGATTTCATGAAAAGAACAAATGGCAGCCTTAACCCTTCGCCCTGATTACCGTCATTACCATATTTTAGATGTACGTGGCAATCAGCTCCTGATGAGCACGCTTTACCTAATCCACAGCACGGAGAGGGCTGTGCGCGCTGGCACTGGTGCTCCCATAGCGCAGACGCTTGGCCCTGACTGCCACCTTAGTGCCAACAGACCATGAACAGCCCCACCCTCAGCAGTTCTTCAGATGTCCCAAAAGGCTAGACTGTGCAGCCAGGGCTCTGCAAGAGGCTGCATCAGGGTATCCTCTGGGAAGAAAAGGGAGGCGGGATAGATGGCCAGGCTCTCCTCCACTTGAACACAAAGGAAAAGGATGAGCAGATATGCAGAAGCCTTCAGGAAGTGCAAACTAGGAAGAGCTGGGTCACTGCCCCAGCTCAGCTTCTTCCTAGACATGCAGGTGGGCATGTTATAGGTGGGGACAATGCCTATGGGAACTGTTACAAGAACCACACAAAATGTGTATGTTAAAGCACTCAGCCCATAGAACACTCTCCAGAGATGTGGACTGGTCCCAGCAGAGTGCAAACAGAGAAGAAAAAAAAAAGATAAATGGGCAAAGATCACATCTCTGGTAGCAAGCCATAGTTGTTCCCTGTCAAACGTGCTCTAAGAACCAAGCTCTGTGTCAGGTTTGGTGGATGCAAAGTGGATGGGAGCTGATTCCACTTCAAAGATGCTCACAGCCAAGTAAGAGGAACACAGGCTTGGGCATGGCCTCAAATTTGAAGGTCAACTGGGAATGCTTAGAACACTTAGGGAAAAGGGCCTCTGAGGCAGAAGCTGGGGCAGCTTCGGTGGCTAGCAAAAGTCGCTGCTGGCTACTAGTATGGTGGAGCGCAAAGAAACTGGGCAGGTAGGACAGCAGATTCCTGCAGGCCAGGCCAGAGAAGAAGAACCTCCAGGTGGGGCTCTTCAATCCTGTTGTTAAGGAGAAAAACAGATCAGCTGGAATCTGTGGAGAGATGGAGGCCGAGCCATTTAAGTACTAGCAAGAAGGTCTGGGCAACCAAAAGGGAGTGAACCAGGAAGAAGGTACCCGGACACCAGCCATACTGAATAATGTGCAGTCATGGTCCCTTTTCCTATCCAAGACTCCTTCCTGCCTCTGCCACTACACTGTTCTAGAAACATCCTGAAGAGGATGTCTAAAAGGAGAGAAGGTGAGGCAAGGGTTGCATACAGAGATAAGCACGTTGCACCCTTGGCTCAGTGGCCTCTGAAATACCCAACCTTCTGTTAAGTCATAAATTCAAACTGTCATGGGGTGGGGGAGGGGATCAACCCCTATTGTCCCCATAGGAAGTGCTCGTGTGGTTTCCCACCTTCTACAAGTAGGAGGGAGATGGGAAAACCCAAAGCAGCGTTTGCCGTTAGACGGACACTAAACGTTACAATATTTTTAACTGTTTCACCCCTCAAAAAAGACACAAGGTGATTTTCCTAAACCCAAGAGGGTTGCAGAAGCTCTGAGAACCAGAGACGGAAGGGAGGGCAGGAGCAGGCACCAATCCCAGCACCCTGAGCAGGCCAAGGGGTCAGACCTGAAAGAGGAAGAACTTCCACTGTGGATTTATGAAGGGACCACAGCAAGCAACAGAACTCCATTTTCTTCTCTACAAAATGAGATCAGGAGCAAGTAAGGCATCAAGTGTCAAGGTACCAGGAGTAGCAGCAAGCTAGGATTCTTGTGCTCGCAGGGAAGTGGAGAGTTCTAGACCTGCCTGGACCATACAACAAGAAAATGTGTGTATGTGTGCATGAGTACTCACTTAAAAAAAGAAGAAGGTGGTGGGAGTAAAATAATTGGCACCTGAAAGATGCTTAGCATGGTATGGGGCTGGAATGGCACAACGAATGCCTTCTCATTCTTCCACTCCCTTTCCTTCTGTCCCTCTGCCTGCTTGTCTGGGAAGGAGGGTCAAAACTTCCTTGCCTGCCTTCCAAACAAACAGAACAAAAAACATTTGTAGAGGCAGTGTATGCTCTGTAAACTAGGTAACTAGTTAGTCACACAGGTTTCCTTCAGCTTTCCCCACACACCACCCTGAATGGGCCCACCTCTGGCCGAAGCCTTGGCAACCATTTGAGAGAGCTGAAGACATCCCAGCATAAAGATCACAGCCACTGTCCAGGAGAGGCAATGGCTTTATCTGCTTCCGCCTCCACATCCCCTGACCTTCTGAAGAGGAACAAATTGCTCCCCATTAGGGAGGTCATTCTGTGGGAAAGATAAAGCTATCCGTGCCTCGGGGGTAATATTTCTCTGCTACACCCATATCCTAATAGGTCCATGTTCTGCGCATGCCAGACGTACTTCTATAAACTCTCACATAAAAGAAAACTTGATTTTTCAGTGGGGTAAATGGGGAGAGAGAGAAAAGAAAGAACCCTCCAAGCAAAAATCTTAACAATCAAACAGTGCTGGGCCAGGCAGGGACGACTAAACGAGAAACACAGCTGATGTTTTATAGCCACGGGGTCGGCTCCACTGGAAGAACACTTGCACCAGGCAAACCAGATCGAGAAGCCGTGCACGCCTCCCACTAACTAGTCTGGATGGCTGTGTACGGAGGTTAAGAGGCAGTAGGGGAGCCATACCTATCAGCCAATGTGCAGGGAACTCACTAGGCACTCACTGTAGAGGACTATGAAAGCCCTCGCGTGGCCCAGTGCATGGTGCCTACCTCTCTCTGAGGAGCACTTCTGACAGAGATATCTTCAACCTTTTGAATAGTAGCCAAGCCCACCTTGCACTTGGCAGCTGCCTTGCACAATCAAGTCCCTTTCATCAGGGAAGAGAGAGCTGTCCATCCGGTTAAACCTCATCATGCACCACTCATTCACACACACACACACACACACACACACACACACACACACACACACACACACACACACTGGTGCAGGGTGAGGTTGCAGACCAGGTGTCAGGAAAAAGACTCAGACAAATTCGCCACCCAGAAATCTTGCCCCCAAGGACAAGACAGTGGTCAATCTACCCCCAGAATGGAATGAGGGGCGTTTATCTGCTTCCCTGTACTGCGAGTGTAGAACGCCAAACAATCTGCAGATGATTCCAAGTCCCTGGACACCATATTCGCCTCTTCTTTCATTCTTGCGCTCCTTATTGTGAAGCTGGGCACGAGCTCTCAGGAGATAAAAGCCTTTGTTCCTAAGGAAAACAGCTGGCCAGAGTTCTGTGTAATAGCCACAGAGATGCAAGCAGAACGTGCTGCGATGGACAGGTCCCACCACACTGAGTCAGGCAAACCCTTCCCTTCGCTACTAGTTGACCATCTGATAGGGTAGTTTTGTATGTGAAAACTCACTGGTGACATCTGGTAAGAAACCAATAGTAATCACAGATCAGATCTATCAGCAAATTTCCATCACCGTTGTCACCTGCTATTAATTTCTCAATGCTAACTAATGATGAGTATCACATCAACCGCTACCAGCCCTAGAATCCCAAACTGAAAGGTTTGAGCCTCTGCTCTGGAAGATTCCAGCAGCAGCCGAAGGAGCATGCACACAGCGGCATGACGATTGAAAAGAAGGAAGGAAGGATCCTGTCCTGCGTTGGAGGAAAGGGAAGCTTCAGAGATGAGACGCTGGACTGGGGTTCTGAAGGTTGGACAGAAGACTTTCAGACAGGGTTCGTCACATGGGCAAGAAACATCATCCCTTGCTTCAGTCACTCTAAGTCTGACAAAGCTCCAGCGGAAATCAAGTGGGAAGGAACATCTGTTGGGAGCTAGGCATGAAGACACAGGCAAGGGTGATATCACAGGAGTCTTGTGGACTGTAACCAAGGAGACTGGACTCCATCCTGCGGGCAAAGGCTCATCGGTCATTAAGTTCCAAGCAGCTGCCTGAACTCAGGCAAATCGCAGCCTATTTTAAGAGCCTTCTCCTGCCCTTCACAGAGGCCCTCCTTGTCTTCCTAAGCAGCACCCACATTCTTGAAACCCAGGATACCTCTGAAACTATGCTCATTATGTGCAGCTGTTCCCCAGGAGGCATCTGGGGCTGAGGGCGGTTCATCCCCTTCAGCCCTCACACTTGCAGGAAACGAGGCTTTCCTCCCCTGGACCACAAAGCTTATCCTTCCCAACACCTCACTTTCTTCCTCTGCCCCTGCCTGCTGCTTCCAGGCCTATTCACCCCGCAAGACTGTTTGTGTGCCTAGTGGAGCCAAGACAAAAGAATCTGTGGTAGGCTCTGAGAACCCAGAGACAGTGATCTGTTCCAAGAAAGACCTGGAAACAAAGCAGAGGAACTTCCTCCGATCAGACTCTCTCCTTTTCACGAATTTCATGACAAGGGGTCTGGCTAGGCTCTCACTGTCCCTTAGTGACCAAGACTCTGGAGCAGCTACCTGGAGTGAATCTGCATAGAAAGAAGGGAGTAATAACTGGGCCCACAGTCCTACAGGCAGAGCCAACACCTTAAATCCGGAAGACAAGACTTCTGCGACTGAGCCATTCACAGCCAGAGTCTCCAGGCCCCTCCCCTTCCAGGACTCCCAGCGTCCTCGCTTCTCCACCCTTTCACAGCCTGCAGCTCCTCACATTTCCACTCCCCTTGTCCTTTGCTGGCACTGTCCCCACCCCCAGCAATAACAAGTCTCCTATCGGAACTGGGAGCCCAAATAATCTCACTCCCGTGCTACCTCCACCTCTAGACTTCCCCGGCCGCCCCTATCTTCCTCCAGCACTCTAACTTTACTTTACTTGTCTCCAAGCTTTGGGAAGCCAAGTCCCTTGTTCTCCTTGCAGTTGTACTTCCAGTAACTGACACCTAACACTTGCCCAATGAGTGGACGTTCCAAACCACCCTCCTCCTCCTCGACAACATGTCTCTTCACCCACCTAGGATGCAAAAAATCCTGACTGGTGGTGCTCCCTACCAGAGCCTTTAGATACATTCCTTAAAGGCGTGTCTTATTCATCTCTGTATCCCCAAACCATCGGTGGTACTCAAGAATATGACCCACTAACTTAAAAAGTTAAAATTGCATGGATAATGGGCAAAGAATAGACAAGCCGCATCAAATCTAACTCTCTACCTAAGAGGTGTTTGCTTCATTCGGCAGAACAATGTCTTTGCCAGGCGTTTCGTGGTTGGCAGAACCCCATGCCAGGGCTTCTGAAAGGGCAAAGACAATCAAGACTTGCACCTGGGAGGCTGAAGCGACGGCTCAGCAGTTAAGAGCACTGGCTGCTTTTCCAGAGGACTCAGGTTCAATTCCCAGCACCTACATGACAGTTCACAACTGTCTGTAACTCCAGTTCCAAGGGATCCAACTCCCATGGCAAAACACTAATGCACATAAAATAAAAATAAAAAAAAAAAGACTTGCATCTATAGTGACCAATAGTCACCAGCCACTTGGGGTAACTGAAACCCAAATTTAAATTAAAACCAAGTGCCATTTCCATTCTTTACCTGTGACGACCACATTTCAGTGCTCAAGCCTGCATGGGAAGAAAGTTTCCTTTCTACAAGAAAGCTCTCAACAGGCAACTTGCCAAGGGGACACACTGGACAAGAACCCAAAAGATCTGGGAAAGTGTTTATGACTAGCTGGTTCTGAAAGAGGCAGCCGGTTTGGAAACCAAGAGTTGTTGCTGCTTGGGAGGCGAGGGGTTGGGGATGTTGGGGTATTTGAAAGAAACATTTTCAAAGCTGGAGTTTTAAAAATGACTATCAAGAGATTGGTATGGCGGCACATATCTGCAAAGTCTAGCACTTGGGAGGTAGAAGCGGAAGAATCTCAAGTTCAAGGCCAGTCCAGACTATAGAGTGAAATCCTATCTAGGAGGGGAAAGAGGGGAGCCCGTCACAGATGATGAGAAGCCAGAAGAACCTCCGCCCACATAGTAAAAGGTTCTGTGCAGCCAGAATGCTAAGCAAATGATTGCTTTACATTCCTCGGCACACATGAGCCTAGAGGGAAGCAGGGAGGCTACCAGAGAGAGAACTTTTCTCAGCTGACAGAGGAAAGCTTGATGAATGCTGATACGGACAGGAATGGGGATACAGCAATGGCAGGTTGCAGAGATTTGACTAGGCAACTCCTTACTGGGGTAGAACACGTGCAAATTCTAAGATGAAAGGGCCCCTTATAAACGCATTTACTTTCTAAGATGCCAATGACCAGAAGGCAGAGCCTATATTCACTTGGTTTTGTGGGGACTTGAGTACTACCCTACCCCCAAGTGGTTCATCCAAGAGAAGTCTGAAAACCCACTCTGAATAGAGTCAGGGAGCCTGGTGAGCATTTCTGGACTCCTCAGCCTGTTCCCAATCCCCCTCGCTTAGGAGAACAGGGTGAGGAGCGTCTTCTGTTTCAATGCCTTTGGGGAGCACGGCTCCCGGTCAAATGAAAGGGCTTTGAAGCGAGGGCCACACGCTTTGCTCATGTTCCACAGTCCTGCCTTCCTGGTCCTCCCCGGCCACCCATTGCGGGCTAAAAGCTTCTTTATGCTCACTCTCGGAGCCCAGCGTGGACTGGTTCCAGCCACTGCTGTACCAGGGCCTTAACCAGGCGCTTAAGATGCAGGGCACAACTTGGTTAATGCCATTGTGGGTGGCTCCACAGAACCTTGGATGCATTTCAGCAAACAGCTAATAAGACCAGTAGATGGGATGCTGGGTAAAGAGTCAATGTGGCATTTACCAGGACTCATCCTCACCATTCTGCCCCCACCACACTCGCACGACAACCTGTTTTCATCTATTAGTCTATCATTAGCAGCCAAGACTCAGTATACGGCCCTCAACTCCAAGAACCCTTTGTGCAACAGGCACATCCTTTGAGAAAAGGAAAAGGAAAGCAGAGGAGGGATTTCTCAAACTGCCAGGCCAAAAAGAAAGATAGGTAAGATAGGGGAATTCATGAGCAAAGAAAACTCTGGAAAACCTAAAAGGCCCCTGCCTGCCTCTTCCCACCCAGCAATCTGAGGTGACTGAGATGCACACGTGGTCCCCGAGGGGTATCACAGGGTGAGGGGCCACACTCCTTTCCCCTCCACAGCATCCCATGGCCCTTATCACCTGCCTACAGGATAGAGAGGGGCCTCTGCTTGCTTGTGGACTGTAGCAAGAGGTAAAAAACCAATTCAAGAAATCACTTCCTGACAGGCTGACAGCTGACATTCTTAACTGAACACAGGATGTGCCAAGAAATTATCAGGTCTGGGTTTGTGCTCACTAATAGATGACAAAGCAAAAAAAGAAGACGACGACAAAAGTAAAGAATTAATGGGGGTGGGGAAAGCCAAAGCCAACGGTAGCCACATGTCTCATAAATCACGACTTTTATTGAACGTTTCACCACATAATAGCAGCAGTCAAATTGAATAAAAACACCCTTCTGTTAAGTTCCAAGGGAGACCGTTCACCCCTCCAGATGGGCCCAGGGTGTGAGGAGGAGAAAACAGAACTTTGAGGAACTGAAGGGCTTGGAGAAAGCAGAATCAAAGGCAGTGAGTTCTTAACATGGCTTATAAAAACATGGGAGCCCAGAAGGCGGAGGATGGGGGATGGCAGCAGGATGAAGAAGAGTAAAGCCACTCAATTCAGGGTACACTGGACGAGTGGACGCAGTAACCACTTCTGATGGGCCTGTCCAGCATGTTAGAAAGGCAAGAGCCGAAACAGGGTCCACGTCTATGGCTAACCCCATGGGCAGACTGGGAAATCACGGGGATGAATCAGTAGTTCACCATGGAGATGCCCAGCACACAAATAAGCCCAGCCACTTACTTATGGATATGAGAAGAATGTACCAATCCATATGGGAGACTGGTTTACTCTGGAACCTTCTCCCCCAGTGACCCACATCAAAGCCTGACATAGAGCAAGCCTAAACTTGGGGAACTAAGCAAGGGATACAGTAATTAAGACAGACATTTCCACAATGGCTCAGGCTCTGAGGCAGGCTGGGGGGACAGGGTGATTAGTTTTGGGAAGGTTTATGTTCCTCCATTCCCTACTCATCTCACAAGTAGAGGAGGAAAGGAAACGAATGTGTGGCGTCCCAAGAGGTGACATTTCCAGAACCTAAGGAACCGGTATTTATTGTGAAATACATGTGAGCTACCTTTGGTCACCTTCAAGGTAAGGAAGCAGGCACAAAGCTCCGGGCACAAAATGCTCTCCACAAACATTCCAGGACCCAATGTGCTGAACCCCACTGACCTGGCCAGAGCCCCAGAAAGTTTGCTCTTTCCCCAAAAGAGGAACCAGCTGAGGAGAACCAGCCACTGTGATGCAATGCAAAACCAAAGGGATGATGTAATGGCCAGAAGCATCTCTAAGGATACATTGTGGGGAACTGGATGCCCTGGCCCAAGTCGGATTAATGGTCATCAGATTAGTACTAGAGTTCGAGCTTGCTTTGTTCCTTCCCTCTCCTACCCTAACCCAGAAACCTTAAGAAAGGTGCTTTTGAATAAAGACAGCTCTCTTTCGCCCTGGGTCCCAGGTGTGAGGAGCCAAGGCAGAGTGGGATAGCATTCAAATATAGTCAGCCACCACTCTGCTAAGATACAAGGCAAAACGCCTTGAATATGAAAAGCATTTTCCAAAATATTAAAACAGTGTTTCCAGAAAGCTAGCGTCGGACCAGCTGCTTGCTTGCACATAGAAAGCTCCTTGAGGGGCTAGGGAGAAGGCGTGCCACTGAATCGAACATCTTAGAGCTGAAAACCCCAACCTCAAAAGCAGCTCACCCATGGCTCTGCCTTGTATAAGTTTCTCCTGCTTCAAAAGTAGGTCGGGGGGGGGGGGGTTACGGTCTCACCTGCTCATTCTGAATGTTCGTGCCTATCCTTTTCAGGGATGCCCTGTGGGCAGAAAGCATTTGCTTGACGACAGCTAGAATAGTAGGTGGCCCGGCGGTATCACGTACTATGTGCTGTATATATGGTGTGGTGGTGCACTGTGCTGTGTGAGGTTTTACTATATGATGTGCTTGGGCTGTGTGGTGCAATGTGGTATTATATGGCATAGCATATGGTGGTGTGTTGTATTTTGTAACATGTGTTTTATATAGTATGATGTATTGTGTTGTGGCATTTTTTAGTATTATGTGGTGTGTGGTATTTTGTGTTGTATGTTTTGTGTAGTTAGTATGTGCTGTAATGTTTGAGGGTATGGTGTGCTGTATGATGTGGTGTGGTGTGTGGTATTTTGTGGTATTGAGTGGTATCGTGTGTTATTTTGTGGTTTTGTGTGGTGTCGTGTGTGTGGTGTTGTACCGTGTGGCAGAGTATTATGTGTGGTATATCATACAGCGTGGAGTTGTGGAAGAATCTTACTTAACACATGGTCTCCTATTTACTGAACTGAATGAATCAATAATAAATCCCTATTGAAAAGCAGACAGGCTTGGCCTGGAGCTGGGAGTAATGAAATGGATAGGAACCAAACTGGACTCCCAGCTTGGCTTGACTGTGAGCTGTTCCAATTGTTCTGTCCTGAGTAAGACAAGTAATTTCTAGAGGCCTTAGTTTCCCCACCTATGAAATGGGATAGCACACTGTAGTTTCACCCTACAGATCCAATCAGATTACTTGTGAATGCTTTGTAAAACTGCAAAGACACGGTCACTGATCAGTCTCATGAACCTGCCAAACGGCTCACCCAGCACATGTAATTGTTCCATGTCAGCCATCCCCTAACAGGGTCAGAGGGGGAAACAGACTCTAATCGTATGCTGGCATCAACAGCCGATCACCTGAAGAGAGAAATCTCCTCTGGGGAAGAAGAGGAAACCCGTGTATCATGCAATTAAAGCAAGCAGGTGAGCTCAAGTTTCTAGACAGGACAGGGCAACGCTGGCAGCTGATCTTGGGTAGTCAGAGGCACAATTAGCAAAGAGGACTTGTGGGTTTCTGCTGTGGAGATGGGTGTCCTCTCAGTGCAGGACCACACACATAAGAGGATGAAAACTGGGAGCATAATCTCCCCTTCTAGGCTTATCTTCTGTTTACCCCACATCAGTCCGTTCCTACCGTGCCACTGCATTTAGGATTACCCCCAACAACATCCATTTTGAGCCACCTTGGTGCCCTTATTCATGCCTGGCACCTCTACCGGTGTGATAGCCACCGTGACCAAAAGCAACATGGGGAGGAAAAGGGTTATTTCAGCTTACAGTTCATAATTCCTCATGGAGGGAACTCAAGGCAGTAACCTGAAAAAAGGAACGGAAGCTGAAGCCATGGAGGAACACTGCTTACTGGTTTGCTCTGCTGCCTTTCTTTTCCTTTCTTCTTTCTTTTTTTTTGTTTTTTTTTTCGAGACAAGGTTTCTCTGTGGCTTTGGAGCCTGTCCTGGAACTAGCTCTTGTAGACCAGGCTGGTCTCGAACTCACAGAGATCCGCCTGCCTCTGCCTCCCGAGTGCTGGGATTAAAGGCGTGTGCCACCACCGCCCGGCTCTTCTTTCTTTTTATAAATATTTTTTAATTCTAACTTTACTTTATGTGCAATGGTGTGAGGGTGTCAGATCCCAGGGAACTGGAGTTACAAGCAATTGTGAGCTGCCATGTGGGTGTTGGGAATTGAACCCAGGTCCTCTGGAAGAACAGTCAGTGCTCTTAACCACTGAGCCAATACTCCAGCCCCCTTTTATTATAGCACCCATGACCACCTGTGGCCAAGGGTGGCACCACACACAGTGTGCTCAAATCAATCACTAGTCAAGAAAACGTCCAGAGACTTACCTCCAGGCAATCTGATGGAGGCGTTTTTTTCTCAACTGAGGTTTCTTCCCAAGTGACTCTAGCTTGTATCAAGTTGACAAAAACCGAACAACTCTAGAACACTGGGTATGCCTTCAACTCCCCGCCTAAGTCAGTACTGAATTCCTAACTATGTGGTGTTTCCTCATCATGTTCTCCTTATGGTCAGCTAATCCAGGAAGTTCTGGCTGGCTAAAGGCCCTGAGCCCCACCCCTTGAGGCCTTGACCTCCACAACCACTGAGACGTCCAGGTCATCTAGAACCCACCCAATCCTGTATCATCACGATCTCAACATGCTCGGGATGGCTGGACAGCAGAGCTGCGCCCACAGGTCTGGAAGGGCAAAATGCTCAGGAGGCAACTGTGCATTCCAAGGCCTCTTTGCTTGCCAAAGCTTTCTCTCCGTTCCTTGTTATAGAGCCAGACAGATCCAACCTTTGGATAATGCAAAGTCCATGCTTGAGAACCTTGCAAATGAGTTAAAATCCATCCCCTGCCCGCAAAAAACAACAAAACACCACCACCACCAACAACAATTCCCATGTTTAAAGTAAGTTTATGATTTGTACAGGGCACCACCAACAGCTGCTCTGGGCTACCTGCAACACACGGAACCTGAGGCACGGATTAGACACACCTCTGACCACAAGAAAATGCTTCCTACAGCCTCCTGCTGGCCTGCCTGAGCAAAACAAGTCAGGAAGGATGATGACCACCTGCACCCAAGAACGTGCTTATGGCGAGTACTGTACTTCCTGCCGCCATCTCCAAAACCATGACCTTCTATCTACTTTTCTCACCCTTCTCCCATGAGCCCTGTTTATAATTTAATCCACTGGAGATTTGCAAAAAACGCTCGTGGTCCAGCAAGAATACATGAACTGAGTCAAACGTGAATACAGCTGTAAGACGCTAGAGACGAGGTACTTGGAGACAAACACTTAGGTCTATCTGTACGAGGATGCTCAAGTGCACCCAGAAGTCCCACTCCGGAGGATGAAGGTCTGGAAACCAAGATGATCATCCTGCCAGCATGCAGGGACATGTGTCCCAGCTGTCGTCTGGCCTAAAGCACATCCCATATGCCAACTGTTCACAGAATGAATGTTAAATGGCATCCCTGGGGAGGTCTGGGAAAAAAAAATCATCCTTCTAAACTTTGGACTTTGAAAGCCAATGTAGAGTCTACAGCCTGATCACACACAATATTGTCTGATCTGGAAAGCTAAGCAGGCTTAGGGCCTGGCTAGTATTGGGTGGGAGCCTCCCATAGCATGAAGAAAATTGCCCCAGAAAAAGTAGAGGGCAAATAAAATAATAATAATAATAATAATAATAATAATAATAATAAACTAGACTAGGAAGTTCAGGATAGAAGTCCAAGGAATTGATGAGAAACCTTTAACTGGTCTGGACCTGAACCTGAACTTCAATTCACCCAGGATTGTGCCGTGTTGGAACATACCACTTAGGTTAATGGTTACAGAACTGCAATGGTGACTGTGAATAGCCTGTCTTAAAACAATATAAGATAGAATCACCACCCTACCTTCATAACCTCACCTTCTAGCTTCTCTAGTTGTCTGCTGGGGACTGCTCTTCCTCTGCTAGTCTACATTCATGGTTTCTGCTGTGCGGGCTCCTCTTCCTTTGCTAGCCCACCAACTATGGCAGTAACACAGGGTGGGGTGGATGCTTCAAGTCTATTTCTTATCGTGTGGTTGCTACTTCAGGTGCTGAGCTGACATGGTAAAATTCCAACAGTCTCCTCCCAGGCCTTTCTGTTATGCAAGACCTGAAAACTGGGGCTCACTATTTAGGATTGCCCTGAGTTCAAAAGGGGAAGTGGTATATTCTGGGCTTTGTTTCCTCTGGCAGCGGGGGTCAGGGAGGTGTTTGGCTATTTCAGTGGCAATATCCTGTGTCTCCGCAGAATCTATTTTTCTGGAAAGCTTGAGGAAGCAACAGAGGCTTCCTGATTGAGACAGCATGGTGGCCTCGATTCTAAACCCAGCAGCTGTGGCATCCCCGGTCCTGACTCAGAAGGACCTCCAGATGTCTGAAGTGATGGTGGCTACCTGAAGACCTAGACCTGCTGCGGGCTCTGAGCCGGGTCCTGAGCACGTAGCCTGGAGGTTTCTCTACTCGCTCGCATGATTACTACGGGCATCTCAGCACTCTCCAGCACGTTCCTTTCTGGCTTACACCAGACAGCACCAGACTCGGCTCACTGCAGCTGAAACCAAACCAAAACACTGCCTCTGCTCGAAAAGACATAAACCAGAATGTGACATTTCAGTTTTGATTCTCACTAGCTGCTTGACCCGGGGGCAGGCAGGCATTAATGTTCACGGGGCTCGGTTTTCTCACCTGAAGATGGAAACAAGATGAGGCCTGTGTTCCCTAACCATGCCGAATATTTCCTGACCTTAAATCCTAGGCCCTTTATCACTCATAACGATGGATTTCTTTTAATACAAGCAGTGAATCAATTCAATCTATATATTCAGAAAAGCTGTCCTCATTCCTGCTGGATGATCAATTTGACATCACGATCTGAGACATGCTCTCACCTGGGTGTGGCTTGTGCAAGAAAGGACCCACAGGGACAAAAGCAACCAGGCAGGGGGGTGAAGACTCTGACGCATGTTCCCCTAGAAACAGGTGGCAATACTGGTTTCTGTCTCATCTATATTTTTAACAACAGAAAGTACCTGTTGCTTCTTTGTATAACGAAATAAATAGAAGGTAGGTGTAATATGCTAACCCTACCCCCACAACCCTAATCCTAACCCTAACCATCTGCACCCACTATAGAAACTTAAGGAGGCTGGAAGCCTACTGATGGAAGCTGATAGAGGATAGATACAGGATGCGGGGAGTGATGGGAGGAAGCGGGGCTCCCCCGTCTATCCTCTTCCCAAACCTGTGTGAGTGCTTTCTTGGGATAGTTACACTGCAAGTTCTGATTCAGAGGGAAACTATTACCTGCCACAGACTTGGATAAATGTTAACCAGGTAAGCTACCCAGGCAGGTAGGTCAGTGTTCAGAAGATAAGGTAGGCCAACAAGCTCTGGAGGGAAGCTCCACAGAACACACTGAGGCAGGCCGTGGGAAGGCCGGGGCAAAGGTGACCAAGAGACACCAGACTGAAAACCCAGCCTCGCCCTCAGCATAAACAGCAATGAGCTTTGTTTTCTCTCAGGTTTTTATTTCCCTCCAGTGCTAGGAAACAAACCTATGGCCTAATATATGCCGGGCAAGTGTTCTACCACTAACACTTATTAGTATTTTTAGAAATACTCACTGATTTTTTTTTTTAAATTAATTTATGAGCCGGCTAGGTTTTTTGTTGCTGTTGTTTGTTTTAGTTTTAAGTTTCGTTTTGTTTGTTTTCTGCCAACTTGACACAAACTAGAATCGTCAGGGAATAATATTAATTAAACAAAAAAATGCCTCTATAGGATTGGCCTGTGAGCAAATCTGTAGGGCATTTCCTTGACTGATGATGGAGTTGGTGGACACATGTCACTATGGGTAGTGCTACCCTGGGCTGGTGGTCTTGGGTCCCACAAGGGCTGCCAGCCCAGGGTAGCACCACCCACACTAGCTCAGAATGGAGTATAATAAAGGCTCCTTTATTTAGGGGTAGACTCGTAGATCAGGAGTCGTCTTCATGAGTGGGGAACAGGAACCAAATCCAGCAGCCAAAGGTCTGCAGCTTTTTTTTTAATATCTGTATATATGGTACATGTGGCCACACCCAAAGTGGCTCAGTATCTTAAAGGCTATTGGCTGAAAGCTTTCCCACAGCAGAGCCAGCCATGAGAAAAGCCAGTAAGCAGCACCCCTTCATGGACTCTGCATCAGCCCCTGTCTCCAGGTTCCTGCCCCATTAGAGTTCCTGCCCTAACCTCACTCTGTGTTGGACTGTGACCTGGAAGGATAAGCTGAAATTAACCCTTTCCTCCACAGGTTGCTTTTGTCCATACTGTTTGACCACCACAGCATCAGAAACCCTATCCGAGAAAAGCTAATATGCCAAATTTCTGTTGAGAGTATAAAATATTGCTATCTTCCCGAGCGGGACAACTTGAACTGCAAATGTATTTTAAAAGATAGTATATATAAGCACACATATTACAGATATTGAGGTTTTTTTAAAAATATCACATATTATTGATCATGTAGCTTTATTACACACTTACATCGCATATACACAAACATACATAAAATATAGTTTAAGCTTCTCTGAAATACTCAGTGGCCAGTGGGGTGCTCAGGCAGGAGAATTACTGCAAATTCAAGACTAGCCTGACCTATTGGAGATCCACATCAGTCAGGGTAGCTGAGTGAGACCCTATCTCCAAAACAAAAACATCCATAGTCTTTAACCCCTATCACATCACTTTGCATTTTAATGCCTTGTTTTTGTTTGTTTGTTTTTAGATTTATTATTTATTATGTATACAATGTTCTGTCTGCAAGTATACCTGAAGGCCAGAAGAGGGCAACAGCTCTCATTACAGATGTTTGTGGTCCACCATGGTGGTTGCTGGGAATTGAACTCAGAACCTCTAAAGAACAGTCAGTGCTTTTAAGCTCCAAGCCATCTCTCCAGCCCCACCATGTCAGTTTTATATACATACTATAAGAAGTTTGAGAAGCGACAGAGAAGTTTGGATACAGATATGTCAGTGTTATTTCTAATAAGTCGTTAACAAGTTAGTCATTCGGTAATGGACACTGATCCCATCGAGTATCATCTCAAATCATCTGTCTACCACACCAGGTAGACAGAACTATGTCTTTAAAAATAGTGAATGGTACGCAGAAAGATTCATAAAAGTTTTGAAAGCAAATCAGCAAATGATGTCTGAGCATGTATGCATACATATACATATATACAAATATCCTTTCTTTTTTTGCCTTGAAAAATGGGATGGAAGAAAGTGCACCAAAGGATTAATGATGATCATTTCTAAATGAAAAACTGTGGGATTAGGGACATTTTACCTAATGCTGATAGTTTCTCAAAGTTTTCCCCAAGTTTCTGTAATTGGGAGGGGGACAGAAGCAGTAATCAATATTCTAAGTAAACAAACCATGGTACCATGGGAGGCTCTCTGCTCTGTAAATGTCCAAGATGAGGTGGAGCACGGTCTCTCAGGGACAGAACTCATAATGTGACCCCATCCACTGTGTGAACGGAGCAGACATTACCCACTTAGCATGTTTGCCGGCAGTAGTGCGTTAAGCTGTTTTTTAATTAATTAATTTGAGTCACGAGCATTTCAAAGTGACTATTTCATGGAGCTGAAATGTACATTTATCTCCCGCTTTAAAGCCTATTTAGCAAATTAAGAAGAAAACAGCAATGCTCAGGGAAGTTACTGAGCCTACCCGTGTGCATCGCGTATAAGAGAACAGCTAGATCACAGGGCTCCGCTGAGGATGGAGCAGGACCACTTGGTAAGAACTCTAGAAAACAGGAAGCACTGTGCAAAAGCCTCACTGAAGTACTGTTTTCATCAGCAGCCTGGCTGCCTTGTGACTGTCGTGAGAGCTCACTCACGCCGGCACAGAGGGACTTGTGATCTAAACCTTGCTACAAAGCTCCATGAAGCTGTGGCACAAACTTATTCCAAGTAAAGGGTCTGGAATCTTCTGCTGGCTCCACTAACCCAGACCGGTTAGAATCGAAATTCATAAAGCCACGCGACAGGTGCTGACTCTTAACCCAGTTACCCCAAACAGGTAAAGCGAAGTCTGCTCAAAATCCACGGAAGCATGGTGCGGTCACTTGGCCATCACCCCGTGTCACAGGAGTCTCGAGTCAGGGCAGGTGTGCAGGGGTGACTCCCGAGAACCCAGCCCTGGACCTTGACCTCCAAAGACATAAAAAACAAACCAAAGAGCAATACAGACGGCAGTGGATCGTCTGCGGCCTATCCGGCAGGCTGGACATATTCATCTGAGCCCTTTCTCCCACTGGAATGCTGGGATACGGAGGCAGTTCTTTCAACAGGAAAGAAATATGTAATCCAACTCTTGACTGGCTCTTCCTGGTCCGTCTCCACAATTTATCTGAATTTGTGCTGTTCTGCCTAACGCTTAAGGTATTCTAAATTAAAATGCAAACAGCAGCACCGATAAAGAAGAGCACGGCGCCAAGGCAGGCCTCGGCAGGAAAAAGGAACACTAATTCCCCTTCTGCTAACCTCGGCTTTCACAGCTACACAAGCTGACGGCCTGAAATTAACTCATTCGGTTAATAATTCAAAGCCACGGGCTGGGCAAGTTTTAACACTTCGATGTTGGTTTACAATTCACCCAGCCAGGGTGTCCTAAGGTGTTTGATTTTTAATTAGTCTATTGATTAATCAGCCAGGTAAACAATTCTTTATTTCTGGGGCCCTTTATTCTGTCTTCTGTTCTTGTTAAGGGGGAGGGTGGGAGTTCCTCTGGCCCTTTTCTCCTCTGAACCCCTCCAGATCACAGGCCCATCTTTCTCCAGGGACATGGCAGATACAGTATCAAGGTCGGAAAGCATGGAGCCTGACACCTGCACGGCCTGACACAAACCAGAGTACCCCTTTGTGACTCTGTTTTTTTCATCTGTTAGAATGGGATGTCAGATTCTGCCTACAGGAACCTTGTGCACAACAAAAGATGAGACTCTCAGAACAACACCTGAGCCAGGTACAGGCTGGGCTGTCACTTCCCTCAGCTGGTGTGGAGCTGACTAACATCTACTCTGGGCATTGCACTACCTGCCCCTGCAAAGTCAGAAGCAGCTAAGAAGGAGCTATGCCCCACGGACTATCTCCCAGGGGTAAATATAAGCACATTACTCAGCAACAGGAGGGCCCCTTTCGCTGGCAGATGCATGTGTATCTATCTGTTCAGTACAATCTCTTGCCCGCTCTAATCCTAAGGGTCCCATGGGTTTGGAGAGGTCACCACCTTTCTCAAGGTTACAGTGCCCTGCACCATGCAGCTACTCAGAACCCATGCTCCCATTCTCCCCAAGCTTCTCTGTGACAGAGGAAGCACTGTTAATAATGAAGGGAGTGACACCTGTCGCCACCTTGAAGTAGCCAAGAGGATAGCCACCTTCAACAGTCATGAAGAATGCCACAAAGCACCAGTCCACCAGGGGATCGCAGATCCTAGGATGAGTTTTCTCAGCGTTTTTGAAAACACCAAATGACAAGAAGATAGCCCAATACGTTAATCCCTGGTAGAGAAAACCCCGTGGTAAAGCCACCAGGTCTCACAGACTGGGGAGGAGGAAAAGACGGCACACCAAGATACTGCACAGGGCAGACCCTTCGTGCCTTCTACTCCTGTTAGAATAGAAGCTCCTATGCATTCTTCAAAGGCCAGGTAAAAAGCCTCCCTCCCACCTCAGCTCAGATCAAAATCTGTCATTCTCAGAGCTGTGTCACACCGCAGCCCTACTACACCTTGCGGTCAGTTGTCTCTGTGCTCAGTGATGCTCAGTGATCTGGTGTCAGGTCACCTTTATATTGCACGAGTGTGTGGGAGTGGGTATATGCGTGCGCACGTAGAGGCTGGAGGACAACCTTAAGGATCATTCTTCAGGTGTCTTTCAACTTTTTTTTTTGAGGCAGGTTCTCTCATTGGTCTGTAATCTGTCATGCAGGCTAGTGAGAGTCAATGATCTGCCTTCGCGCCCCTTCCCCACAAGCATGGGATGACAAGGGTAGGCTCTTTTGTTTCCAGTGGGTTCTAGGAACTGAACTCAGGTCCTCTCACAGAAATTTTACCAGCTGAACTACCTCCCCAGCTTGAAACCTTTATTTCTTAAAAAGCAAAGACCACCAAAAATTCATGTGTATGTTATATCAACATTTAGTATTTAGAAATTTAAATAGAGGGTTGTTTTGCTTGGCTTTTTGCCAGGAATATACATATATCACCAACTGAAACATCAATGCAGGTCACAACGCCTCTGGAGACCGCCACTGTATATCCATGAAAGAATGACCAAGTCTTAGAATTATTATGGGAAAAAAGTATCTTTATAGACCCTATGCAAGGGTGTCACGGATAGTCAAGGGTCTTGAACCACAACTTGAAAACATGTCTTCTGGGAGATTCATAGAATGACTTTGTGTTTCAGGAATCACTTAAGGGCAGGGCATTATGTACCCATGATTCTGTACTCCTGGGGCCTAAAGGAGTGAACTGCTTTTACCTTCTCCCTCTCTAAACTCAACTAAAGACCAGGAGCCCTACAGACCCCAGTGAGGCTGCCCGTCGTTGGATGATTGCACCTGCTGCTGGCACCAACTGCAGAGCTGCCCAGGTCTACAGGGCGCCATAGAGTTGGCAGAAATGTAAGGGACCTGTGAGCCCGGGCCATGCCCATGGCAACTGCAAGCCCGGCCTCAAATGAAGCTTCAGAGAATAGCATCTGGGAATGAGCACACTGGCAATGTGTGTGCAACACTTCTCCCTGGAGACTCCGGGCGCCTCTGAGGTTGGGATGTATCATCTTCCCAGAGCTTCCCACAGGTCCCTTTAACAAGCCTCTGGGGAGGGCCCAGGAGCCACCCTGTTCCTAGGCTACAGGAACAGCCTGAGGCACCAGAAGGAAGGGTTGTTCCGGTCCAGGAAGCTGTGTCCTTTCTCAAGTCCAAGGCCCTTCATGGATTCCCAGCCAGGATGGGGGCATCAGAGTCCATCTGAAGTACCCTGGGAAAATGCCCCCAAAATACATCTGTACTCCACCTCCCTCCACCACAGCCTTCGAGTAATCCCCACCACCTGCCAGTTTCTCATTTTCTCTCTTGCAACAACTTAAAATTTAAAAGAAAAAAAATTAATCACAATTCAGGAAAACACACCCACACATCTTGCTCACTAAGCGTGAAGCCATTCCCTCGCTCGGCTCAGTCTCTCCGCTCTACAACTGAAGGTAGGAGGAGGGGAAAATGTCATTTTATACCAAAAAGGCTGCCTTGCCTCCTCTTCAACCTGGAGGCCTCACCTGCCCGCATGTTTGCAAGGCTAATTCGGATCTCACTATTTGAATACACTTGCAAGCTGGGAAAACAAGCCAATAGTTCAGAGGATCCAAGGCAAACTCTATCTGACAGTCCCAGCCCTGACGCCTGCCAAGACTGATTGACTGGCTGGTTATATTTAGAGGTGGAGGAGGGGGGGGGGGATCAAACAGTGTTGGGCCTCCAAACTCAAGAACGCTGTGCTGAGAACGACAGAACAGCAAATAAACAGCCGACAGCCATTCGGCTACATCATCTGGCAACCGTGCAGCAGAGCTCGCCCCCATAAACTACAGGGAATTTCAAAAGCCACCCACGCCGTTGCAAAAAAGAAACAACAACAGGCTATTATATCAGGTTCTGCCACAGCATCCTTACAATTATTCTTTGATAATAAACAAGCAAGCAAGCAAGCAAGCAAACAAACAAACAAACAAACAGCAAATAAGATCTAGTCTTCACTCCCCTGCACCTCTATATTCTTCTTCTAAGGCAAGAGGCCATGGAACAAACACCAAGCCAAGGTTACATGGTTGAATCTTGAACCCCGGCAGTTTGCCTGTACAAAGAAAAGCTTCGGTTTTAAATTTGACCCTACCTGGATATGCTGACACACTCCCTTAATCCCAGCCCTTCAGAGACTAAGGCAGGAGGATCATGAGTTCAAAGCCAGCTTGGGATAAAGAAACCTTGTCTCAAAATAATAACCATTATTAATTACTATGATTAATATTAATTAAGGCAGGGAAGATAACTTAGTTGATAAAGTGCTTGCTGTATAAGCACAAGAACCTGTGGGGGATTTTTTATTGTTTTTGGTTTTGTTTTTGTTTTTAAAAAGCTAGGAGTGATGGACGGCTCATAGTGGTAATGCCAAAACTGGAAGGCAGAGATGGGTGGGTCCCCGGGGCTTGCTGGCCAGTCAGTCTAGACAGTTTGGCTCGTTCCAAGCCAGTAAATGACCCTGCCTCAATAAAAAGGTGGAGTGTGTCTAAGCTGTCACCTTCTGGCTTCCACACATATCTGAACACACTTGGACTTGGCATACATATAAACATGCACGTACATACAAAAACAAACAGGCGCTCTACTATTAACTATTACATGGGTAGGAAAAAGGCTAAGGTTTATTTCTCTTCTCAGCTAAGAGATGGAAACACCAACTTAGCCTAGGAAGAGATCAGAGCTATTATTTATAGCCCCCAGCACTATTATTTATAGCACCCCAACAGGTGGTGCACATATGTGATCCCATTAAAGGGTTGTGAGGAGTGGAGGAGAGTCCAGGCTGCCGGACAGACAGACGCCAGCGTAGAAATGGAAGCCATCAAAACTACAGACCTAGACAAACTGATTTTGTTGAGTCTGAGTTTCCCTGACTACAAGGTCAGTCAGGATACTATCCATCACAGGGAGGGTTTATCCATCCATTCAACATCTACTGAGATCCACAATGCACCAGGCACCCACTAGAGACGATGCTGAGATATGGCTGGTGTGTAGTTCAGTAGTATAGAGTCCTAGCCTTGCATATGCAGAACCCTAAGGTCTATCTTCTGCATCAGGGATGAAAAAGATTCTGATACATATACAGGAACAAAATAAAGAGACAAGATGGGCTATATGAAGCTCCCAACAACACCAGCCATGCAGGAAGTGCTCAACACAAAGGAATTAATCATCCATAGTGACACTGTCCAGCACCAGCTACTCCCCATTCATGCTAGGGCATGCATCCTTGATGTTCCCACAAATGCCCCTAGACTAGGTTCTGAGACCATACTCCTCTCCCTCTAGAGTACTTGTGCCAAGAGGTATCAATGCATCTACCTGTGGTATCTGTGGTGTTTGTCCCCAGAGTCCCTGTGAGCTCCACGTGACTTCCCCTACCCCTAAGTTCTCCTACGCATGCCAAGAGCACACAGTAAGTGTTCACTCACACTGGATGGGATGAATGAATGAATGAATGAATGAATGAATGCCTACAGTTCTGTGTGCCCAGAGGCTTCTGCTGTATCTTCAGGAACGCCAAGATCACCGTGTGCTCCAAGGGAGCTCTTCAGACCACACACCTCAGTTTCCCCACCTTTTGGAGTGTGTTTGTGTGTGTTACTGCGTATCAACACGGGATTCATGTCTCTGAACATATAACTGGGTCCTTGCAAGCAGCAACTGTTTTCTCTGAAATGAAAGTCAGTTCTCTGAATAGCAACTGCTAACAGACAGAAAGCGTTGCGAGGTCTGAAAAACAGACGGCTCTGGGGTGGATTTGTTTTGTTTTGTTTTTTAAATTCTGTTTTGTTTTAATAAACTGAGGCTTTTGTTTTATACCAAAAAATAAAATAAAAATCTAGTGCCATGGTGGATAAAAGCCAGCAATGCAAAAAAGGAGAAAGGGGGAAAAGATGGCAACAAAGAGAACGAGGAGGGGAGTTGTGGAAAAGAACTGGTCTGTTCTTAGGAGAAGACTGCCACACGTGGGGGGGGGGGGCTTTGGGTTTGATGCACTGGCGGGGGTGGGGGATCACTCACACTCACATCCAAGTCCCGAACAGGTGCTGACCTTCCAGGAGCTGACAGGGGGCACAGGACGTGAGTGGTCCCCCCCCTTATAGACCTGATCGAGTGGGGAAAGGGGCTTCGTCGAAAGTTGTGGTCAGCGCATCGGTGGGAAACTGGGCTTAAATGTGAACCCATTAGAGAAGCCGAACTTTATCAATTAGACACCATCTGCGGATTGTGTTCCTTGGAATAACTGTTGAATTTGACAATGCACTGCGGCTTTACAAAGTTTCTGCCATCTTTGATGCTGTTTAATTAAATTTCTGCACTTAACTTTGATTGCACCGCCAGCCTGATGCCTTCCCCAGATTGAGTTCCTCGGCCACCTGCTGTGCTAGAGCCAAGCCTGTTTCCAAAGCAAGGAGAAATATGTATTTTTTCTCTTCTTTTTTTAAGCCTCGTCTTTTCTCAGCCCTAAGGACTCGGGACTCCTGCTGCATGGATGGTCACTGTCTCCCAACCCAGTCCGCCCAGCCTTAGGCCTGCGCCTCCCACGTGAGGGCTTTCTGTTCTCTAATCATGTCTCACTGAGTTAACAAAACAAGGCCCTAGACGGTTACCAAATGCAGTGAGAGGTGACTTAAAATAGCACCAAATAAATAATCACATAAAACAAGAGAAAAGGCAGGCTTCAGGGGGCAGCTGCTTCGAACCCTGGACAGAGAAACGGGTCAGCACGGGGCAGAGGAGCCTTCAGGCCTTGTCCACGGCACAGGTTAAGCAGCTTTGGGAAGACAAGGATCCCACAATGAACAGAGGGCTCTCCATCAGCCTTTGCTTATACAGTAGATTACTTCCTGTCTCCACAGACCCAAGGCCTTTAGAGACCCAATAGGAGAGGAATCACACAGTATTGGTTTCTGTGACCGTTGGTTGCGCTTAGCGCAGCCTTCGGGATTCCGTTGGATGATTCGGTACTCAAGGCTATGCTTCGTTTATCCACTCATTAGATGACGGATACTATCTTTTGACGACCACAAACAATGCTGAAATGACTGCTGACGTTCAGATAGCTATCCAAGTTCCTGCCTTCCAGATATGGCGTCCATGCGTGTGCATCTTCTACATCCAGTTACTGCGAAAGCACCATGGCCGCACCGTGTGTTTAGAGTCCCACCAACATACAGAGGCATTTCATCGGCTTTATTCTTTTAGATTTTCAATTTTCTTAAATTTACTTGATTTTACGCGTCTAAGAGTTTTGCCTGCATATACAGATGTGCACCATATGCGTGCCTGGTGCCTATGGAGGTCGGAAGAAAGTATGAAATTAAGACTCCCTGGAACAAAGTTCTATATGGTTTGTGGGTTAAAAACTGAACACGGGTCCTCTGCATAAGCAGTCAGAGCTCTTCACTGCTCAGCCATCTCTCCAGTCCCTACTTTTCCTCTTTGAGCTAGCTTCCCTTGTATGACAGCCTAGCCTCAAATTCACTGTGTAGGGAAGAGTAGCCTCGAACTCCTGATGGTCCTGCCTCTATCTCCTGAGTTCTGAGACCACAGGCATGAGCCACCATACCCAGGGTATGCAGTGCTGGGGTTGGGACCAGGACTTCGTGCCTGCTACACAAACACTCCACAACTGAACTCATCCACCTGCAGACCTTTGCTGGGAAGAGACGGCCCTGTTTTCACACTAAGTGTTGCAATGACCTATGTCCCCAGACCAGCAGCTCTCATTATTTAAACAGAAGTTTTCCAATTACAATTGATATTATTGAGTCGAATGCTGCCATTCCCAGGCTTTTTGATTCTTGGTGGATTTTTTCTTTTTTGAGTCGAATGCTGCCATTTCCAGGCTTTTTTGATTCTGGTGGGTTTTGTTTTGGTTTTTTTTTTTTATTTTTTTAAAACACAAATATGGAACAAGATAAAGATAAATACTGAGTTCAGATTTTGGCTCTACAGGAATTCCCAAGCTGCAGTACATGAGGAGAGAAGACACGGGCGAGGGGGCAGGCCCTGCAAACGTGCATGAAGAATAAACTTGGCACTCTCCCTCCACGACCACATGGTTCCTCCAACTGAAAACCGCAAGTTCAAAAGATTTATGAGCTAAATCTTGAGAACTATAAAATAAAAATTTCAGGAAAAGTAGTTGCAACAGTCAGTGGGTCGTTTCAGGAGCCACTTGAAGAAACCATAAACTTACAGGGCAGAGTTGGGTCCTATATTCATTTCCTTGGTGGGCCAGGCGGCTAGAGACACATGACCTCACTCCCTCCTTTTCCAGATGTGGGGCTTGAGAGGTCTTTCCAAGACCCTGCTTTGGAGGAGGAAGCCTCCTCAAACACAAGCAACAGCACAACGCTTCAACTCACCCCCACCCTAGAACAAACTTAGAACTGGCTTGATATGGCTGCTTCTCTGATGGCAACAGCCAGGCTTCCTTTGTTCCCATGGTCCTCAGCTCCACTGGGGCTCAGGTAATTCCATGGGCCCCTCCACAGTCCAGGTTAAAAGGCAAGTTAACTTCCAAAAGCCAAGACCAGAGGTCAGCAGGGCATATACCCAGAAAGCTAATTATCCTGACATCTAAGAAATACTGTAGCTACTTAGGAAGCCTGCCTTTTTATGTTGTTTCTGCTTTTTGGCAAGGATAACTTTCAGAAGCCATGAGAAAGTGAGATCCACTGCTCTACCTTTGTAAGACGGACCACATATATAGAAAAAAACGACCAAGGATCCCCTGAGATTTTACATTAAACCATATATTTAAATTTGGGACTTCAGCTAGGGGTTACAGCTCATGGGTAAAGCATTTATCTTCTCATGTCTAAAGCCCTGGGTTCAACCCCTAGCACTGGGGGGTGGGGAGGGGGAACCTCTTAAATTGTAGGTCCAGGAAGCATAGTCACTGTGCACACCCCATTTGGTTAAACAGGAGACACCGCAGACCTCCCCTCACCCTGAGTTAATAGTCCACTCGTTACAATCTGTAGCAGATTTTCTGGACAAGTTCAGACTTTCAGAACGATGTAGCCAGGACCCATGCGGCAGCTCTGCACCCTGTAATTAGCGTCTGCTGAGCAAGTGTGACGCCGGGTGGAGGTGCGAGGGGTCAATTATGCCACCAAATGAAGAAAAGAGAAGACACTTGTCTAGGCCTCTGGTTCTGTCTTAAATTAACTTTTAATATCGAACAAAATGTTATATTCGTTTTTCCCATTCTCTAAAATTTTTCTTCTGTGGAAGTAATAAGGTATTTTTAAATTTTAATAAGACTAGGAAACTGGAGACAAATCACTCCCGGAGGGCTGACGCCAATTCTAACATCTCTTCATGGGTTCACAGGTACGGCCAGTACCACCCATCTCAAAGGCACCAGCAATCCTATAGCCCAAGAGGGCCAGGAGAGCATTCAAGGACATGGGGCTCACGCAGCACCTCTGACCGGAGAGGCAGAGTCCCGGTCGGGTATTCCCTCTCCTGCCAACCCCTACTCCACCTTCTGCTGGAGCTTGGCAATTCTCCCCAGGGGAGCCCAACCCAGCAGGCAAGTGGCCCCTGAGGCACTGCCAGGAAGCCGCTTCCAAAAAGGACCTAGTGGCACAGACCCGCACAGCTAGCCACACAGGAGGCTGAGGCAGAAGGATCATTGAGTTCAAGGTCTGCTTAGCCTACAGAATGAGTCCAAAGGAAGTCTAGGCCCTGTTTCAAAAAAAAAAGTAAAATGAGAACTAGAGATATAAGCTCAGTGTAAGAGTCCCTGCCTAACAGTGTCAGGCCTAAGGTCCAAATCACTCACACACACACACACACACACACACACACACACACACACACACACACACCAAGAAAAAATTAAGAAGTGTCCCCTCATGACCCTCTGGTAGGAAAAGGCAAAGATATGAAAGGGAAATAATTTCAACCTTTATACCCAAAATCCTCTGTAAAGGCCAAGCAGAAGGTCCACTGTATGGAAAAGGAAGGGGTATGACTGCCATGTGGCAAGGCCAGCTCCAGCCCTTTACCCTAAACATTGTTCTGCAAGGAACACAAGCCTTCTCCGCAGGTCTTCATCCAGCTTCTGAAGCCTCCAGCACCTTCTCTAGCACCGCTCTGATGCTGAACCAGGGTGACCGTGTGCCAGCTGCCTAAGTGATAGATGGAAGGATAGGTTCTCAGACTTTCCCTCACGACCAGGTCACAGAAGTGTAGAGGAACAGGTTGGGAGGTCGGACTGAGGCCGTGTGACTAGGGGAACACACTCAGGGGAATTTAACACTCATCTCACAGCAGAAGGACGAGGGAGCCAGCTGGACAGCAAATGGTAGAGGGCTCGCCTCAAGCCACATCAGAAACTCCCAGGGACAGGAAGTAGGAGACAGCCCTCTGTGTGATCTGGAAGTCCATCACCTGACCACCATAGTACTGCAAGGCACATGCAATTTCCTCCGCCAAGACTGGGCACATGACTATGTCAGACAAAACTACCTGCTTTCATGGTGGGCACACTCTCACAGCCATGGGTGTCTATGTACAAATGAAGAAGCTAGCATTCAGACAGCCATGTCCCTGTGCAGAACCCGGATACTGGAAGCAGGATTTGGAACCCTCGTCTTGCTGGCTTCAAGACCCTCAAGTAAACTTGGAGACTACTTTATGCCCCTTGTAGCTGGATTTGGAAGAAGCAAATGACCATGACCTGATTTCATCTACATCTTCCCCTTCAAGCATGTGTTTTCATGTTTACATGATGTGAGAGGGCCTTCTGTTTTAATAAAGAAACTGCCTTGGCCAGCCCTTAGGTGGGTGGAGTAGACAGAACAGGAAGAAGGAAGTGAGGTAGATGGCTCAGTCAGATGCCACGCCTCTCCTAAATTAGTCAGACCACCGTGCCTCTCCTCAGAGAAATGCCAGATGCGATAGAGCCAGCCACCAGTTCAGACATGCTGAATCTTTCCCGGTAAGACACCATTCGTGGTGTTACAAAGATTATTAGATATGGGTTAGTCAAGATGTGAGTAAGAGGCTGGAACTAATGAGCCAGGCAGTATTTAAAAGAATACAGTTTGGTCGGGCGGCGGTGGCGCATGCCTTTAATCCCAGCACTCGGGAGGCAGAAGCAGGCTGATCTCTGTGAGTTCGAGGCCAGCCTGGTCTACAAGAGCTAGTTCCAGTACAGGCTCCAAAGCTACAGAGAAACCCTGTCTCGAAAAACCATAAAAAAAAAAAAAAGAAAGAATACAGTTTGTGTGTTGTTATTTTGCGGCATAAGCTAGCCGGTGGCTTGGGAACCGGGCAGGATGAAAAGCAGGCCCGCAGCTCCCCACTACATTTACATATATGACACTTTAGGTATAACTACTTTGCAACCGTTAGAAGCGATGTCAAAATCGGAATTCCTTTATCTGCCCTAAACTCATTTCCCATGAGCCCAGTGTCCAGTATTCAGTCTCCTTTACCGTCCTTGGGCCAGTATCTAAGATCCCTGGGATCCCACACCTCAGGTCCACCTTCTCACTCCAATCTCAGGTCTCCAAATAATACCTGAACATCAGTGTCCACTGGCCCATATGGTACCTCTGTATAAACAAGAAATATAGTCCACACTCCAGGGACACAGCTCAGCTCTAGCTCCTGAGTGTGGTCCTCAGGCAACCCTGAACTTGAAATAAATCTGTACTCTTCAGGAAAGCCACAGGCTACAGGCAGCGGATGACCAGAACTGGCCCAGAGAAAAACACCTAAAGGAGTTATTCTGGTTCTGCAGGTACTAAAACACTATCGATAAAACAAAACAAAACACAGAAAAAACCCCACCAAGGTCTTCTTCCTTTTCCTTTCTCTGCCCTCAATTTTTCTGGCTTTTCTGCTTTCTTTAGAGGCAAACAGTTACCACAGTCTGTAACTGAGGATCAGATGTCCTCTTTTGAAGCCAAGCTGCCAGCGGGGAATACCTGCAAACATCAGTCCTACGATATGTCTTGTGCACTGACCACTCAAGACAGAGGAAAAAGAGCAAGGGTGTGCCTAACCGACTCACAAGGAGGACAGATAGCCAGTCAGCCTGGCTGCCTTATGAAGTCCATGTCAAAGGTGAGGCAAGCACAGATGGGGTCAAGAGCAATGGTTCGTCCAGTAAAAGACAAAATTATTTTTTGATCTTGACCACGAGTATTTCTCCCTGGAGCACATTCATTTCATATTTACTGATGGAATCTACGCGTGTGGTAGCACAATCCTTTCATTGTAGAAAGAAACACACAAAAGCACCTCAATCAAAACTGAGTCCAGCGGCTTATGACTTCATCCTTAAATGAACAGGATGTGGCCACAAAGGCCTGGGAAGGGAGCTGGTGGAGCGACTGCATTGGCATCATTGTTACTAAGCAAGCGGAAGTGACCTATGCAGGAGCTCCTTGCTTTTTGGCAAGTACAGGGACCAGGACTAAGCAAACGTAACCCAGTGCGGCCTCAAAAGCACAAGGTCTAGGATGGATCCGGAGGTCTCACCTTCCTGCTGGGGTGAGACACGGGTGGCTGCATCCAGCTCTGAGAACCACAGTCCTTCAGCTCCTGGCCACGGCCTTCCCGAGTTGTCGTCCCCAAAAGTAGGAAAGCCTGATTATTGGGGCCTTGGGGGAATCCTGAAGCTTAAGCCATCTAGCTGCTGTCACTGGGGAAAACAGAAACCCCTCCAAAAGGGATAAGGGCTCTAGCCACTGTGGGCTGCATCTCTTGGTTGTTTGGAGAGGCTCAGTCCTCTGCTCCAGGAGAAGGAGCGCCTTTGTAGCAATCAACAAGCCTGCCCTCAAGAAGAACAAGGGCAGGCCTGCTTTGTTTTCTCAGGAAAGCCTGAATCATGTGGCTGTAAGCAAAGCTGAGCAAGCTAGCTAGGAACAATTCGGGCTGGGGAACTGGGGAAGGGTCCCGCTGAAAGGGCCAGGGCAGCTGGCAGGGCAGTGTGATGCTGGCATCTCAACCCCTCCAAATAACCACACCAATTTGCACACGAATAAGCACACACAAAACCCCGAGGCGAGGGCATTCAAACCCGAAAGGGGCTGCTAATCACCTGCTTTTAATTTCTTTCCCCTTAAATTAGCTGCAACTAAGAAATTTCAAACTCTCAAGTACAATACACAGCTTAGCATTTTCCTACACCTGTAAAACCGCTAAGTAGAACCCCATTACAAAAGACGCCAACTTAGAAAGAAGCAGTTCAAATACAGTTCTTATCAAATATGAACAATGGAAAGTGATTTAGGCAGAGAACATCAGTCACTGGAAATTAACATTTGAAAAAAACTTTTACATAAAAACCATCTGGGTACTGAGATGGTACACTCTGCTCAACCACAGGCATAATTAAAGAACCAGGAAGGGAGGCAGTGCATGGTAATGTGGGAAGTTTTGTGTTTCCTTCCCTATCTTTCATTTTCTCCTTCTTCGAGTCTTACTTAAAATTTTATCAGTATAGAACTTATTGTCCTTTCATCCCTGTAAATCTAAAATACTGCGTATGTATACTGCTGAGAGTACACTGGCCAAAAGACAGAAAACTCAGCTTCACGTAGAGCGGTTTTCCCAAGACAGCATCCTCTCCCAAGATTGGATTTCTACCCAAGATCCAATCAGGACACACAGCATCTAGAAAACAAACACGAAGGCCATGCCCACCCTGAAAGAAGTCAGGCAAAGAGGCTGGAAATGGTAGATGCACGGTGAGTAAGGTTCAGAACACAATGTACCATGCTCCTTGCTTCCAGCCTCTCTCCCAACTGGGGCTGAAAGGCAGCCCAATAAATAAGTAGCTATCATCTCAGTGGTACCTCTGCACCGTCCAGCGTGCCTGGTGACCATCTTGTCCATGTAACTCAGTGACCTCAGAGAAGGAAGCGAAGTCTCAGAAAGGTCACGTGGCATTTCCAGGACCAAGGAAAAGTTACTAAGAAGTGGATCAAAGCCTGAAGCTCACACAGGCCACTGTTTTCAAAAAGGTACTACCTGGACAAGTAGCACGGGTCAGGCCTTGTAGCAAAAGAATAATAACGTTCTGCAAACGGTCACCAGGAATCGGCACTGCCTGTCCTTCTCTACGGCTGTGTTGACAGTTGAGACACAGGTTTCACAGGCTTCCCCAAGTCACAGACCCCAGCCAGAAAAGGAGGAGAAAAGGGTTAGGAGACCAAAGGGGGAGGACATTAGACACACAGTGTTCAGGCCTCAAGGGGCGCTATTAACCAAGACTGAACTAGGACAAGGCAGGGCCAATCAGTAAGCTTCCCTGGAAGAGTATGCAAATATCAATGAAAGAGGGCCAATAGATTTAAGTTCCCTAGGAAAATATGCAAATTGAGAAACCAGGGCCCAATCACTGAACTTCCTTACAAGTGGTATGTAAATACAGCAAGAAAGCAATATTCTTGCTGGAGTTGTCAGGCCACTCTATGACCTCAGGATCCTGGTGGCCATCTTCCCCAGCTCACAGAAAGCAATAGTATACGAAAGGTGGATGTCTTCACTATTTGTCCCATTCCTGAGCCAACAAGAACTTAAGGCAGTGGTTCACACTTCATCCACACTCAAAAACCAGACAGTGATGAATGTTTATGCTTCGGCTGACATTCTTCATCCTGGAATTCCAACCCAGAGTAGGGTGCCACCCACAGTGGGAAGGTCTACCCACCTAATTGACTATGAGAACCCTGCATGGGCATGCCCAGAAGTCCACATCCGGGTGCCTGCAGATATCATCAAGTTAACAACTGAGATTAACCATGGCAGTGGGAAACACCAGCCCCCAGCAAGCAGAGGAGTGACAAAAGGGGCAGAGCACCATGGTGACAGCACCGAAGACCCTGGAACCACTGGCAATAAAGCCAGGAAAAAACTCACACTTCATGGTTTCCAAGACACCACACTCGCCCCTTTCTGCTTGAGCTGCTTCTCCACACTGAAGCACTTGAAACCAAGAAGGTCTTGACTTATGGATGACCCAGAAAATAATCATAACACTGACCGTATTTTCCAGAACCGTATTTTCAACACTCAGTTTTGTGGCCCCATAAAAACCACTTCCACTTTTGGCTTCTTGACTCAACTCTCTGCGCAGCGGCTGGAACAATCTTCTTCCACAGTTAGTTATAGTACAGCATTCTCTGACACCAAGCTTTCAGGACCGTGTCCCCATCACCGTCTTCCTCCGAGCCCTCTGGACCACGTCCCACTTCTAACTTGTTCCATGTGAGCCTCAAGGTTCCTACACCTGGTCCCTGCATCCCTGCACCCCTCTTTAACCCTCTCCTACCCATGCCCATCAGATCCCCTCTGCTTGTGTCATTCACAAGTGGGCTCCTTCCTGAAAACACCCATTTGCTTGTGGCACCAAACCTCCAGTGCCACGTTCAGTCTCTTGATTCCTACGTCCATTCAAACGCTATCACAAAACAATTGTGATCTTGAAATTTATAAAGAACAATTTATGTGGCCCATGGTCCTCAAAGTCTGGCACTTTAAAGCATGACATTTTTGTTGCATCTGGGGGAGTCTTCTTGCTACGGGAGCTCCGCTCTCCCCTGCTCTTCTAATAAACTAACGCTGTCTTATGGCACCCCATCTTCATAAGCTCAGCAGGTGCTAACTACTCCCCGGGGCCTCACACCTTCAAACGCTGGAATATATAAATCTGGACTTTAGGCTTTAAACAAACGAACTGTGGGGGGGGGGGGACACAATCAAAGCACAGCAAGGGTAGAGACGGCCTACACATGGCTTGTTAACAGCATTTACCACAGACCAGAACCACAGTTTATATTTACTTATCATCCCTCCAACTAGAATGTAAGCTGCCCCAGGGCAACTACTTTAACAACCCGGTTCATGTCTGGGTCGGCAGTATGTCCCCCTCTGACACAATGTACTATGTGACAAAATTCTGATAAGCAAGGTGCAGAATGGAATCCTGGGACACTCCAAAGCCAAACTCCCCAGAGCCGTCCGACTGACACACAGGGTAAGTAAAGCACAGCTGGGCTCCTGTGCACTGCTCACTGCTCTGAAGACCAAGAACACTTCACAGATGAACTTCCCAGGGATTCTGACAGCAGCAATAATAAGTATCAACTCCAATTTGGCAAAATGCACCTCCCCCACAATAATATCTATTCTCAGGACAACTCTGAGTTATGAAAAAAATGTACTTTGTTATTATTGTATTTCAGATTTCATCTGTGAAAATTTTGTGTATATTTGTTTTCTCCTGCTGCGGTTATGAACACCTATACCACTACCCCAGGATCGTTTCTCAGCCTGCAAAGAGTGAAATATTGATTATCTGGCCCCTTTACAGAAAAGGAAAAGAGATTGCTAACCCTTGCCACAGACTTACAATTCGTCAAAATGGGGAAAGAGATGTCCGGGCTCCAAGCCCAACCCCGGCACCACCCAGGACCAACTGGGAGGAAACAACAGGACCAGCTATAAGTCCTTCTTCAGTGTCGTGGGAGGCAGGGGGAGAAAACCACATTTGTCTTAGTTGTGGTTACTTTGGCTGTGATGAACCACCACGACCGAAAGCATCGCGGAGCGGAAAGGATGTCTGGCTTACACGTCCATATCACTGTCAACCATCAAAGGAAGTCAGGACAGGAACTCAAACAGGTCTGGAGCCTGGAGGCGGAAGCTGACGGAGAGGCTTGGAGGAGTGCTGCTTACTGGATTGCTCTCCAAGGCTTATTCAGTCTGTTTTTTTAATCGAACACAGGACCACCTGCCCAGGGGTGGCCTCATCCACAATGGGCTGGTCCCTTCTCCACCAACGACTAAATAAGAAAATGCCCTACAGGCTTGCCTATAGACTAATCTTACAGAGGTTTTTTTCTTAATTGAGGCTCCCTCCTCTCCAGTGGCTCTAGCTTGTGTCAAGTTGACATAAACTAGCCAGCACAAAGTTAAACTCTGGAAATCCACTGAGCACATAGGAAAAAAGATTCTGATTCAACCAATAGCCTCAGAGGTGACATGTCATCACCGAGTGGACTCCATCCCTACCACTCCCACGGGCTCACTGTTCCAAGTTAGAAACAGATGCTCCTCTCTGTCCATAACTGTGCCATACATCAGTGCACCAAGCCCACCATTAGCCATGCATGCCTAAAAGATCCTCCAGGACACACAGATCCTAATACAAGACAGGAAAACTCAGCAGTGCCTTGGAGCCTGGTCAAATCCTTCCTTGAACCTTTATCCACTAGGGAAAGCACAGCCGTATTTGTCTAACTTTCCCCACAGCAGGGCTATGAACAGCTCTAGTGGGAACAGAGGCTGAGGCCAAAGCCCACCCTATCTTGGCCGGTCTAGGTCCAGTAATAGGCTGGAAAACCAAGGCATCCTGACTCTCCCTGAACTGGCAAGACAGCAGTGGAATGAAGTGTGTCTTTCTCTGGAAGAAAGCACACTTTCGGGAGCTGTCTGGGGAAAGATATTCAAATCATTAAATGACTCAACTTTCCAGAAATAAAAGGTGTCACAGTGGCAAATTCTCCATCTTGACTTCTCTTTCTGGCTTCATAAGAATACAGCCGAGGAACAGAGACCCAATTAATTTTTAAGCATCTCTTTAAAAATGACAAGAGTCTCCTTTATCAAGTCCGGTCATTACTAATGTCCCGCTTTCCACACCCTGGGGAACTGTGGAGAGACCAGGCGGGCGCAGGTAGCCCTCCTAAGATGCCAAGGAGGGGCCCTTCTGGCCACAGCAACTGGTGGCCTAAGGGACTCTATACAAGTTTAATCCATACAGCCCAGGAGGAGGCAAGGAGCCTGGACACATGAAATGACTCCTCTAAGGCCCGGACTCCAGGCCATGAGCAGCCACTACTAAGTCCCAGTCATTCAGGGATCCCCTACACCGCCCCCTCAGCCTTTACTGCTCAATACCATGTCCCAACATCACAGCACATATAGGCATGGGAGGGCAAAAGGAGAAATATCATGCTGCCTGGTAGGAAGGCCATGCACAAGGGACCCATGAGGAACATGGGTACACACGTGTGGAAGTCTCCGTTCTCTTCTTCAAAGCCCCAAAGTCCTGGCTCTCTCCAACTCTCCCTAGACCTCTCTCTAAATCAGAGAAACAAATAGAGTCCTTGGTTCAGAAATCAAAACTGCACAGAAGCACTCTCTCATCCATGGCTTTCTTTTTTGTGGTTTCAGTTACCTACAGTCAACTCTGGTCCAAAAATAATACATTAAAAATTACATAAACAAACAACTCATAAACTTTAAATAGCTATTAATACAGTATATACTAAAAATTATCCATAATTTTATTCATTGTTAACTTCCTACTAAATTTATAAAGTAAACAAACACATTTGGATAGAGAGGATCTAAGAAAAAAAACAGTATATATTATATAAGACATTCAAGCATCTGAGGATCCCCCACAGGAAATAAGGGTCCTACCATAGACAGAACTGGTGGCCAAAGACTTCTCTACCTGGGAAGAATATGAAAGTGGTCCAAGGTCCCCAAAAAGGAGGTGATGGGCGGCCCAAGATCTCATACACTGCTGAATCTCAGAAGCACGCTGGTAAAAAAAAAATCCACCTTGGTTCACATTCATGACTTAATAGCCAATCATCACTTGACAAATTTGTTGAGGGTCTACTATGTGCGGGGCGCCTGGTCAGGAGCAGAGCAGTTAACAAATGGGGTGAGAAACTCCAACCTTCTTGGGCTCCTTCGGGTGCCTCCCATGCCTCAAGGGTGAGAAGAGGCCACAGAGTGAGACTATCACCTGCATTACACCTTCCTCCCAGGGTCTCTCGTTCTTTGGTTGTCTCTCCCTCCCAGTCACTGCATCAGCACAAACTGAGGTCCAGCAATGACCTGGTCAGGGAAGAGGCCAGGACTTACGAGAACCGAGTAGGAAGGGTCAGAGGAGGGGACAAGCTGCACAAGCACTCTGACTTGGCTAGAATAGCACACTGGTTTGCAGAATGAGAGGTATTAATGCAAACCAGAGAGGGCCCGAGCCCCTGTCTCAGCACCCTTAGGACTCGGGCACCAAGTGAGCAGAGCTGAGTGCTGAGGCTGCTACTGGCATAACCCGCCTGCAGAGAAGACGTGGCTGTGGCGCCTACACTCAACCAGCCCCTCCAGAGCCACACTCCACAGATGGGGCACTTGGTCTCCCACAGTCCCCAGCTTCTGGGAGCCTCTAGCTAACAAAAGTCACATCCAGAGGAGGCAAGAAGAGGAGGCTAAGGCTGGGCATTGGGATCCAATCCCTGACTGCCGGGCTACTTTGCCTCTTCCTCTGCACCCACAACTCCTAACCAGGACCCTCCTCACAACCCGATTCTAGCCATCGCCCTTTTGGCAAAGAGGTGGTAACTATTCAGTACTGCTGGGCATAGCATACGCCTTGTAGAGCACCAACCCCTGTCCCTCCCTCTTAAGCCTTGCAAGCGACCTGAACTATGAGCCATCTGTTCTCTCCTGGACCCTGGCTAACATGAGACAGTGAAGAAAGCCTCACAAATGCTGTGGGAGAAGACATGAGAGGGGGCAAACCAAGCAGAGGGGACAGAGGGTTAGGAAGAACTAAAGGCAAGGATGCCTAAGCCAAATAAGAAGGTTAGATAGAAGCAAGTCCAGGGCAGGGAGGCCCGTCAGGAAGGACACAGGCTTCCCCATCCAGCAAAAACTAAATGGTGGGCGTGAAGAGAAGTGGCTGGAAGAGAGGGTACCGTGTGACAACAAGCTTTATAGGCGGGGCCATTTAATTATCCTGGTGTGGTCTCTGAGGGCCAATTGCAGGGGGAACCCCTCCAGGACTCCCTGTCTACGCAGATACATCCCTTTCTTGGATATACTAGAAACTGGCATTCACTCAGGACAAATAAGTATAAGGCTATTCCAGAGCTCTGCGTCTGGAATTGAAGGCAGAAAGTAACACAAAGACCATCAGACCATGAAATATGGTTCATGGTTCTATCCTCCCACGAGTGGGCATGTGCACGTGGTCTTACAAGTGAGTGTGTGTGTGTGTGTGTGCGCGCGCATGCACGTGCGCGCACGCACATATACACACACACACACCCTGCCCCTGGTACTGCTGACAGACATTGGAGCCGTCACCATCTCAGATGGAAACACATCAGCCATTAAACAGCAGATTCGGTGAAGATTATACCCTAAATAACTACCATTGGAAAACATAAAATGCTAACACCACGCAGTTCCATACGGTTCGTTTATAATTTACACGGCACCAGCCAGCGAGAATTCACTAAGAGGCTATCCATGGAGCCACTCAACACTTTAATTCTTCTCAGTGGGCAACGAAGGATGGATGGTCCAGTCCTATTGGATTCTGAAGTGCTCCTAGGTTTGAAAAGTAAATCTCTGGCTTCCTACACCCTCCTTTGGGTTTCCAAGTATATATATATTTCTCAAGTTGGCTTCAAAAGGCCTAAAGGAAAGTATTTGCTGACATTCATCTCCTCAGTTTGACCAGCACTAACTGCAGGCAGGCAAGCTGAACTCAAGCGCGCCTGTGTACCAACTTGACAATTATAGTAAAACTGATAAAAAAAAAAAGTGGTCCGTTTGTCTCGTTAAGTATTTACAGCGCTGTTATTCAGTCTACGGTGCTTGGACACAAATGTATAATTCACCCTGGTAAAGCCGATCTTGCCACAGCTTTCTCCTCCTTTTCTCTCCCCCTGCTCTGTCGAGGGCCTTCCCATAATTCTCTAAGCACCGCCGGGATCATCATAAATGTTAATTAGGAGGAAGATTTAAATGTTACTCTCCAGCTGTGTCACACGGAGAACGCCCGCTTCGCTGATGCTTTCTTGGCCAGGTTGCTCTCTCTGGAAATGTTCCCCCTTCTCCAACCAGCTCGAGAACACATAGACACATGCATGTAGGCACGCATGTACCCTGCAGACCCCCAAGTTTGTGAATCAGAAGTCAGACAACACTGGTCATCCAAATGGAGAGGAAGTTAAGTAGGCAGAGGAGGGTTCCAATCATAGAACTGGTTTACGGAGCTATGGGAGAGAGAAGGAGTGGTCAGAAGTCACAATGGAGAGCCACCCTGAAACTGTTGCAGAATTCAAGGTTTCTCTGTGCCCCCAAATATCTCCTCTGGCCTACTAGCAGAACAAGAAACTGGTGAACTAGAGAAAAGACGCTTGCAGTTCATCATGTGGGCTAGAGACTTACAGGCAGCATCTCCGACAGTCAACACAAATGAGTATAAGCAATAGCAGAGCCATCCTGATTGAAATGGTAGCAAAACACTGATAAGTCACAATTCTGTGAGAGGCTATGCCCCGGGGACAAACCAAAGCATATGACAGCCTACCGTGTGTGTGTGTGTGTGTGTGTGTGTGTGTGCGTGTGTGTTGGGGGGTGCTAGCTCCCTTCCTACTACAATGTGTGTACACACAAGTCAGTGAGAACAGGCTGAATGTGCAGCAGGAGCACAGGAATCTAATGGGCCTTCTGTTCACTGCCACACCTCAGCTCACCACTGGTCCTGGGCCACAGGCAGAGCCTGGGCTAAGAAGAACAGTGCAATGAGCGGAAGAAAGACCCGTCAGACCCAGACCAAAAGACAGCTTAGGTGACTGGAGGAGGAAATGACAGCAATGTCATTCCCAGATATCTGCATAGAAGCAGCTTCTGTGGGAAACTGGAGACAAACATCCCCTGCCAAGAGAGAAACCACAGACAAAAGTCTGCTCCTCTGCTTCCAGGGATGCTGTGGGCAGAAACTCGGCAGAACATCCTGGTCAGCCACACAGGCAGAATGACCCCAATTAGAGAGCCCAGAGTGGAGATACCACAATGCTAAGTGGGAATGGCAGAGCACAGGCCCGCTCTGCTCCACTGCCTGCAAGAGTGGCTTGGTCAGTACAGAGAGAGGTCAGAGAGCAGTGCAACTCAAGCAGGCCTGGGCACGGACCTAGTTCTTCCCTCTGTTTAGAACTTCCGCAGTCAGATAAAAACCCTGTGTGAGCCGGGCGGTGGTGGCGCACGCCTTTAATCCCAGCACTCGGGAGGCAGAGGCAGGCGGATCTCTGAGTTCGAGACCAGCCTGGTCTACAAGAGCTAGTTCCAGGATAGGCTCTAGAAACTACAGGGAAACCCTGTCTCGAAGAAAAAAAAAAAAAAAAAAAAAAAAAACCAAAACAAAACAAAACAAAACCCTGTGTGCATGCTCTCCACCCACCCACTCCCCTTTTAAGAGAGAATCTCATGTAGCCTACACCAGTGTCAAGCTGTGTAGCTAGGGATGACCTTGAACTTCTGATCTTCCTGCCTCTGGGATTGGGACTGGTTTATGCTGTCCTGAGGATTGAGCCCACAGCATGGTGTATGCTAGGCAAGCACACTACCAACGGAGCTACACCTTAGCCCTGCATTCATGACTTTAAAACAGTGGTTATGGTCATTTTCAAAGAGGGATCTTGGGATATTGGGTCCATAATTCAAATGTTGATAGGTTGGCCGACGATGGAGTTAAATCCTATTTTACCTAGAACATTAGTCAGAAGCACACTGCATTGTGTACGATAAACGGCAAGGGAAGAGCCAGTTGCCAGAACTCATTTCCAGAACACGGTGAACAGGAACACGGACTACTGAAGACTGAGGTCCGTCAGGGAAGATGCTGACACATTTGCCACGTGGGGTTCTGTGGCAGAGCACGTGGCTAAAGTGGTCCAGATACAGCTAAGATGGAGCTTGGCTCTTTAAGGCATTATCTAAAAGTTAATTAATAGGGGTGTGGAGAGAGAGAAAACTGACACCAATCTTCTCACTGTTTATATTTCTTTTATAAACAGGACATTTTGTAAAATGTCCAATTCTTATTCAAACAGAAAGAACAAACCATTTCCTGGCCTACAGGGTAAAATGTCTTTTTTAAAAATGGAAAAAAGTGTAAAAATATTAGATAGATAGATAGATAGATAGATAGATAGATAGATAGATAGATGGATGGATGGATGGATGGATGGATGGGTGGGTGGGTGGGTGGGTGGGTGGGTGGGTGGGTGGGTGGGTGGATAAAACTCAGGGCTGGAGAGATGACTTGGCAATAAAGAATACTTGTTGATTACAGAAGACAGAGCTCAGTTCGGTTCCCAGCACCAACATCTGGTGATCACAACCACTGACAACTCCAGGCCCCTAGAGATCCAATGCCCTCTTCTGGCCTCTGAGGGCACTACACTCACATGTACATACCCCTGTACACATAAACATAGTCAAAAATAAAATAAGACTTCAAGAAAAAAAAGAATAAAGATGGGATATTTCAAGGCTACTTCAAATGGTTGTAATTTTTAGATAACTATTAAGAAATACAAATGGGCAAGCAGTGGCAGTATCTCCCTTACAGCAGTGTTAGGAAGTTTTCTTTTAGAATGTTCTCAAGTGACAGTGATTTAGCTTCGAGTAAAAGCATTGTCTGTGCAAGCCTCGCAACCTGAGTTCAACCCCCAGAACCCTCAGTGGAAAGACAGAATTGACTCCAGAAAGTTGCCCTCTGACCTTCACGCTGTGCACACAGACACTGCTGACCACACACACATACCATATGCACATAATGATAATTGTTCTTACGGTCCAACAGAAACAAAAATACTAAGTAAAGACCAACACAGGTCTCTAAAGAAAACCACATTTTAATTTGGGTGAAAATCAGAGATGCGATCAGGAAATACAAACCGACCATCATTCTCTCACCCAGCACCTGTAAGCCTTCTCTTCCTCCTCCCTCCAGCACCTATTTATCTGCTCCAAAAGGATGCAGCTATGGCCTACAGGAGCCACAGGGCCCTGCAGAGATGAGTTACTCAGTGCAATATGAGAGCTGTGTGTGGCTCAGAGTCCTCCACAGGAAAGTGTGGCACAGACAACAGCTGGTGACAGGAGACTTTAAGAGCTGCAACTCTGCTTTCCTTTGTATAAGGAGAAATAAAATAGAAGTAGAGACATTTGTCTGCATAATAAATGCAAGAAAAATGGGAATTGGTGGCCTGTCTCAGGGGAGGAGGAACACTGCTTTCAGCAAACTTCTAAATGGGTGTCCGTGTCCCATGTATCAAGTAAGATGAAATTAGCAAGGCTGGAAGAGGGAAAGGGGCAGCCCTATAATTGAAGGCAAGCCACAGCCACAGCGAAAGGTGGGTGTGGCGTAGAAAGGAGTGTCAGTCCAGGCTGACGACCACAGCATCTGACTTCGTGGAGAGGTGGCGTCAGCTGGGACAAACATGCCGTGGACACTTTTCAGCAGGGCAGTCTTTTGCGATGGCATTGGTAGGCCACTACAGTTCTAACCTAGATGTGACAGGACTATGCAGACTACTCAACTCTTGAAGCCAAGTGCTGGGGCTCCCAGAAAAGGTGTGATGTGAATGCATGTTTCTGAAGGACGCATGCATTAGTGCATATGTCCGTCCGTTGTGTGTGTGTGTGTGTGTGTACATTAACCCTCACACTTCCAAGATCTCACCACAGAGGTAGCCTGGAAGTGAAGATACTCCAGTAACTTGTGTCTTGAACCCTGGCTCTATTCTCTTCACCCCCAAATGAAGGGAACCAGCTCCCTGGAGACAGGACTAACTCCAAGTCTAAGGCAGGGTATAGACGCAAGATGAGCATGGCACTTTTTGTCCTGACAGGAAGGGAAGAAGCGCTTTGGGGCAACCCGAGCACCGAAATTATTAAGTACAGCAATGATCGCAAGCCAGTGAGATCCCAAGATCCCATGAGCTCATTTCTACAATAAACAGATGTTAAATTAACAGCAAGGAGGGGCAGTTGCTTACGGCATCTACAGTGGCCAGGTGGTAAATAGGGGGAGCGAAGAGGCTGGAAAAGACCAGATCAGTCAAGAATCTTTGGTGAACCATACATCTCATGGAAATTTTGATGAGGAACGTGATCAGTCTCTCCCCCCCCACCCCAAAGACTGCTTATTAGTGCTACGTCCCCGCCCTCCTCAAAGAAATGACCATGCTATAACCACACGCTCGAGAAATCAAACAACACCTTGGCCAGGTAATCAAAGAAAGGGAGATGGACATCAAGTACAAGAGCATCCAGATCAGAGCGGGGGAGAAGGACATGAAGACAAACATATTCTGGCCAGGACTGTAAGAGCCTGGAGCTCACCATGTGAGCCAGACTGGCTGCAAAGCAAGCTAGCAGGACTCACTGTCCCTGCAGATCTGAACACAGGTCCTCAGGCACCTCAGAACTATCTCCCCAGCCTGGAAACAGTATATCGTTTTAAGAGACAATGTTAGGAAGGCAAATATTCCAGAGTAAGTTGACAAAGAAGGGACAGAAACAAATGTCACACCCGATCGCCTATTCTCTCCCGTGCTGGAGGGAAAAGAATTCCATGAGGACAATACTAGGTTGAGCAACAAAATCAGAACACACACGATCAATTTACACATGAAAGGAACACAGCAATGGAAACATGCTTTGGTTGGTTGGCTGGCTTTTGAGACAAGGTCTCATATATTCTAAGCTAGCCTCAAACTCATTATGCCAAGGATGACCTTGAACCTTTGCTCATCCCATCATCTACCTTCCAAACGCTAGGATCCTGAGTGCATACTATCATGTGTGCGTTTTGAACTGCTAAGTCTCAGACCCAATGCTACAGCCACATCCCTAATCCTCAAAGTTCACTTTCTGAAGTTTGTATCTTTCCTGGAGTTTGGTGAGGAACTAACCTTATCCTTAAGTCTATAATGACTGGCAAACAGATAGGTAACCTTTAGACTTCTTCACAAAGTAGTAGCTTCTGAGTGATTTCCAAAGGCACCAAGGGTCGATGTCATTGGGTGGACACAGCTAAGGGCTGTCCCTGAGGCCTAGGACTTCACACACCTAGGTCGTTCTTCCTTTTGAGCTTGGCTCCGTGTCCTCATCTGGAAAGTGGGTCAGATAGCGCCGACCCTTCCCGACCTCGCAGGCTTTGCAGAGAGATAAAGTAACAAACAAACACAGCATTATTGATTTCTAGCATGGCTTTCTGAGGGCAGCCATCATGTGCTACAGCTTTCTAATCTGGTATCAGATTCTACAAGATAATATTGAATGACCACAAACTCAGGTGACCTGAAAAAAAAAGAATCATGGTCACACGTTTGTCAACTGGCATTATTCAACAAATATTGGGATTAAACACAAGTCCCAGAGCAATCAATGTATTCTAGGATCATTTCAAAATGCGTGCCTAGAGCTGGAGAGACAGCTCAGGAGGCAAAGTGCTTGCCTCGGAAGCACAACAACCCGAGTTTGATCCCCAGCACCCAGGTTATAATAGCCCAGTATGGGAACTAGAGTGGCACGGCCTAGCAGGTGAAGAAAGGTAGAGCTGTGAGGTTCACTGGCCAGCCAGACTAGCTGACATGTCAGTCCCAAACCAGGAGACCCCATCATTGGGGGGGGGCTGCCCTCAACATGCATGCATATATAAACCAGATTTATAGCAACTGAAGCTGGAAGTTGTTTAAAGAATTACAAGCACAAGTCAATGCCTCTTAGTATTTCCAAGTCTAAACAGTGGCGTTTTATTTTCAAATTCCTGAAAATGGTTTTGTGGTCAATGGCACATTCCCCCTAAGTCTTCAAAATTCTACTTAATTTTCACAAAACTACCACCAGACACCTATGACATTCAGAAGGAAAAGAAGCACATATATTGCTTAAAGATGTCTCTGTGCATCTGAAGAATGAGCAACATAGGGGCTATCAACAGATTCCCGGGTAAAGACACCTGCCACCAAGCATGATGACCTGAGTTCAATTCCCGGGACCCACATGGTGGAAGAAGAGAATCAACTCTTTGAGGTTATCCTGTGATCCTCATTAGTGAGCTATGGCAGGCATGCATATGCACGTAAATATATACACACACACATAAATAAAAGTATTTTTAAAAAAGATTTTCTCTGGTCCAGATTTAGTCTTTTTTCTCTCTGACCAAAGTGGGGAAGGGAATCATCTTAGTATCATCCCTGACAAAACACCTCAATTTAATGACTATCACTAGGATCCAGCCATCAAGTTTCTACTGACCTTTGCCCTCCAGAGCACTTGGTGACAACTGCCAAGATGCCTCTTGTTATCGCAAGCTGAAGATGTGGAGATGACTCAAAGCACAGGCTGGCCCCCTGGGTACATTCAACCAAGAAATCAACAGTTTCTGCAAAGCCTCTTATTGCTATCCTCCCGTAGGGACAGAATGTCCAATGTCCCAAAGAGGTGTTCTGCCAACAGCCCTCAGAGCCACATCAAATACAATATTCAAACCAATTACCTCTGACAACATCCCAAGGAAAGCAGGATCTCCCACACCCTCATTACGGGGGGCCATCCTACTCAATTCCTAATGAGAGGAGAGACAGCAGTGGCGGATGCCACGGGGGCTACTTCAGAACTTCTTTTTTCTCTTTAGAAAACAGATCTTCTTTTGTTCTGGTTAAACACCAATTACTCTGCTCTCTCTAACATGCAAATCAGCTGAAAATAGGGCAATACGCAGCTCACTCTGGTTCTACTGCAAGTCTGAATGGAGAAAAGAAAGAGGACAAGGAGGGAGAGGGAGGGAGTGAAAAGAAAGGGGAGAGAGGAGAGAAGAAAGCTGAGCTGCGGAGGCAAATCCCTGGGGGTCTTCAATTCCAAGTGCTTTGTCCTCAGATAAAGCGTTTCGCAAAGAGTTGTTTTGTATTATCTGTGCCGCTGCCCACAAGCGGAGATTTCGCCATTATCCAAAAATAAATAAATAAATAAATAAAAAAAGCAAGGGGTGGGGGAGAGCACATTAAAGTGCACAATATGAGCGAGAAAAGCGAAACTGCCCAACAAAGATGTTTACCCACTGCTCCCACCTGCTAAAAGATACTCTCACGAAAAGTAACGCCACCAGGATGACGCATCCGACTGGAGGCCAGAGAGAGGAGGAAGGCTCACCATGGCAGCCATGCGAGACAACAGGAACCTTCCCACACCCAAGTTCTCTTGACCATAAACAATGCACAGTCCCCAGCAGGCAGCTGTGAGCCCACCAGGCGCTCCCGGAGCTTCCCTTCACTACAGGTTGGGTTTGGGCTCACTTTGATTAAGCGTCAATCACTCCATCTACATGCAGGTCTCTCAGCTTCCAAGGAAATGAGAGAGAAAGCCCTATATCTCCTATCTTTTCTGTATACCCTGCCACCAGCACCTTCCCCCACGAGGGGGGATATAGATCCAAACACTAGAACCCCAGCTCTGCCTACCTGTCTGGGCTTACTATAGTCCTGATTAGGTCCCAAGAGATGCTGGGAACACCCTCAGCCTCCAGTAACCCCTCCCTACCTTTGGCCTCTGGTTTTTGTGTACTTCCAGAGTCAGTCCTTGTTAAATTTCTTCCCTCAGCCAACTCAGCCCTGTTCCTTGTAGGGAACCCACATGGCTCAGCCACACTATCGAGTGTTTCTGCAATGTACCCACACCTAGGCATACTGGAAACAGAATGGATATTTAAGGCAGAATGAAGAATCAGTGCAGACATGACCCTGTGTCCTTGTTGAAGCTCCTTCTAGAGACATGAGCCAGGGCTTCAAGAGACACCATCAAGATTGGCCAGTGGCTTCCTTGCCACCGTGGAGGCCTGTCAGAGATCTCAGCAGAGGATGTCCCTGCTGGAGCCCACACTACCCCAGAAACAGGACGGGGACCAGATCTCTGCTCTGACTGGCCTGTCTATGGGCTAGCTCTCGGCAGCACGTCTCTTGTCTAGGCGGCAGCTTCCTGCCACCCACTCTAGCTTCAGAACTGGGGGGCAGGCTGAGAGGACCTTTCCAGTGAAACAGTCACTCACGATGAGGGGGATCCCCACAGTTTCCCTTTCTGGCCCTGCCTTCTTCCATAAAGGCTGCCAAGCAGGGCATGAATGTCTCTCTGTTTCCTTGTCCCACTCCCCGTCCCTGGGAAACAAAATAAAGAAACTCACATTTGCTCCATCTATTACATTTCATCTCATTTGGGCTTCGAAAAAAAGCCCTGCAGAGTGAACACTGTCCCTCTGTTTGGTGGCAGAGACTGGACTGGAGGTGAGGCCTGGAGAGTAACACCAAGCCACAGCGTGGCAATGAACACCACAGTGTAGTAGCTGGCAGGGGCAGAGCTGGAGGCCGACTCCATCGGTCTGCCTGGCAGACCGTCACTTGCCCATATCTGTCCTGCTTTAAGTCTAGTAAAGAGGAATCAGCCCAATGCTTTTCTCCAGGGCTGCTGCAGGAATGTCTGAGACATCACAGTTACCAGGGGCCCAGATAACGTTACATACTATCACTCAAGGTCAATGAGGTGGAAAAGGCTGGAGCCCATATTTGAACTTAGCTGGGCTGGCTTCCAACGCCCTCACAACCCGGTTTTAGAACTTAAAGGGGCTGACTGGATTTCCATTCCCTGCAAGCACCCCTGATGGATACCCCCAACAGGCTTTGGGTCAACAAATTCTGCTGGGAAAACCCTCTTAAGACCTTTGCCTAAGCAAACACTGAGCATAGACCCAGAAAGGTAGCAAAGGACACAGGTGTCATAAGGGCTTTGGGATCTACGAGGGTGACAGAGAGCCATGGGGAGGCAGAAGTAGGCTCCCCAATTGCTCTGAGCTCATGAAGCCAAGAGCTTGCTCAGTCTCACACAGCAGCAACAAGCATCTTTCTTGGGGGGGGGGGGGGGACGGGGGATCTGACACACTGGCAGCATGGTGGAATACAGAAGAAAGTAGAAAGCAAGGAGCAGGGGCCATTGCACTCGCTACAGTCCCCACCGCAGAGAGCACACCTGTGGGCGGGAGGCAGGGAGAAAGAATCACGTGTGAAGGCAGAAGTTGAAGCTGATCGACTCAGGACATGGAGACGGTTTTTACTACTCTACTGTGTATATAAGAGAAATGTGCAAAACCAGGTGACTTTCAATTATTTTATTATATTAGTATGTGCATGCATGCACACATGTGTGCGCTGAAGCACAGATGTACCAGAGTATTCATCTAGAGGCCAGAGAGCAACCTGTGAGAGAGTTCTCTCCTCCTACCACGCAGGTCCCAGAACTGGACTCAAGCCGTTAGGCTTGGCAGTAAGCACTATTACCCACTGAACCATCTCACCAGTTCCTAGCTGGCTTTCAAGACAGTCCCCAATCAAGCAATCCATGACACAATGACCTCAATATCCCAACCCTCGGGAGCAGCAGTTCTCAACCTGTGGGCCATGACCCCTGACCCAATCCTTTCACAGTGGTCATCTAAGACCATCAGAAAACACAGATATTATATAATGATTCATAACAGTAGCAAAATTACAAGTATAAATTATCAGCAAAAAATTTTATGGTCGGGGGTCAGGACAACATGAAGAACTGTGAGAAAGGGTCGCAGCGTTAGGAAGGCTGAGATTGCCTTAAGCAAAGCCGCTGCACAAAGGACCCAGGCTGATACCTGGGGCTTGTCATGTGTCTGTCTCAGGAGTCCTGTGTGATGGGCAATTCGAAAGAATGCCTCTATAATCTGGATTGATGTCATCTGTCTCTCTGATATATCAAATGTAGATATTTGCATCATTTATTTTAACAGGCATGCTTTTCTTCTGAAAGCTATGAAGTCTGAGCCTAGTCCTCCCATGCCTCCCTCTTCTTTAAGACTTGAGCCTGGTACCCCTAACAAACCACATGGATCAGAGAAGTATGTCCAAAGATATTGAAGAGCAGATAAAGGGCCCTCCTGGCAAAGGAGACAGAAAGAGAGAGGAGAGCCCAGTCTGGCATGGCTGGTCCCCACTCCCTCAGTAGCTCCTGGAGGTGAAGGTGGGAGAGGAAAGGCAGTCACCCCGAACTGCTGTGTCCACATTATCAGTTTTGCATTAAGTCTCAACCCAGACCCCTGAGCTGTGAATGAAAAGCTCATGTCTCACACAGTACCGTGGAGAGGTCTACAGGAAAGCCGACTGAGTGAGGCGGTGGATTCTCTCCAGCCAGACCCCCAAGGCAGGGCCAGACTATGAGATATGCAGCTTTCAGGGTCTCTAAGCAACTAGGGTCTGCGCAGGACCTGCCAGACTACTCGCCCTTTATTTATGCCGTTCCAGACAACTGGACAGAAATATGGACACATGTGCCCCTGTCTCATTGCCAATGAGCCCCAGAGGTACATCCTCCAGGAGCCCTGCCCACAGGCTCCTGCTTGCTGAGAGAAAGGCCCTCCCAGTTGCCTGCTCTTGCTCTCTTATGTTTGGTGCCCACCCTTTAGAGCAGCAGGCTGCCCTTACAAATGGGTTCCCCATTCCTCAACAGGTAGGCAAGCTAGCCCCACTGGTTTAGAGAGGCAAAAATGTGGCCATAGGACAATGCTGGCAAGGAGGAGTTCTTCGTGGCACCTGGGCCCCTAGCTGTGAACCTTCAAGAATCTCTCTGAGCCTGGGATCTGGCTGGTCATTTTCCTCTGGTGAAAGGGTGCTGTGGGCGCTAAGGCTAGGTCAGGCAAGTGAAGAAGCGAAGAGGATCAAAGCAACGCTGTTTACATGTGGAGACATGTAAGTGGATGTCACACGTGCAGGCTCAAACTTCTCAATTGCAGCCGGATGAGAAGCCCGGCCACAAAGACTCCTCATCTCCCCTAACTCAAGGACGGCGCCTCTCTTGTATTCTCTCCTGGAGAAGACGCAGAGACAGACAGCTTCAAGACACTGAACTACTACTCTTCATAGAAAGAATTTCTCCCATATGACCACAAGCCCCAGTTAGCATTTAGCCTTAGTGCTCCTCCTTGCTCTAGTGATTGTCCCTCATCACCTACCTCAGGGACCCCAGTCCCTTTCACCATTACAGCTGAGGCCACCTCTACCATATCCAGCTCTCGGTCTTCTTAAGAAGCAGCCATCCGACAAGGCCATCTCTCCACTCAGCTCTCCTGACTTAAACACAGCCTCCTGCGAAAGGTCTTTCAAGGACGACAATGTCCAGAGCACACGCGCTAGAGCTATGATCCCAAAGTAGTAACTCTGGGGTGTCTGCGGAACACCATTATGGAAGTCACAGAGCCTGGCTCTTCCACAGAAACAAGCGGCCCTGAGGCTTGTGGAGCACCCGTGTTCATTACCTCATTTTACACTCACGACCGTAAAGCAATGGCCCCGCCCTACAGAAACCGAGGTTCCAAATTTAAATAAAGTCAAACCCAGGCCTGTGGCCGCTAAGCTGCTTCCCTCTCTTCCCTGTGCTGTCCTGTGTGGTATGGAACTAAATCACAGCGCGTTCTGTCCTTGGCAGGGAGATGCATTTAAGCTGTATCTATGTTTCATATGTTATATGGCGATTAAAAGCCATGCTGTTGACAACCACCCAGCGACACGTGGAAATTATTACAAAGTACTATTGCCGGGCGGTGGTGGCACACGCTTTTAATCCCACACTCAGGAGGCAGAGACGGGCGAATCTCTGTAAGTTTGAGGCCAGCCTGCTCTACAAAGCGAGTTTCCAGGGCAGGCTCCAAAGCTACACAGAGACACCCCGTATGGAAACAAACAAACAAAAAAAACCCAAAGTAGTATTAAATGAAGAAGTTGGAGGGAGACACACACATCACAGTATGAGTACAAGTCTGGGGTATTTTCTAACACTGTTTTTAAATGTATATATGAATACACAAAAATGCTAATATACTAAAAACAATCTTTAGCATTTAAAAATGTTTTTGAATCATCTATAAGGAGCAGGCATTCCTTTTCTAATTTAGAAAAGCTTATTAATAATCTTTTACTTCTGAAAAGAAAGAACTACTGTTCTGGCCTGGCCACAGACCAACTCATGCCATGGAGTGGGGGCCCCCAAACCGAGTAGGTGCCTGGCCAAGGACTCCAGGCCACAGTGCCAACAGCAGCCGCTTGTTGCCAAGGTGGCAAACAAAACAGCAACAGCCGCCAGGGATCCTCGCTGTCCCTGAGCCCCATGGCTCGCAAGCAACACAGAAACCATGCCTTCCCTCAGGAGCAATCCCGCCTCAGGGACGCCCAGTCAGGGATGAGGATGAAGGAAGAAATGGAAGGCCAAGGCTGAGGAGTTAGCTGCTAAAGACAAAATGCTTCTCAAAGTCAAAACAATGATTCAAGCTACGACAGTATGGGACCACTCCGGTTCCGAATGACGGCTGGAGGGAAACACAGTGAACCAAAGGGGTTCTTGGGGTCAACTCCAAAACCACAGCATTAGAAAAACAAAAGCAACATTGTGAGTTTCTAGAAGAAAACAGACTAATTGGTGCTACCCAGGACAGGGGCCTAGTCTCATCACTGGCTTTCAGTAACTTTGGGTGAGTTAACCAACCTCCCTGAGCCTGGGTCTCCTCACAAGGGAACTTGCAATGCGAAGCCTGGAAGACAGTTTTCAGAGCTGGGAAGAAAAAGGTAGTTGTTAAGTTCTGGAGAAGCCAGCTTAGTTACTGTGAGGACCCTTAGAGAGGCCCCAACAGCCTGGTGAGTAGGCCCAGAGGTGATCTTCTAGTCTCTGGAAGGCCAAGCCTTCAGGTGACTGAAGCCCAGAATAGCAACTTGACCTCTACCTCATGAGTTCTCCTGAGCCAGAACCATCCAACTAAGAAGGCCATTTCACGTTCCTACATGGGACAAGAAGTGCATGCTAGTTTAAGTTAGCAAGCTCCAGCCTTTTGTTACACAGCATTAGGTAACTAATACAGATTCTGATTCCAGGCACTAAGGAGCTGGGTAATACATAGTTCTTACAATATTTCTTCAGTTTTCTGTTTAGTAAAACTACCAGAAGATCCATGTTTCATTTTCTTAGGGAAAACTAAACGCACCCAGGTTTTACAAATATTAAAATAAAAACAATGATAGACAATGATATCCCGTGTGACTGAAAAAGCTGGGAAAAGATGGTTTTGAGTACCTTCATCATAAGGGAATGATAAATATTGGGATATAGATATAGTTAGACCAATATGAATAACACATTGTACATATTCATTAAAACACCTTGGTATTACATAACTTTATATGTTTTATGCATATTTTTAAAACTAATTTAAATGTTTTTCTCTCTTTTGTTTTCCTGTTTTGTTTTGATTTTTGTCAAATTGTTATTTATTTTTTGAGATGGGTTTCAAATATCCTCCTGCCTCTTCCTCCTGGCTGCCAGAATTACAGGCATGAGCCACTATGCCCATCTTTTTATATTTAATACACACACACACACACACACACACATATATATATAGCCAAGATCTGTGCCTCAGAGCCTCAAGTTCCACACAGCACAGAGGCTGGATTGGCCATGCAGCTGAGGGCTCAGGAGGAAGACAGTCAAAGCTCTACCCACAGTGAGCCATTGAAGAAAACTCAAGAGAGTCCAGGTTGCTCCATGGCTCCTGGGGTCTTCCTGCAGAGAGTCAGCTGGTATAAAGGAGGGAAGTAGCAGCTCACTTCCGTCACCATCTTGAGCATGGTCAGATGGGTACACCAGACAGTGGAACCACCCCCTACTCCGCTCCCCAACCTCCACTTCCTACAACAGAATGATATCACCAAGTCATGCATGAATTGATTTGTTCCAGAGGAAAATCCAGTAATTCACCTACTGATTTCTCAAGGAAATGTGGGTAGGGGGTGACATATATACCCATAAACAAGACCAAAATATGTCCAGAGGAATACCACACAATGCTGGCATGTTCTTATGCCAGGCAAAAGATCAGTCACTAAAGTCAATCTATGCAGCTCTGACGCAGTAGCCAGCTAGGAGGCGAGGGCTGTCAGTCTTGACACCAAGAACAGGGAGTAATTATTTTTTTTAAATGCACTGGCACAAGTCTCCCTGCTTTAATTGCAGTCGAATCCTGAGTTCAATGTCTCCTAGCAGCTTTTGCTAGCTCTTTTCTTTCCCCAAGCCCTTGCTGCACTCATCTACAGGAGAAAAAACATTTGGAAGAGGTCTTGGGGAGTGTCCTCCCCCATGGTCCCTTGGTTTCCGCATGCCCATCTCTGGGGCCAGAGAAGCTGGGAAGTGTGCCTCCCTTTAACCGAACTACCCAAATGGCTAGAAATCCTTCATTTCAGCCAGTCTTCCCCCGGGTCTGCATTCTGCCATTATCAAGGAATAGGGAAGAAATGGGACTTGAACCCTTCAATCCCAAGGTACTACTGACTTTTTAATCCTGCTCCATGAAGACAGGCCCAACAAGCCTTCATGGCTTAAAATCTCCGCCCACAGAGCACAGGTTAAAATCCAGCTTCCTGGAGCCAACAAGAGAGTAGAATGTATCCCTGTAGTACTGTGGGGAAACTAAAGCACAGAGAAACAAAGTGGCCTTCCAATGTAATAGTCCAGGATGAAGTCATCACTGCCAAGTCACAGGGATCACTGGGGCTAGTCAAGGCCCATGGTGCCTGGAGAAATAAAGCATGTCGTTTTTTCCTTGGTCCCCTGGGAAAGTATGCCATCCCTACAGGGAAAGTCATCTTCTCAGTAAGATATACTTCAAGGCACAAGTGGGGCCCTGGCTAATCACACTCTGAAAGTCGGGGAGTAAAACAAGTCAGAGTGCAGAGAAGGCTGGGAAAGATGTGTTCAGAGGCCACTGCGCCATCTGCAGAGACGTGGACCAAGTGCAGCCAACAGGTGAAGCAAAGAGGACGCTTCCTCGAGCTACACACTTCTTAGGTTATGGTTCTGTACATTAGCTCAGTCAGTCCTCACGGTAAACCTTGAAGCAGGAGACAGCCCCAATCCACAGATGTGGGCTAAGCGACAGAGAGTCTCGGACTACTTATGCAGGTCACAGTCAATAAAAGTGCAGAGTCAGGATTCTAGTCTTGGCCTTCTGGCTCACGAATTGATTATCTTGAATGATATGCTAATAAGTGCCTGTCTGTCTGTCTGCTTCGGAAAATTCTCTTCCATTTTAAAGTTTTCTTCCTGGTTTGAAATCCTTGGGCTTTCCCCTATTTTTGTTAGGTAATTATTTGTAAAGAATTCTCAACTCTCTTCTTTCCCAAAGGCACCAGGACGACCAACAATAAGACATAAAACAATCAAACTACAGAGTTTTATCACAGGAAGGGGGACAAAATAAATCTGAAAACACGATTCATAGAAGCACTATGTCTCTCCCTGACAAGGAACTCTGAGTCTCCTGGTCACAGAAGTAAAAAGGGCAACATGATCGAATTTCAAAGTGCATTTCCCCAGAGGAAAAGCTTACCAGGTCCCCAAAAGAGAAGCAAACATTACATATTGCTAAATTACTAGGCAAAAGAAGAACACAATCCATTTTTCAGTATGTCTTTAAAACCAATTTAAGATACTGTAATTCCATAATCGCGGGGACAGCACCCTCCCCCCCCAGAGGTTCTCCTTTCACAGAACCAATTTACAAAACGGAGAGAAGTAGAACAAACCCGTCCTCCTGCCCCCTGGTGCCTGACAGACCTTCACTGCACCAAGATGGCCTTACAGGAGCCTAGCACACTTACACAGCGATTACCAAGTAGGGTCATGTACCTGGTAGTCTTGGGTCATGTGACATGGAGTGTTACGATGCCCTGGGGCTTCATGCACCAGCTGCACTGCCCCTCACAGCTCTGGAGACTCACTCAAATATGGTGGAACTCCTGTACATCCGTTGCAATGCTCGGCCCCAAGAGAGTACACCAGGCAACTGCCCCACTCAGCTCACATGCCCTTTTTCTTGACATATCGTTCTCCTCCATTTACTCAGCTTCTGTAGAAATTTCTAGAAGCCCAAGTCACCTGACCCCAGCCTGATGCCTCAGATCAGGTCTGCCTGAAGCTGAGGGTTCATCAGGAAACTTCATGGAAACACAGCTAGGAAGACAGAATAGTATGTCCAGGGCCAGCTCAAAAAGTTTCATTGTTCAGTTTCAAATGTTCTAGAACACAAGAGAACAACAAAACCAAAAGGCCTCTTTGGATAAGAAAAGCAATAGAATCTCATCTGACCAGAAGTAAGAATTGAAAGTCACGGGTACCAGAGATTGGCGCTCTAGGGCCCCGCCTGTCCTATGATCCTTCTAGCACAATGTGATGACCCCTGCAGAAACCAGACAGGCACTCATGGCTCTGGACACTAACTGCTCCCGTGGTCATTAGCTAAGATGTGTAGAAGGAGAAGCAAGAGACCGGGGCCTAGTAGAGTGTCAGTCATGCCTTCTCTTCATGTGTGTGCTAGTTAGGAATCAATTCGAGGATGCGGGGGAGAGAGCGGGTGAGTCCCAGGAAGCTGAGAAGACAGGTCACAGTTCACAGTGGGGAAACAGAGTAGCAGTACAACCTGAATGCTGAGGGTCCAGTCCCTCAAGTGGCCCTTGGGACGAGATGCCTTCTGTCCTGCCTGCTGACTGAAAGGAGCTGGAAGCCATACCACCCGCCCTCCTGTGTCATTATTCAACAACAAACAGGAACTATATTTAGAACAGTTTCCATGAAGGCGCCACGGGCAAAGGCCACTCAACCTCGGAGACACAGAAAGGTGAAATGAGGTTATCCGCCCTGTTCACAGCCGTCTATTCAACACAGCTTCTCATTTTATAAACGGACCTGAAAATTCACAGGAGGAAAGACAGTTTTCCCAGGAGCCTCTGTGTCCATTCTGCAAAATTACGTAACTCAGAAAATGAGGGTTGTGATTTGATTATGCTTCCAACAGCCTGGTGCCGAGGAGACCAGTTCACCGTGCCCATCAACCGCTGGCAGGGAACAAACACGGGAGGACCGAGCAAGCTAGACAAACCCCTTTGCACTGACCCAGGTAAATAAGTTTTAAGCAAACCTCTTTACACCCTCAGTGGCCCAGGTACACCCCCACCCGAAGGCAAAGCCTACGGTGGGTTTCTGGCCCACCCACTTGGTAGAAAAGTACACAGCTCCACATTTGGGCTGACCAAGTAGTTTGTCCTTAATGGAAGTTTATAGTCGCCTTGCACACAGGAGGCACTGTTGGAAGGAATGAAATAATTTACTGTTGGACACTCAGGTTTCAAGGACAGCACATGCCCTTGGGAAGGCACAGCATTACCCTCTACCTTTTTAAAGAAATTATTCGCTTGTCTTTTCTAAGCAAGCCAACAGAAATGGGGCTTTTTCAAAATGCAGTTAGAGGTGCTGAAACCCTGTAATAACCCTCACTCTCTCTGCAGAACGTAGCGCTGTTTTGCAGAGAAAAATTCAAGAAAAAGAGTTCTTGAGAGGGGGAAGTAAGCTGTGCTCCAGTGTCCTGCAGCTACCCCAGGTGAGGCCTCCCCTCCGCCGACAAGAACTCTGGCTACCCTCTGTCACACGCTTTAACTCAGGTACGGTTACCATTTTATCTGTTCTTTGCCCTCCTCCAGGGGCTTTACAGAGACAACACAGAGCTAATTGTGTCTATGTCACCATTAGGAGGGGAGGCTGTGTTTACAGTCCTGTCACAAAAACCAAGCCACTTGAGACACCCCAAGGTCATTTGTCTAGGTGTTGTGCTGGGAAGACTCCAATGCATGTGTGAATATGTCATCTTTCTGTGCTCAGGACAAGACACCCGGAAGTGTGCAGCCAGCTCTCTACACAGGGCCCAGTCCCTCTCCAACTGTGAGCTGCCTGTCACAGACACAGGTCAAATGTCCCCTCAGTTTTGATAACTGAAAGGCATAGCAACCGGGCCATTTTCTCCAACCCCTAGGTTTTTCAATGCATGGTACTTTAGAAAGTGGATAGTATACAATTATATCAAACCTGAAATGAGACCCCATTACAGAAAGCCAGGTTTTCTAACTGGTCCCCAGTGCTACTGCAGCCAGCTGGTCTGAACACCTCAGCATCAGTCAGCACATTCCATGGCAGAATACAGCACAAGGATACAACCTAATTTAGCTAATCCTCTGGGGCTGGGCAGCTGGGTGGCTCAGTTTGCCTGTATAAACAGTGTGACAATGGACATCCTTGAATAAGTCCTTTATTATTTAAAAAGAACTTTGTTTGATTACTGCCCAGGATGACATTCTTCTAGGTGGAACTGCAGAGTCAAGGAGTCTGAGTTTGCTTTTTGGAGAGGGATGAGGGAAGCTGCTGTGCACAACACTGTGCTGCTGTGCACAACTACATCCCAGTTGGTTCACTGATTCAAAGGAGACGAGTGTTGAATAGAGAGCACACTGCTGCTGCCTGGCCCCCCAAGTGACAAAGCAGACAGCCAGCTCGTACACAAACCAACCAAGGGTGGCATTTCCACAGGGATCGGCTGAAAGCCACAGGTCTGCCCCTGCCCTCACTCTGAACGCTACTTTGGAGCCAGAGAAAAGGAACCCTGGAGGGATATTGGGTCTGAGTTCCTTCAAAGGACACGGGCTTTGACACTGGATCTCTGGGGCCCCACTCAAGGTTGTCCTGTTCTAGATGGTGGACAAGATGACTGAGAAAGACCGTCCCTCTGATGTCAACGGCCTGCTCCTATGAGTGCTGGGCTCCACTGGTGCTCTGTAGACCGCTGAGTGGAGATCTCTTCCTTACGAGAGTCCCACAAGGAGGCAGGGCAGAGGCCTTCCTGGGGTGTCCAGGTCTGCTTCAACCTCCCAGTGCATCCACTCCACTCCCCTCCCCCGGCAGTCTGGCTGGCAGTTAACACTCAGGCTTCCAGAATTCAAATTACATTCCTAGCCCCCAGCAATGAGACCATGATAGTTACTGAAGTGGTAGGTGCCTGAATCCTCCCTATACCTCGGGGACCAATGAGTGTCTTCCTGCAGGACCATCACACGAAGTGACAAATGTTAAGTGGGTAAAGCGTTAAGAATAGAGCCTGGCACTCAGTGCATGTCTAATAACATGAATAAGCACTGGCTACAATTACCCATTCATCCAATAAACTGTTAGAGATATTTGCTCTTCCACTGCCATTTGCTCCTGAAGATGCTAAGCAAACAGGAATCATTGCTCAAGAAATGGTCCACAGCCCTTACTGCAGTGGGAAGAGGCCAGTCTGAACAGGCAGTCTAGGATCCTTTACCCAAGGCTTGGATTTGGAGGTTTCTTTTTTTTTTTAAGATTTATTTATTTATTATGTATACAGTATTCTCAGTACTCTGTCTGCAGGCCAGAAGAGGGTACCAGATCTCATTACAGATGGTTGTGAGCCACCATGTGGTTGCTGGGAATTGAACTCAGGACCTTTGGAAGAACAGGCGGTGCTCTTAACCAGTGAGCCATCTCTCCAGCCCCGGATTTGGAGGTTTCTGATTTCCAACAAGCAACAGGTGTGTGCATCCTAGTCCCAGTACCCACCTCCCTGCCCTGCCTGCTTCGGATCAAGGGCATTGCAGTGCTTGTCCACGTCCCATTCCACTCAGGATGAAGAAGCCCTGCGGTCTGCAGACAAGCGGGTCGGATTCTGCAGCCCAGAGTTACAGAAATGGACACCAAAATGCAGTCATGGTTCAAAAGACTCATAGCCACATGGTAACACGGAGGCAGGGATTACAAAAAAGGGGGGGTGGATAAGTAAGTAGGGGTGTCAGGGAAAGTAATTTCAGTTAACACTGAAGGAGAAACAAGAGTTTCAAGAGATTCCGGAAGGTGACTCCTGGTGGAGGCAGCAGCAGATGCAGAGGGAGGGGGAGGAACCTATAGAGAATGTTCTGGAACAGCCATCATCCACGACGGACAGTCCATGAGGGCATGTAGGAGCAACAAAAGAGGCAAACCAACGAGGCTAGGGTCAGAGTCTAACTGACAGACACCAGCAAAGAACCTTCCTTGCTACTGCAACTCAGCCAGTACTTTAAGAAGAATATGATTATATTTCTTTCTCATAAGAGCCCTCTGGGCAGCCAAGGGGTACATGAGCAGAAAGAGAAGGCGATATCCAGACAGGAGACCCATCACCAGTTAGGTCAAAATTAAAGACAGCACCAACTCAGGCAGCAAAGGGGTACAAATGAGGTGGTAGGCATGTGATACAGAAGCACCCTCATTAAAGTATAACACAAGAGAGTGACCGGGTTCTGGGGAAACACACACACACACACACACACACACACACACACACACACATCCTGGGCCACCTCCTACACATCCTTTTTTTGGCTGTAGTGGGGATCGAACCCAGGACCTTGCACCACATACTAAGCAAGTCCTCTCCCACTAAAATACATCCATAGCCTCTTTCTTCTTTTCATTTAGAGGCAGGGTTTCCCTACCTTGTCCAAGCTACCTTTGAACCTGTGAACCTCTGCTTCAACCTCTAAAGCAACTGGGATGACAGGCATGAATCACCATGCCAGGCCAAACACCACCATGCTCCTGCATGCCCACCTTGGAACTGCTCTTCATGGGAGGCGGTGTTCTAGAATGCTCTCTATAGGTTCCTCACTACCCCCCACCTTGGCATTTGTTAGTGCCTCTACCAGAAATAGCCACCTACCCCGAGGTATCATATGACAAAGTGACTAGTGGAACCACACTACGACCCAAGCAAAAGTCCCTGCTTTCTTACCAACCATCCCTTTCTCACCTCCAAGTCACAGATAAATTGGCAAAATGGACCAGTAAAAGTGCACAGGGCAGAGATCTGTCCCAGCGCCATGACTCAATGAAGCAAATGGGACACATCGAGCAATGGATGAGGAACGAGGTAACAACACTGGCCACATGTCCTTCTGAGCCACAGGACCAAGAGAAGTGACAAGAGAAGACAGTCTCAGAAGGAATGCAACTGAATCCACAGTCAGCTCACAAGCACAGACAGGGCACGGCTTCTCTGCCAAAGACACCACTGACCAGCAGGACCACTGACTGACTCAAAGACCCAGTGACCACCTCTGCTCCCCGGCTTCAGACTCTTCCTCTAAAATCACCTTTCTTTTCATCTTTTGTTGAGACAGGGTCTCTCTATTATAGCCCTGGTTGCCCTGGAACTCACTATGTAGACCAGGTTGGCCTACAATTCATAGTTGCCTGCCTCTGCCTTCTGCGTGCTGGGATTAACACCGTGAGCCACCACACCCAGCTAAAACTCATATTTCTTAAGAGTAGGATACTACTGTTCCTCCTAACTCTGAAAAAATAACCCACATAGCAGATGCAAAGTAAGTGCCTGGTAAACTGAGCCATCACCCCAAGAGAAAGCAAGAAGAATGTTCCTCATAGAGCAGGAACAAATGAAGGTGATGTGCCTATGAACAATTCACGAATAATCCCTAGGAGCCCCTTCCCATTGGATCTTCTGTTACAAACAGCCTCAACGTGGTCCACCCCTGAGGCCTTTCTGGAACCTGTATTACATGGTTTCTCTGCTTCTACCAGAGCCTCTTGCAGCCCCAAGGCTGGTTTGAGCCACTGTACCTCCAGACAGCTGGCAGAGCAGCTCATGCCAACAGAGGTGTCACTGTCCCTGAGGACAGGGCCTAGCACTGTCAGAAAAGCACAGGTGCCCCCTCACATGGGAGGAGCACCCCAAGGGGAGGGTGAAAAGCAGCAGCTCCGGTAAGTCAAGTCTTAGACAGCAGCAGCCACCAAGCATCCAGATAAGCCCAGCATGCCCCTGGCACAGTCCCACCCATGCCATTTCTCAGATATGGATCTCAAAAGTCCATGGAAAAAAGTAAAGCTTCCTAATTAAATTCTTCAGAATTTTCCCAAAAATTTAGGACCTGGAATTCCATAAAATCTGCATCTGGTACAGAAGAAACAGACCTGCTCATGACCCCAAACTGGGCCAGGGAGGTATAGCTTGGTCTCTGCTGCTCCTCTTTGTCTAACAGGCAGTGGGCTTAGCACCCGGCTCCTTCTTCCCCAAGCATCACGCATACCAGCCAACACCCCCTTGTACGGTCCATACACACCGCTTCCTGCAGCTGGATTGTTCTAAACCAGTTAATTTTCCCCAAGTGACCAAAACAGCTCACATTCTATAAATGGCCTTCACTCTGACCCAGGCACACTCTAGTCTTTACTCTGAAGCCTCCAAGTGTCACCTAACCTAGGGATTCCCAGCAGAGGAAAAACAAAGGAGTGGAGAGGGTGGGAAGCCAAAGGGGTTGGCTGAGGGCTCTAAAAAGCTGTCTGGTGCCGACAAGGACCTTCTGGAGAGCAGGAAGACAGCCCAACGCTCTTGCGGTCCTGGTGAGTAGAGCCTCAGTCTAGCGGCTCTGGAGCCGCCAGCTCGGTGAGGGAAGGGGACCTGGGGCCTCTTGTTTATGTTTGATTAAAGGTTGGTTTATGTCTCCTTGGGGAGTTTTTATTTCTACGCTGTTATTTCACCCCTAAAATTTACAGTGCCTGAATTCTTCCGCCCTGCTTGAATCAACTCGGCCCCTCCTCTCTCTGGTCTGAGAATGGCCAGAAATAGTTTCCATTGTCATTGACTTAAATTTCCACTTTGATGATGGGAACAAATATTTTTCTTGCCCTTTCCTGAAACAGGAATAAATTTTTCCATACAGGTTCTTCTGATTGGACTCTGAGGTTCAGATCATAAGAAAAAGTGCAGACAACATTCAAAGAGGCGAGAAAAGGGGCATCTGCTTCCTTTCTAAAGGGACTGATAATGAACTCCTGCTTCATGGCCACAAGGCAAGGACCCATTCCCTTGTTGGTCTCCAGCAAGCATCCAGACTTCTTCCTCCAAGCCCTTGGGAGTCAAGAAGAGCCCCTGCCTGCCCTCGGGGAGCTGGTATTTCAAAGGGAGCGTAAAACTGTCCTAGCCAACACAGGATGTCTTTGGAGGATGAAAAGTAAGAGCATCTCCCAGCACAACCCTTCCCTTCCTTCCCCAGCTGTCTCTCCAGCACGGTGGGAAGGCTCAGGAGGTGAGCAAGCTGCCAGGGGAGCTGATATGGGAGAGAGGAAAGCTTGCCTTTTTCCTCTGCAGGGAACTGTGGACGCGTCCAGGGGAAAGGTCAGCATGCGTTCTGGTGTAACAGACTGCTCGGTCTCCACAGAGGCTTGGGCGTTCCCAGAGCTAATATTTACAAGGCCACACTGGGATTCCCAGCAGAAACAGGGTGGAGAAAGAGAAAAGCACAGAGGGGTGGCTGAGTACTCCAAAAAGTTGTCTGTTGCCAACAAGTATCCTGAGGCAAGGGCAGGGGTTTTTCATCACATTCCTCTCTCAACTCAGATCTATTGTTCTTCGATGTGCCAACTGAAGCTAACAGCAGTTCCCAAAGTGCCCCTGCTGCCTGGGGGTTGTAGCAGTAACTGGAGGTGGTTGAAGCAGTGACTGGAAGCCTAGGTGGGAGGGGCCTAAGTGGGAGGGACAACAGTCACCCAGTGACCTTGAAAGCTCTCAGAGGAGACCTTTGGCCAGGCCACTTGCAGAGGGCAGAGAAGCATTCAGGGTGTTGATGGGAAGCTGCTTTAGCCCACTACACCTTGCTACCCCAGGCCTCAAATTCCATGGCTCCTGATAAGGCCCCAGTGTTAAGGGAACCAACAGGATGTTCTTACACCCTCCTCACTTTGGTTCAAGCACAGATGCTGAGCCTGAGGCAGGAAGGAATAAGGAGGGAGAAAGGGACCAGATAGGGTGACTTAGATATCCATTTCCATCTCCAGAGACTAGCTAGCAACAGCCGCAGACAACCGTGTGCCAGGGTTCTCTTCCTTCCTATAGGGGGGATCCATGGTTTGGCTGCAAAGACAGCAAGATCTGTTTAGAGTTTCCCCCCTCTCTGCATCAGAACCCGGGAACTAGAGGTGTCCCTCAGCCATTCTGCCTATTCCAGTGAGACAAAGAAGAGCAGGCGCAAAGTTCTGGGAGGTCGTTCTTTGCCTTTGGGCACCATTTAGCACTTTGATGAGTCTCTAAAGGTAGGAACCTCTGACCCTCCCCAACTGTCTTAAAATACTGCCTCCCAGCGCTGTGCAAACTGGCAGAGAACATCTGACAGTGCCTCCCCTCAGGGCCTCTCCCTGGAGGATTCCCTGAACAGCCCTGCATGCCTAGCCATCCTCTCAAGCCTTCTGCAAATTGGCTTGCACCTGAAAGAGGCCAGGTGTCACCTCTGCTCTGATTCAAGTCCCCATGTGAATGTCTAAATAAAAAATCCCTCCCTTGCCAACAGAGGCAAAAAAAAAAAAAAAAAAAAAAAAAAAAAAAAAAAAAAAAAAAAAGATAGCCCAACCCAGCAACAGAGCCAACCACCATCTCCATCCAAGATGCCTTTCCAGCCCTCTCAGAGAGACACTCCAGGCAAGTATTGAACAAGAAGGCAGACTGTAAGTGTTCACAATTGCCCTCAAGCTTCAGAGAGTAATTGTGTTGCTTTCGATCGGAACACAGTTCAGCAGCAAGTGTCCAGAAAACTCATAGGCAGCAGCTCGGTGACCACTCAAAGCAAGAAACCATTGTTGTTCCAAAGATGTCTCATCCAAAGATGAGGCAGGGAAAAGGGCCTGGCAAGGAGCAGGGCTCCAGCACTTGATGCTGACACCAAGGAACAATCCGGAGGTCCCCAAACTGAAGCCTGTCTGTCTCCTTCATCCACCTTTAAAAGGAAACTCTGGGAAGAACCAAACACGAGGCCCAAGATGGGCTTGTAGCTGGCAGCCATGTAGTTAAGCAGGTAAGCTGAGCCTGCTTTCCCATCAGACACCAGAGTTGAAAAAAACTACCTGACAGGCTTCACTTTTGCTTAGGATTACACTGAGCAAATGTATTCAAAGCAATCTGCACACTAGCACACCATCAGGTAGAAAGCAAGCTCTCGGTCAAGTCTCTACCCCATTTGATTGGAAGGCCTGCAAGTTTCACCATTGCGATCCACTGCCACCCACGTGAAAGTCACTGCAAGCACAAAAGAATACACATCTTGAATTTAGAGAATTTAGCATTTCCAGTAGGAACTGGGGCCTTCATGTTACTGGCCCAACATTGCCACCAAATTACCTGTGTGACCTTGAAGAGCTCAGTCTGCTACTGAGAGTCTCATCTTCTCCACCATGAAGTCAAGAGACAGGCATGGTAACACCCAGCCCTGCTAAAAACGGTCTCTGGCCACCAGAAAAGGGGGCGCAGGCTTTACTCCCACCCCACAATTTCTGAACACCTTCTTTGTCACCGTCTAAACTGTTTCTGCCCACCCAGAAGACCCTGGTCAGTGTCATCACCCAGGGTTCTCTCAGCTACAGGCTCAGAAAATTGACAAACCATGGCTGCAATTCTCACCTGAGAGGACAGTGCCTGGGGAGCCCAAACATCCCAAGATGAAGGACCAAGCCAGACCCACAGCCACTATACCACCAAGCAAAGAGAGACATCTCTCTAGTTCTCCTGATTCCTTCATGCAGCCTGCATTAGGAAATGGACACCTAACTGATCCGCCCTGCATCCAAGGAGCCCAGATGTTCCTCCAGTGCACTGAGCAGCTCAACAGCACACAAAAGGAACACCTGTTGTGTGGAGACTCCATCTACTCAAGGGTCTGGGCCCAGATGGATGGGTATGAGGGTTCATGTCTATCTTCCATTTCTCCCCCAGCACCTTTTTGACCTGTGCTCCAGATAAGATGCTCCCACATCCTCTCCCTTGAAGCTCTTAGAAACAGTAGAGTCCCAACCTCAGTCAACCCGCAATGCTTCTATAACCAGGTCCTCGTGACAGACAGATGACATCAAATGGGGGTAACCCGAAAGTGGAGCAGGAGCTGACGTTTGCAACAGGAAGAACCAAACAAAATCATGAAAGTGTCTGCAACAAGTGGGTAGATCTGGTGAAGGTGGTCCATAGGCGACGGCCAGTCAGCAGCAGTGAAAACCCTCACCATGCCCGCATCTGACCTCGCCCCTCATTGTGGACATGCTCCTATTGCCTACCCTTCCTTATTCTGCTTTAAAGGCCTCCCTTGGAGCATCTTTTCTGAGACCCAGAGCTGAAAGCCAGGGCTTCCCAACCCCGAGCTCTCAAATGCACACATTCTGCGTGCCAGCTGCACAGCCTCTAAAAGAAAACCTATCTCCGTCTTGTCTCTCCCCTTATATACCTGTCTGCGCTATTGACTCCATGTGTCAAGGTTATAATCCGGGATGCAGTGGAACAGGGCAGTTGTTCTTAAATTAAGCTAATAATGATCATTGAGAATGCTGAGGCTCTTTTGGCACCAAATCATCTTTGTGCATGCATTCTGCCTTGCTGATGAGGCCATAATTTTCCAAAGGACAAAGGTTATGCCTCTCTTTTTCCAAAATACCTAAAATAGGATTCTCCACTCATTATTATTTCTGTCGGTGTCCTGAACCAAAGAAACGGCAACAAGTGTGCACACTGCTACCACACACACCCCCCCGACACACACACACCACTGGCCCTTACAGACGGCTGATCGAGTTTACGTTCCCACCCACTGATCAGCAGTACTCAGTAGGCGGGATGCTTCCAACCCACTGGAGATGACAAAGCCGATGGAAATGGTTTGTTTCCCATCCCAGGCTAGCCAGCATGTGTGGTGTCCAATGGACATAGATCCTATTGATGGGGGGAGGGTTCTAAAAATACTGCCCACCCCCACAGATGGCTTCTGAGCACTGCTCTGAACATCAGAGACCTTCCGATTCTGTCTTCTTAGGTCCGCGTCCACAACCCCTTTTCTTTTTTCTGTCTCAAAGTCTTCTGAGAAGATCAGCAGGACATAAATTATTCAATTATAAGTCCTGGTGTCATATCACTAACACACGCTCTATAATCTCTGACCCTGGAGAAGGGGAACAAAGGGCAGAATTCGTGATGAATCCATAAAACTGGACCCCGCGCCTTCACGTGGTGTCTCCAGACATTCCCAATACCTCTGCAATCAGATTAACTTCCCCTATCCTTCATATCCAGCCAAAGCTAGGGGAGGGGGGCAGGACAAGGACCCAAGCTCCAAAGCAGACGACTCTAGGCCTCAGCTGTTTGAGCTTATAAAACGAGGGCCTGACGGAGACACCTCCGAAGGGGTTGGGAAACTATTTCTTACTCTGCCTTATCCACCGCCTTGTCCCCTCCAAATGGCTATCCCTTTTGTGCTAATTCGACAGCCTGGGATTGACAAGGCAGCAGGACACTGGGCTGTTTCACGAGGTGTGTAAGAAGTCCACCCTGCGATCACATGACACCCTTTCTCTGGGCACTCAGTGGGACCTCAGATCTCCCACACTAATGATGATGACAAGTGGTGATTGCGCAGGTTTCTCTTGTTTACCATCTAACGGCCTCTCGGCGCCCCGTGTGAGTCGAGTCGAGATTCCCGCATCCCGTGTACACCCTCCACATCGCAAAGACCTAATTTAGACAGAGGCAAATTAGCTCTGTGGGGTGAAATGCATTAACCAAGTCTCCCAAACAGCACAAATCTAATTAACTGAAAATCAAAATTGCAAAGCTGCCGAAAAAGATTTCCATGGGAGAAGTCTCCTAAGGATTGAAGGAAAAGTTGTGGGCCATGTGACCTGCTTAATCCAAGTCTCAGCGCTAAACTGGGATAAACGGTGTTTGGGTGTTTCGGGTTTGTTTGCCTTCTCACTGATGTTTGTCTGCTCTCCATCACCTCTATCACCAGCGGGCTTTGGAGGGCTTATCTGCTATATGCAACAGCCATGAAAGGCATCCTTCCCTGGGAGTGGGCCTGGCCTTCCAGAACCTAGGGGGCTATAGAAAGTAAGTACAAAGCTTCCAGAAAACCCAGTAGGGGTGCCTCTCCTACTCCTGCACATCTGCTCCCCACCCCAACTTCACCTCCACCAGGATCCCTATCACCCAACAACTGTTGTAAGCAATGAAACCAATGTCCTCTATATAGGCCCCTGTAAATGACAGACACAGGGATAATGATCAGACAGGCCTCTGCCTTTGCCCCTCCCAAGTCTGGCAGGTAACACAGAGTTGCTTTGGGCCCTAGCTCTTGGTAAAACAGCTTTCATGCCCCCCACCCCACCCAACCCCACACACCTGTTTTAAACATCCCATCAGCCATCCGGACATGGACTGCAATGGAGAATCATACAGGGAGCCTGCAAACCCTCCCAAACTTACTCCACAGACAAGCCAAGGGCATTGGAACCACAGAGGCTTGACACAATGACATCTAAAGCCAAGACAAAGACTTGGAGCTCAAGGTCAGTACTTCCGAAGCTGCAACAGGCCCCCGATTGATTGGGGGATGCTGTTAAAATGCAGGTGCTTAGCTGAGCAGCTCCAGAGTGGGGCTTGGGATTCTATACCTCAGCCATGCTCCAGGTTGATGTCCTACGATCTCCACACTCTACCCTGCCAGGTTCCAGACTCCCAATTCCAAGACTCCTCAGCTCGATGCTAGAGATCCTCATGATCTATTGTCTTTCGACTTTCCCTTTTCCTTCTCTTCCACACGATGCACACAGCTCTCCAGATGAACACTGTCTTTCTTTATTGCTGTGCCTAGCTGTTCCCTTGATGGGGAAAACTCCTCATTCTCCATCCTCTCCTACCCAGTCTCCTATCTACTATGGGTGGAACTGTATCCCCTGCAAAAACGTTGATGTTGGCTTCTTATATAACCCTCAGGACTTCTAAATGCGACCATGTGTACAGACAGAATCTTTACAGGGATAATTAAGTTAAAATGGGGTCAGGGGAATGGCCTTCATCTGACATGACTACTGTCTTGGGGGGGGCAGTAAACACACGGACGTGTGCACTTACTTGCATACACACAGTGTAGATGGGGGGAAAGGAGGAAGGACCAGAACTGTACCTTTCTTCCTGGTTTTCAAAGAACCAATGTCCTGAACCTTGACCTTGGACTCCCCCAACCACCCCAACCATGAGACCAAATGTTTCTGATGCTGAAGTCACTTAGTCTGTGGTGTTACGTGACTCTAGTCCTAAGAAACCAAGACCCCATTTTCAGAATCCAGTCTAGTCTCCTGCCCTAAGAAGCTGACCCACACAGGCCAGTCTCCTTGGTCATTCTTTGGACGGACCTCCCACACTCTTTGACCAGCTCACCTGAGCCTACCACAATGTCTGAGATAGGCAAGGTGGCCATCAACTTGACCTGGAGACAGGAAGTAAAAGCAATGGGCTCCTCCTGCTAACAGGAACTTCCTTCCTATGGAGGTATGTGCCTCTATCGCCTGTCTCTGCCAGGGCCTGTGCTGCCTTCCCTACTCTTGTTTCCCTCCAGGCTACCAAAAGAGATCACTGTTTGGAGCTGGGTGTGTGTGTGTGTGTTTTAATCTACCATACTGAAATGCGAACTGCCAGGTGTTAGGGACGCTGCCCTGCAGCCATGGGGGCAGCTGGTTTCCACAGACTAGCATTTATCGCACCTGCAATAAATACACAAAAGGTCTTCCATTCAAAACCAGGAAGAGGGAATAATTCTTTTGTCAAAAGGCAGTGGTAACTGAGCACTAGGCAGAGAGTGACGCAGATCTGGACTTCTACTTTCCCACCCTGGGCGTGCGCCTCCTCGTGTGTGGACATGCACTACGCCGGAGCAAGAGACCCAAGTAGCTGTCAGACGGACATGTCCGATGCAGCACGTGGTCAAGCATCACCGCCGCCTCAAGGAGGGATAGCAACACCTGGCGAGGTGGTAAAAAGGAGCATTCACCTTTGCAAAGGGAAACCTTGACCCTCCTTGGAACGAAGACGGTGCTTGGCGCTGAAGCAGGTTCATTCATGCCCGCTACTACAGAATCCTGAAAGGCTTCATGTTCAAAGAGCAGAGAGGAGAGCTCAGTTAAAAGTTAGGGTGTCCTCCGTGCCTTTCCACCATTTCTTTTTTCCTTTTCACACAGAACCTGAAATATGAAAGCATGACTTTCCCTGCAGGTCAGGTCCCACTTGGAAGGCTGCGTGGTTGCTCTTCTGAAGGTCACCAGGCAAGCCAGCCTTGAAGCTCCTGCACCGCGTTTTCTCTTCCACTAGGCACATCCCTAGGGCTGGGAGGCGCCCATACACAGGTCTGCATCTACCTTGCCTCTCAGGTGCTACCACATGGCACCAGGTTTCCTCTGCTGGTGGCTCTGAAGATGATCTTCGAAAGGGATGAGGGTGGCAGGAACTGCTCTACAGCCCTACTCAGGCTTAGGACTTCAGGCACTTTTTGCCCTACAAAGTTGCCTGTAGGCGCCAAGACACTGTATCCCCAGTCTGTCCAGAAGCCCCTTCTCCTGGTGGACAACAGAGCAGTCTTCTACAGGCCTGTCGCTGCACGGCCTGAAGGTTTAAATAAGCTTTCCCTCTTTCCTCCCCAAGCTTCAGAGCTCCCCAAGGTCAGTGTTCACAGCAGTGACTCTTAGCACTTGGGGCTCCTCCTATGGGCTCCCAAAGTCTCCTGGAACAGCAAGGAGTTGGTCTCTCACTGCATGCAGAGTCACCACGATCCCTTTTACCAAGTGCTCACTGCAAAATAAGACTTCACAATCCAGAGAGATTTGTCCCTGGCCAGGAACCATGCCTGTGCCCAAGTTGTTCAAGAACGACCCAGAACCCCTTCGTTATCTGCTTCGAGGTCAAAGCCCTGACGTTCCAGAGGCCATCACTGATCTCCACAGCCTGAATCTTCCTACCCTTAGAGGAACCGAAAGCCTCCAGGAACAAGCCTCCAACAGGACGAGCCTCCAAAGCCGATCCCTACACTGTGTACTTGGTATCCAGCTGTTCCGGGTACTACAGGAATTTGGTATTTCTGCGCCACAGAAACTCACTAAATCCTCACAACAATGGTCCCAAGCAGTTATTGCCATCCTGGTTAAAACACAACATTGTGCCTTTTATGCTGGTAAAAAAAATCTGGGTGCGAGGGGGCAGCATGCCCACAGCCTCCAGCCAGCAAGACGCAGAAAAGGATCTGAACTCAGGTCTGCCTAGCCTCAGGCTCTCTTCCAAAATGCCATGGCAGCAGAAGCTCTTGACCTCTGTCTAGCCTCCACCTGCCAAGCATGAAGAGGCAAGGACACACACTAACGTCCCTATTCAACAGGAAGAAAGTCTCAGGCCAAGGGAAGAACTAGCCCCTCTCTCCCTTTTCTTGGGAAGGAAAGGCAAGTTCTTTCCTGTGCTTTCTCAGAGACTTCACTTCCCTGAGGTCTGCCGTCTCAGGCTTCCTGTTGTCACCTGGAGCTTTACTCCAGCACAGTCTGGAAGATCAGCGATGTGACAACTACCCCAGAAGCCACTCAAGAGGTAGTACATGGATTCCTACCTGGGGATACTGAGGGAGGATGCAGCTCCAAGCAGGCCAGGGACCAGGAAGGAAGGAAGGATCATCAGGAAAGGTGTGGCTCACACTCTCCTATGGCAACTTCTGGACTCAACAGGTCTGAACTGACACAAACACTCGCTTCAATCACCAAAGCCGAATCCTTCCCACTCCTAATCAGCACCAGGAGCCAGGCTCAGGAAGCCGAGGCCCAGGAGATAGCACCAGACCCTGGCTTGTGTCTGACGGCAGACCCAGGCTGCTTCTGAATCTATTGATTCCCAAAGCTCTTCACTGGAGCCTCAAGAGCCCTCCTGCCATGAGTCGTGATTTCTCTCTCCTTCCTTCTGGCTGTCATCCATAGACATAAAGAGTTCCAAGCAGGGACTCATGGAACTGCCACCTGACAATCTAGAATTCCCCTCAAGGACAACCAAGTCACAAAGACCAAGTCACAAGTTTATTGGCTCTGACATTTCCTAATAACTGCAGCACACAGCTCTGCACCGATTTCGGTCACAGAGGCAGAGGGTACACTATACCAACGCCCCATGAACTTCCATACAGTAGCACACACTCCTTCCCGCAGTAGAGGCCAACAGAGGTTTAAAATGACTTAATCTCTAAGCCCATTCTGGAAGTGACTGGTGGTAGGAGGGGCTCTAAGCTGTGAGAAAGCCCAAAGCAATTTCCGGATAAAACTGGCACTAGGGGGTACCATCCAAAGAACAAGAAGAGCCCTGCTCTGAACACGGCCTCCAGCTCACAGGTAAGGCAGAAGCACCGCAAAGTTCCTTAGCCCTGAACCTGAAGCTAAAATTCCCTGTGATGATTTGGCCCAGGAGAACAGAGGAACTACAGAATTGCAAATGTTCAGAGTCTCAGCGGGGCATTCTGACTTATTGAAGAATATTAACATTTCTTTTCAAAGGCTTTCTTGGCCCACAGAAAACCTGGCTGGCATGGCTAAGACCACTAGTTAGTCCTCTCTGTGTGATCTCACGAGGCTAATAGCTGAGGCGGTGGCATCATCACCTGGAAGGTCTGTCTGGAAGCAGCTGGACAACCTTGGGCACACAGGAGAGCCTGAGGGGTCTATTTTGTCAATGGTGCCATAGGGCAAATAAATAGTCCAAATGGACCCTCAGGTTGTGGTACTATTGGAATTGCCCCTTCCTGGAACCATCAATGCAGGTGAGGAAAACCTACCGGTGGGAGTGAGGTCACTCTCAGGGGATTACAGAATTCGGAGGGGCTGTGCCTTCCTCTGAAACCAGCCTCGAAAGTATATCAGGACTGGAGGGTGTAGTGTAGGGACCTGAGGTGGAATGAGCAGCCACAGAAAGACAAGCAGACCTGCAAAATGGCTCAGTCAATAAAGTGCATATCGTGCAAGTATGAGGACCTAAGTTCAGTTCCTAGAAACCATGCCAAAACGTCATGCACAAAGCTCTGATGCACTTATCCCAGCCCTCCAGAGGCAGAGACTGATCTCCGTGCGTTCAAGGCCAATCAGGTCTGCATAGTGAGTTCCAGGCCAGCCAGGGCTACACAGTAAGAATCCTGGTGTTGGCACTGATCCGGAATGGCTCACACCTGTAATTCCAGCACTAGGGAGGCTGAGACAGGATGGCTGCAAGTTCGAAGCCTGACTGGGCTACGCATCAAGCTACTGCCTCAGAAAGAAAGAGAGTGGAAGAAAACTGCTTCACGAGACATAAATAGAAATTATATTTAAAGACAAAGTTCAAGCAAAAGCTTGGCACTCGGGAGGGGAAATGGCACTTGTGACACCCCATTATGTTCTAGAACAGCAGTTCTCAACCTGTGGGTCACAACGCCTTGGAGTCAAGCGACCCTTTTACAGGGGTCACCTAAGAACCTAAGACAATTGTAAAACACAGATTATTTACATTACGATTCATAATAGTAGCAAAACTACTGTTATAAAGTAGCAAAGAAAATAATGTTATGGTTGGGGATCACCAGAACGTGAGGAACCGTATTAAAGGGTCACAGCATTAGGGAGGTTGAGAACCACTGTTGTAGAATGTTCCGCCCATTATTTCAGATTTCTGCAAAATGTCACTGGTGGCAGAGGTGCCTGGTAGGACAGGCTGAATAGGCGTTATTCAACATTCTTGGTGCCAGGAGAGTTTCAAGCTCCTCTTGTTTTTTTTAGTATTTGCTATAATCCAGAGCGAGATGTCTCTGAGATAGGGCCCAAGTCTAAACACAGCATCCACTTATGTTCCGTGTATACCTTGAACACACAGCCTGCAGGTAATCTTAGGCAATATTTCTAGTGTGCCCAGATTTGACTGCAACCCATCATGAGACCATGTGTGGAATTTTCTATTTGTGGTTGCTTAGGGAAGACTTCGGATATGGTATGTTAAACCTAGGACAACCCTCGTTGGGTTAACTCCAAACCACTCCTACCCAGCAGACACCACATCTCATTTACTCCTTAAAACCCAGCTGGGAGCCAGAGATGGTTCCTGTGTTACCAAGGAAGGACCTGGGACCCAGAAATGAGAAACATTAAAGCCAAGACTACAACGGAGCAAAGCCACTCCCCTCTCAGGGAATATGGATGCCTTTGCTCACTCTTCGAACACTGACTGGGCACCCCCTGTGTATCTCTGGAAGTACTTGAGAGGGAGATGAGAGGGGGACAGGCACTGTCCCTGCCGTGACACTCTCCAACATGGGGGTGGGGTGGGGAGAACCAAAAACCAAAACGAGCAAACAAGTGATTGCTCCGACAGGGGCTAACAGGGTTTTCTAGAAAAACAGACCAAAAGGAAATAGAGACTGACTGATAGATGAATGGACGGACAGTCAGACAGACGGACAGGCTGACTGATTTAAGAAACTGACTTGCAGTTATGAGAGCTACCAAGTCTGAAATTTTGTGGGCAGGCAGGTAGGAGCTGATGCTGCAATCTGAATCATGAAATGTGCGATAAGGCTGACAGCTAACAACATAAAGAGGGCTTCACCAAGTCTGGAGGGTTCCCACGTCCAGTCCAAGGCGCCACCCACCCCCCATGTTCCTGCCTTAGAAAGAAACTCTACTCTATGGTTTAGGCCTCTGCTCTCAGGAATCTGAAGTCTCCACCACATTAAGGCGTGAGATCTGCTTGGTGTATGGCCAACAACCACTTGTAAAATGTCACACTCATCACAGGGGCCCAAACAGCAACACCTAAGCTAGGGACGCTGCACACAAGTGGACACCATGAGCCAAGCCAAACCGACAATGGAAAATTAACCTTCACAAGGGGTTTTGTGGAGTCTGAGGAAACACAGGAGAGGGGATGGAGTTCAGAATTTGAGGAACACTGGAAGGCCAAGCGATTTAAAAAGCCATTAGAAACCTAAATCATTCCTCAAAACTACAAAACAGGCAAACGAGATCAGTGTGGCAAGAGGCACCTGACACCCTGAGCTAGACACCCAGAACCTGCATGGGTGGAAGGAAAGCACAGACGACTGTGTACAGACCCACAATATAAACAGATGTGAGAAAAGACTTTTATTTTTAACGACAAATCTCCTTTTCCGAGCCTGGGATTCCTCCAGCTAAAGGAGCCTGGCAAGGTGTGACATGGTATCCTCGAGTCACATTTTCTGTCATACAGGAAAACACGATGCGTGCACTAAAGAATGTCAGAGCTGGCGGCAAAGAGGTGAACGAACATGGTAATGAGACAAAAAAGCAAAGGTAACATGCGCATCTAACCACACGCCAAAGCTCCATGTCCTTCCTGCCCCTGCACTTAGAATTTCTGACTTGGTTCAGGGTCACCGCTGCTGGGATGGAACATAGTGGCCAAAAGCAACTGGGGGAGGAAAGGGTTGATTTCCCTCATTTTGGATTACGGTTCATCATTGAAAACAAGTAGGGTAGGAACCTAGAAGCAGGAGCTTCATGGCAAAGGCCATGAAGGGGTACTGCTTACTGGCTTGCTCCTCATGATTTGCTCAGCCTTTCTTACAGTACCCAGAACCACCCTGGCTAGGCCATTCCCAATCCATCACTAGTTAAGAAAATGCCCTACACAGCCTTCCTACAACCTTTCCTTATGAAGACATTTTCTCAATGGAGGGTCCCTCCCTCAGATGACTCCAGTTGATTATCAAGTTGACTAAAATCAGCCAGCAAACTATCCAGCTATCAGCCTCATCATCACAGGAGATGGTAATGGAGCTGGCCTACAGGCAGATCCACAGCTGGGGCATGGAGGAGAGACGGTCATGGAGCTGGCCTACAGTTAGATCCATGGCCGGGGCATGAAGGAGAGCTAGGGCACAGGGAGGTGCCTACATCTGCATAAAAAGCTGGGCAGGTCAGTTTTGTCACCGCACTACCGTAAGGTCACACGTGTGCTGAAGGGCAGGTGAGTCTGGAGTCTTAACTGTATGCAGCAGGTCTAGGTAGGGACTGCTCAGCTGCTCTCATTAGCAGGCAGGAACGGCTCTCCACAGGCGGCGTGAACCCAAGCCCCAAAGGCCCACAGGTGGTATGGGACAAGCAGAGACAAATTCAGGTGACTAGAAAAGCTCTTCCTCATGGAATAAAATCAAATAAGTGGGACAGAATCCAGTGGCTCCAGAGCCCACAGTCACTTTCTATACCCTGGGGGAGGCAGGAGCCATGCCTCTCTCTCTCTCCCCTGGATAGATGGTAAGAAAGAAGACCCCCCCCCATCTAGGATCCTTGTTCATTTTGTCTCCTGCTGTGTCCTCAGAGCACACAGCAGGTGTCCAAAAAATACCTACTGAATGGATATACCTAAGCCTAGCACAGCAATAAATACCTACTGAATAGATAAACCTAAGCCTAGCACAGCAATAAATACTTACTGAATGGATATACCTAAGCCTAGCACAGCAATAAATACCTAATGAATGGATATACCTAAACCTAGCACAGCAATAAATACCTACTGAATAGATATACCTAAGTCTTAGAACAGGAATAAATACCTACTGAATGGATATACCTAAACCTAGCACAGCAATAAATACCTACTGAATAGATATACCTAAGTCTTAGAACAGGAATAAATACCTACTGAATGGATATACCTAAACCTAGCACAGCAATAAATACCTACTGAATGGATATACCTAAACCTAACACAGCAATAAATACCTACTGAATGGATATACCTAAACCTAGCACAGCAATAAATACCTACTGAATGGATATACCTAAACCTAGCATAGCAATAAATACCTACTGAATGGATAAACCTAAACCTTGGCGCAGCATCAACACCACATCCTCTTTGCATTTATTTTGTCAATGTGATCATTTGGATCTTTGTTGTTACTGCTTTATTTCTGCTTTGAGAAGGGGTCTGGCAATGCTGTCCAGGCTGACTGTGACCATCAAAACTCAAGCACTCCAAATGGCCCAACCATGCATACCTTACATCATATTCCCTTCACATAAACACAGCGCAAAAGGTTTGAAATCTGACAGCAACACTGGGGCCTTCCGCACTACCTGTGGATCCACGAGGGGGAAAGGAAAGGAAACAGACTCTGTAACCCTGGCTTTAATGGGACCTGAGCCCACGCGGGCAAATTTCAAGCTGCATGTCAGACTCCCTCCATGACACGGAAGCGCATCCTCAGAGGAGCTGTGAGGGCCACACTCAGCACTCTGACCCATCTTCCCGAACTGAGCACTCCAAGGAGGGCCCGATGTCACAACGGACGTGTGTTTTGACTCTGTTAGCTTTGTCTCCGGCTCTGGCAGCAAAGGCCTCTCTGGCAACACTGCATATTCTTCTCCCAGAATGTTAATTTATTAACTCTTCCTGAGAGCAATCTGTTTGGAAGGAGCATGCCCAATCAGCTCTGGGTGAAAGTGTGTTGCTAAGGGAAAGAGCAAAGGAAGCAATTCCTCTCTTACCTTCCCCTCAACACCAAGACTCCAGGGACACCTGGGTTTCTCGGAGCCCTGACTGCTATGCCAGCCAGTAAAGCCCCACCTCCAGCACTAATGAGACAGCAGAAGTACCATGAGTCAGACACGAGATCTGCTGGGCTCCCAAAGGGGTATTTTGCAGACCCACGTATTCTAGCCCGGAACCCTGACTAAAGACTCTTCCCAAAGCCTGGGTGCTAACCACCCTTCCAGAACCTCCCTGACCTATGACTATTTTCTCCCTACCTGAACGTCGCCTCCCCACAAGATGGTGAGCTTCCTGAAGTACAACCAGGCCTATTTCTGCTGTCACTCCAGCCCCTCAAAATGCTTTGCACACTGAAATCGAACCAGACTCTCTGAATGTGGATGACAGTTACATGGTTTGATCTGGTGTCTGTGTGTGGAGGGGAGGGGGTGCTGGCAGTTGCACCAGGACCTGTTCCAAGTAGAAGAACTGGATTTTTAGAGTCCATTCCCTATGGTGGGATACCTTGCTCAGTCTTGATACAAGGAGGGAGTGGGTGGGGGCGGCTTGGTCCTGCCTCAAGTTTGGTATGCCAGACCTTGTCTTACACACTGTGAGGAGTGGATGGGAGATGGGAAAGGGCGAAATGGGGGGGGTCAGGAAAAGAGGATGGAGGGGGAACTGAGGTTGGTATGTAAAATGAAAAGTACCTTGCACACAGTGAGTATCCAGGGCACAATCATTATACTGGGATCCCCAAGGATAAACTGCAGTCTTTGTAAGCAAGACCCTCTGCAGGGGGGGGTCTCTTCTGACATGCATTATTTTTCCAAGCAGTGTGTGACCAGGCTACATCCCGTGTTCAAGGAGAGTTAACCAAAACTGACTCAATGCTCAAACACAGATGGTCAGTGCTGGGGCCAGAATCCTGAACAAGGGCTTCCTAGGCACTCCCTTCCCACAAATCCAGGCGGCATGCACGCTACAGCCCCTTTTTGGCCTCTCCCCTTTGGATGAGTGCCACGCCACTGTAATCTCTCTCCTCCAGGTCCTCTATGTTTCAAGAACATGGACACAGACACATACACCCCAGGTCCTGGACGGACAGATAGACAGACAGACAGACAGACAGACAGACAGACAGACACAGACAGACAGACAGACACACACACACACAGATACACACACACACACACACACACACACACACACACACACAGACACACACAGTCCTCCTGAAAGCTTCTGTGACTGCTGACTTCCTTTGGCAATAAATTGGGTCCCATCTTGTAATACCCATGACTCTGGGGAGAAGGCAGAGACTAGTATTTTCTTTATCAAAACACCCCAGCCTAACAGACGCACAATGAACGCATGAGCTGACAGGCATCACAGTGGCCTGGTATAACAGCAGACCACTCAGAATAGGCTAATTTTAGGAAGGACTTTTTCTCAAATAATAACAACACAGGATTTTTTTTAAACACCCACTAGCCCACCAGACAAACAAAATCAGTGATTATTATTTGCCAGGTTCCCGCCTAGACCTTGTCCACAAGCACAGGTGGTGTTTGTGTAACTGTACCCCTCCTATAAACACGCCACTAGCCTCTGATAATGGCCCCTGAACCCTGTGTTTCTAAACATGTCATGTGGGACCCAAAGCCTGTGCTTTGTCCACCACCCTCTCGTGGGGTTCTGAGCATACCCTCCCCAACCCATGCTGAGTGCACAGCCTCTATTCGGTCCTAACAGAGCATTCTTCCCCAGGTGCTAAAGCAGATTTTCCTTCTCAGTTCCCAGCACATCAAAGGTCTATTTTCACATAAAAGCACTCAACTGAACACACAGTGGAACAAAGGCTGCTCTCCCCCACCACGGCAGGACTCTCCCTGCCCGACTGGTCCTCCTTCAGACTTGGGGAACCTCCCTATGGCACCCAGGAGGATCCTCCCAGCTCTACTCAGGCCTCCACACAGCATCATTCCCTACCCCACTCAGGTCCCAGGGCCTGACAGACACCACTCTGGGGCTGATGTTTGCCTGGAGCGGTCCCTATGCCTCCCTGGAGTCATTCCCTCCCCCAAGGTTTACCGCCACCAAACCCTGGGGACCTTGCCTGAGTTCTAATTCATTTGCCTGTTTATACTTAAAGTAAAAAACATGCCCCTATCAAGCAAGAAGAGATGGCGCTAAAGCCAGCTTGCTGTCACCCATGGGCTTTTAATAAAATAAGGGGACAACAGGAGGAAGCATCAGCTTCAGGACAAAATTTAACTCCCAGGAAGCTTCCAGCCAGGGCTCTAGAATAAACCTCTATACTCATGGAATCAGAGGAAACAAGTATTCTTTCCTTTTAATGCCATTATCTGACCATCACAGGAAAACAGGGCACCAGCCGTCCAGCTAGGGCAATGAATGCTGGTGGCTGAGAAGATGCGGTGGAATTAGAAGGAGACCCACAGCTACCATTTGCAGCGGAAGGCATGCACTAGAGAAGGATCTGCTGTGGGGCCCAGGGTACTGGCTAGCTCGCTGGTGCCCCTGAGGCCTTACTTTCTCAGTCTCTAGAGCAGGAAGAACCTGTCCTCCCTACACAGATCACTCTGAAAGCATGGAAACCAAATACTCTCTCTACTAAACCAACTCCCAAACCTACTTTACACTTTGTTCTCGGCTGGGCGGTGGTGGCGCACGCCTTTAATCCCAGCACTCGGGAGGCAGAGGCAGGCGGATCTCTGAGTTCGAGGCCAGCCTGGTCTGCAAGAGCTAGTTCCAGGACAGGCTCTAGAAACTACAGGGAAACCCTGTCTCGAAAAAAAAAAAACAAAAAATAAAAATAAAAAAATAAACTTTGTCCTCTGTTGAACTTGGCACTAACGGAAGCCTAAGCAAAGGTAGTTTAGAGGGTCCACTGCCCGCGTGACTCAGTTTCCCCTAATGCTGCTAGCTTTCTCACACTACCTTGACCACAGTACGAAATCAACACCAGCTTAAAGCTCCTGAGCAAACTCCAGACTCTGGATTTCACCAGTGTTTCCACTGATGTCCGCTTCTTGTCCCAGGCTCCATGCTGGTATTTAACATAACTGTTTTAAAACAAGTGTCCTCTGATTATCTAGTCTGCCTTGGGAAGGAAATGCCCTGGTACTGGAGAGAGGCCTTAATCCTCCTCGCCATCAAAGCAGGCAATCTTTGACACAATCTGCTAGCCTCCAAGGAACAGAGTCTGATCATCTACAGTGAGATTAAAACCCCACACAATGACCAAACCTCTAAACCCTCCATAAGCAGCCACAGCCCTGGCCTCTCTCCACAGCAACTAGCCGGTATTTAAAAGTAATTTATGTTAATTGCAATCGGGCCTATATGAACACTACAAAGCAAGCTGGCTTCAAACAAAAAGGCTCAAGAGAGTAGCCTAACAAAAAATTAATTTTGTAAAAGACCTATTTCTATTCCAACTTGTTTTTAAATATATGTTCTGAGTCACACACCATTAACCATCTCAATTTATTAATAATCTCAGGGCAACCAACTATCTCAGATCACGCAATGGTGAAATCTTGCATAGAAAAAAGCAAATGAAATGTCTACACGCAAACATTAAGCAGGTATTCAGCTGTGGTGACTGGAGAAGACGAGGGGGTTTTGGGTTTTGTTGTTGTTGTTGTTGTTGTTGTTTTTAACCAGAGCACAGTAGCTCAAACAAGATGAAGGAAGTATAAATTGGTAACTCAAACTTTGCAAAGAAAAATCCTCTGCGCTGAGCAAACGATTATTTTAGAAATGACTGGTTCAAAGAAAGTTCTCTGGAATTCCTTCCTCCTCCCTGCCGCTCAACAAAGGTTTTTGATGGGCGGAGATGCCCTCCCCCCCACCACCTCTCAAAGACCCCCTTCTCTTAGCTAAGGAAATGACAGGGCTGTTTCGGCATTTTTAAAGCAAAAACAAATACTTTAGCTATAAAATCCACTTTGTAGATTGAATCAGCAAGACAGCTGTTTATACAGGAGTCTTTCTCCCCCCTTCCCCCCAAGCCCCTCAACAATTCTTATCAGGAAGAAAAAAAAAACCATTGGCTAGAACAAAGAAAAAATGTAGTTTACAAACCAGGCAGAGGCAGCACCACCAAATGCCTCAACACTACCTCAGCCTGCTGCTCTAGGTGACTCCTCAACACACCTCACTTGTAAATAGAAGAGGGAAGAAAAAAAGTCTCCCCAGAGGTGGGCCACTGTTAGCTGGAGGGCCACCAAGTGGGCTCCTATTTGTGGAAGCACTCTCTTGGTGGCGGTGGCATGGCTCATCTTTCTCTTCACCAGGCTTTGATGTCTGCTCTTTTACAGCCTGCAGACTCCACAACACCCTTCGCTAGTCCCCTCCTTGCCAAGTGTGAGCCATTTGCCTAGCAAGCAGGCATGGTCACCATAGGCTGCTAGGCAAAAGGTGCATTCATTCTGAATGACAGAAGATTGAGAAGAGAGCAGAGGCCACTCAGACCCCCTGAATCATCCATGCTAGGGAGTAAAAACCCCCAGAATCCTGACCGCCCTGATGGATGAGCTCTAAATTCCTTCTCTTCATTCTAAGGCCCAGTACACCTTAACAAAGCTCCCACCAACACTAGATCTCCCCATACCCCCACTCCACATGCTCGGGGAGGTCCCAAACCTCCTTCAGCATCCTTCACCTGTTGATTCAACACCTCCCCTTAATGAACTTCCTTCCCACACAGACTGCAACACCCAAAGGCAGTAACTGGCCCCACCTCCGTAACCCTAGAGCCACACCCTGTACCCAGCCCAGGGCACAGAATCCACAAATGTTTGCTCAGTGAACACAGTTGAGCACAACTCAACTAGCCCCAGCAACCACACTGCTAAATGCTAATTATCACTAGCTGCATGAATAATGAACCAACAAATGTCTCCTTCTCAGCCAAGTTGCAGGGCCCTTTGGGAGGGCAAAGAAGGAATAAATTGACTTGTGGCTGTGGCAGGATGGTTCAAATGCAAGATGACTGTCTTAGCGGGTACGTGACATGCAGAGGAAGAGGCAGGGAAAGCCCTGGCGTGGTACCTACAAGCTTCTGGACTCCTGGATTGACTTTTTTACCCCACTTTGAGTTGATCTGGGTATGGCACCCTTGGCTGGTTCAGCAGTGAGGGAAGAACTTAACAAGCTCCAGAATAAACTCGCTTCCTTCTCCTGCCACCTCCACACCCAATGCAGCCAGCCACTCTCCACTGGCTCATCTGCCACAGCCCCAGAGGTTCTGCCCCTTGCACCTGCTGGCACTTCAGAATCAAAGGCAGACGCACAAGCGGCACCCGCTGAAGTGCTGCCCTGAGCAAACACGGAGGCAAGATTGATGATGGAGGGCGCTGTGCTCTCATCCCTCTCCACTCTCTCGCTCCTGGAAGAAAAAGGTCACACGAATATTCAATTTGGTGCTGGTCAGAGCAGGATACTCCCCATATAGGATTTGTTCTAGCTGTCAAAAATAAACAAGTCTGCTTCCTGAAGCCTTCCTGAGGGTCATGGACAGAGCAGCTTCCACCCCATCTCCCTTGAGTCCTACAACAGGAGGGAGGGACAGAACCACTTTAAGGTGACAGGGGAACTTTTTCAGTCTCCCGAAACAAGCCTCAGAAAAGGTAAATACACATCGTCCATCCATCTTCAACATCTATTGAACCATGTTCCGAGACAACGGAGCCCTGGCTGCATATTTAGGGAATGTACTCTCTACCCAGGGGGAAATTCTGATCATACAGTTGAGTCTTTTCTAATTCTGCAAACAATCAAGTAATGATAGGTACAGACAGTCCCTGATCCATCCTGAAGAGCCAGGCCAGGGAGCTACAAACACCCCCTAATGGCTTCCCACTCCAAGCAGGACTCAGGAAATGTCATGTAGGCTGTTTCTCCCATCAGGAAAGCCTTAAGTGTCTTCCCTAGGTCTGAATTGTGATTCCAGGCTTGGGAATCCACCTAGGAACAGCTCTGAAAGCCACAGGTGCTCAAGGTCACTGACCAAGTACTGGCGTTTGTTTTTAACCTTTTCCTAGAATAAACCAGGTACCACAGTTGATGGTACCATAAATTACGCAAAGTGAGTTTATGAGTCCCAGAAAAAGACTTCTGCAGGAAACATTTCCTAGTTTTAGAGTCAAAAGGTCAGTTAATTACTGAAAATGATCTTACTCTGAAACCCTAAGTGGAGAAGAATGACCTCCCCCTGACCTATTTTGTTGCCACAGTCAGGGTTATTTGTCCAGTAGGTTTTCTTCCTACGGGCACATCAAATGAGAGGACAGATTCCTCAATGGACGGATGAACATCACTATTTCCTTCAGCTCCAAGAATCTTAAGCCTCTAAGACAACCCACAGAAATACCTCAAACCAGCATCCCCAACCCCAATCACTCTGGAATAACTCACTCACTTCCAAGGGAGACATGGCATCACCTCTCCATGTGAGCAACGTGTCCACAGGCTTCCGTATCCCTTAGGAGCACGGACACTTCAGCAGCTGAAGGTCTTAGAGAGATCCCTCCACCTCCATTCCTAGGAAGTACTCAGTGGGATTCTGACACCACCGGCTGAATGCTCCCCTACCTCCCTCAGGGACCCCACCCCGCCATCCCAACTCGTGCCATCAACCCTGAGGCATGTGCTCGGAATGCCCTGCCATCCACACTGACTGTGTGCCCTGCTTCTATGCCAGCCCTTGTCTCCCAGGATGCTGCTAAAAGCTTTCGTTCAAACATATAAATTCGGATCCTGCTTTTGGTCATCTGGATGGATCCTGCATGCAGGATCCCACCATCTCCAAGCAGAGTCTCCATACTTAGGCTTGAAACACAAATCTATCCACATCACCCTTCTAGTCCCCCTGCCAACCCCACTCTTCCTCCCAGGCTACTGACCCAAAGCTCTGCCCTGCCCTGCTTCAAATGCCTTCTCAGTTCCTAATGCACTGGGTTCTCGGGCACTCTGCTGAGTATACCTGTCTCGTGGCTTCATCCCCTACTCTGTTACCCGAGAACATTTTCCACTGCCCTCTGCAGTCCTGCACCCGACACTCACCCTTTTACCTGCCCTTAAAGAGAGACTTTTGTTTTTTCATGTCTATCCTGCTTCCCATCCCCAGCACGATGCTCAGACAACCCATGGTGCAAATTCATCTGGCTAAGTTTATTATGTGAATGAGCCCTCTCTTGTCCAAGCTAGTCGGTTCGACTGGGGTGCCACATGAGACCAAGGCTCGATCCCACAGCCTCACTCTGTTGTCCGACACTTGGTAAAGGCCTGCTCAGTGGCTAGCCACTTGATGGATGGCTCTGTGCCAGAGCACAGGCACAGCTCAACATAACCCAGTCCCACCGCAGGGAAGGCAATCCTAGTGCAGGCCCCACCGATGGTGGATCGGGTGTGTCGTTCCACAGTGAGAGACACCGCAGAGCAGACCCATCTTCCAGCATCCCCTTACAGTACTAAGCAGTATGTTTAGCTGTTATTTCAATAAGCCTTATTAAGACCCAATTTTCTTGGGTCTTCTTTCAGATTCTGCAGCATTTAAAAGCCTCACTGCTTAATTACATTAGGAGCACCTGTATATATTATGTGCAATAAATCAACTTTAATTTACCACCACACAAGGCTATTCATCTTCTCCGGGTTATTTATTGCTCAGTATTATTGGTGCTGAATTGTATATCCTCTCTGCTGTAAGAAAGAACAGTTCGGGTAGGAAAAGCCAAAGCTGTACTGCAGAATGCTCCAGGATGCTGATCACACATGTACAGAGCAAAAAGGAAAGAAAAAAAAGAACCATATAAGCGAGGCTTGGCAATCTGCTCCGTGCTATTTTCCTGAAACACTCCCCAAACATTTTGATGTTTTCTTTTGCATGCACACACATTCCAGTCACCCACTGAAAGGACACAACCTGAAAAACAGGCCTAAGGCTCCAGCTCTCACTCCAACACAGCAAGATCTGGGTGGGGGGGAGATGGCCCAGCGGGAAGCAGGGACAGGGACACTCCAAAAGCCAGGGAGACAGTGCCTCCTCTCTCTTCTGCGATTCCCAGTTCACTATCAAGGTGATCAGCAGGCACTGTTGCCCTAGTCCATGGCCCAAGGTCTAAATCAGGTTGCTAGGATGAGTATGTGGTGAAGGACATTGTCCCTCATGATAACATGACCCTGCCATTTCAAAGTCACTAGGTCATCTGCAGACCACAGGTCAGTGACACCAGAGACAGTCAACACTGACTCTTGGACTTTCATCATACCCAGGAAATGGTCTGTGAGAACTTCCTGCACAATCAGACTATGAATCACTGTTCTGGAGCCAGTGAGCTCAGCAGGTAAAAAGTGGGGGGTGGGGGGAGCTCGCCGCCAAAACTGACAGCCAGAGTTCAATCCCTGGACCCACATGATGAAAACAAAGAACCAACACAAGCAGGATGCCTTCTGACCTCCACAATGTACATGCACGCCCACACGCACACACACACAGAATACATAAATGTAATAAAATAGGCCACCACTGTCCTAGAACCTCAGGAGCACAGCTAACTAACCAATCCACTAACAGAATATTGCCCCTGATGAAAACAGCAACTTCCTCACCCCCCTGCCAGGTTCCAGGCTTAGTTCTTAGCTCCCACAAACGCACAGCCACCCAAAGTAGGCACTGTAACTCACATCCCCACTTCATGGGTGAGAAAAATCGAGGCACTGAGAGATTATTTAACTGGCCCAGCACCAGATCTTCCTAACTCCCTGGGAGGTCTGTCCTCTCAACCCACAAGCTACCCAGCCACTATAAGGACAGACTCCATACATCTCCCGCTACTGTGTGGCAACAGTGGCAACTCGCTGGCACAGAGCCCTGGCAAGCCAAACCTTTTCTGAAAAATAATTCGTTTTTAATAAAAGCCTAAAGCTCTATTCAACGTGCGCAGGAAAGCCAGTTCCTACAAGTGATAGATCTGTGTGTGCCAGGGACAACTTGTGAGCATGGAACCGAGTGTTGAAGGCACCAACACAGGACTGACTGGAGTGATGTCACTCTAGTAAAAGAAGGAAAGTGTTTCTTCCCCGAAACACTGCAGAGATGGGAGTGTGAGCAGAGGACATGGCTGTCCCTGCCCTACCTTCCCTCTCCCTTAGCAACAGAGAGGACTGTCAGTAAAAGCCCACACAGCTCAAGAGCACTTGCCTGGTCACCAGAGGCAGCCCAAGCCTGGCCGCCGACTCTGTGCGTTTCCAGGAGCCCTCCTGTTCTTCCACTCCATAAGCAGGCTCTAATGCATGCGGAACAGAACCTCAGAACCCATACAAGGCTCCCTTTCTCAAAGAGAGGCCACTTAAGGGGCCAGATCAATGATTCTCAAGCAGAAGGGTATGCCGCCAGGAGACACTGAGAGAGCCATGCGGACAGGTTGGGGCTCACTGGAGTCTCAAGGCAGGGACCAGGGACACTGTGTTTCACAACACAACCCCTGTCTCCTATCTGTTTCTCCCTGTACCAAACACACAGGTTTATCTGGCCCCAAATGTCAACAGCGCCAATACTAAAACCCTAGGCTAGGGCACTGCCAATAATTAAACATTAACACCATAATCACACCAAAGTCTCCTCAGTGCCTTCAATCACAACCCTACCCAAAGAAACGGGAATCAATTGCCACCAATGCCATCTCGTAGTCATGACACAGATCCACACCCCAGCTGACAGCCAAAGTACCAATTGGAGCCAGTGGCCCTGCACATATGACTTAAGGACAGGACCCAAGAAAAGGAGAGTGACCTAGGAGAGAGGCTGGGACTCAGTGATACTAATTCTTAATTCCCCAGACCAGAGGGTGGGGTGGGGGGCTGAAGAGATTTGGCAGAGAGAGGAGGGGCACAGCTAACTCACAGGGACAGGGAACCTAACTGCACACTGTGGCTTCCCAGGCCAAATCAGCAAAAGTGACCAACCTGAGGAAAGTTTGGTTATAACATTAATCTCCGTGTCCCAGCAACAACCATTAAACACCCAGGTCGGCTGAAAAGTCAACCCTGGCTAAAGCCCTGTTGGATGGCAGGCATTGAGTGAGGTTCTCTGAAGAATATGTATGCTTCCTATTGGCCACCAAGTCTGATCATACTTATTTCAAAGGCAACGTATACGAGAGGCTCCGAGGGACATACATCAGGGTTTGGATACCAGGGCAATCTCCAAGGAAGGGTCTCTAACCTGCACACCACCACCTACCACCACCTGTTCTTCTTAGGGACAACAATAAAGAGGGAAGCCCAAACATGCCCTCAGGGCTCCGGAGGCAAGACCCAGTCTCCACTCCTGCACTGCATAGAAATAACCTGACCAGCTGATCTCCCTCACTTAGGGAGGCCTATTAAAAAGACAGTCCACACACAGCTTACAATCCTTACATCACAGCGCTAGGTGGTCCCTCTGACCGGCAATGGTCTGGGTATAAGTGCAAAGCTGATTCTTTTCATCACCATAGGAACACAGATCTCTTCCCCTCTAGATGCGGCTAGCAAAAGAGCCCATCTGACTGCTGATCAACTACACAAAGGAAGCTAGGAACCAGGGTACCTGGGCCATTCGGAAGGCTTAAATGAAGCAAGAAAAGGCCCTTTTGATGCCCCTTTAAGAACAGAGGCAACAAGAGGGCTGTGGGATACTTCCATGAAGACAAAAGGTTCCAAAATGCTTCCTGAACGCCAGCCCCAGCTTCCACCTGGGACTGGACAGTGAAGCAGAATTCTGCATCTCAGCACAGACCAATAATCAGATTCGGGGGTAGGACGCTGACAATCCTCTACCTGGAAAGTGCCCTCCGTTTGCTCTTACCACTGCATACCCCTCAAGCCTGAGCAGAAACTGTGGAAGAAGCATCCCAAAGTCCCACATGGTGGGCCTTCCTGGATCAAGGGCCTGGGGCAGGCTGGGTATTCCTAAGAATGAACTAGCCTGTGTTACCTTCCACCCTTCTACCCTAATACCCCCATGCTATTCCTGGGCTCCTAAGATACCCTGAAGGAGATGCAGTTTACAATAATGGTTTACTTCAGCAGAAAAATAAATAAAAGCTCCTCAAGATCTCTGATCTGAGGAATACTGGAAAAGACAATGAATCTGGGGAGGGGGATGCTTATTTTTAGTAATTTGTTTTTATGTATTATTTTTTGTTTTGGGGGTTTCGGGGGCTTGTGTTTTTGTTTTTGCCTGCATGTATCTCTAGTTACAGGTAGTTGTGGGTGCTGGGAACTGCATCCAAAGTCCTCTGGAAGAGCAGCCAGTGCTCTTCACTGCTGGGCCCTCTCGCCAGACCCAGAATGCTTTTTTTACGAACAGTCAATGCCAGGAGAGGTGCCGATTACATAGCCTCTGCCATGCAGCTGCCTCCAGACCTCCCTGTGCCCACATCTTGTCAGATCCAGCTGTTCTCTGGGCCTCCAGTCTTAACCCACTGACTGCATACAAACCTAAGCCCAAGCGGGCATTTTAACAAGCACCCCTCCGCCCCTCCCACACAGCCCATTCCCAAAGAACAAATCTTGCTCCATTTTGTTTGTTATCTTTAACAGTAGAGGGCAAGTTTACTAGGAGGTCATTTTGCCCCAGGAAACAAGCAAATTAAATTGAGGCCCGTGGAGGGCTGGGAAAGGCACTCCCCATCAAGCTGACCTTGAGCCCCGCAGTTTTAGGCAGGAAAGGTCACTGGCAGGCAGCCCCTTGTTTATGGAGCTCGGATGCTGGTGATGTGGTCACCTCCAAGGAGCACAATTAGCAACAGCGGCATGCCAAACTCTTTTATTGGTTACCTCCGTAACCCTGCAGAAATCCGCCTAACTCCTGCAGAAGAGTGGGAAAGAGAAGTATTCTCAGCAGGAGGGGGAGCCAGGGCTCTGTTTATGAGCAATTAGCGAATCAATGATTCTCAGAGATGCTGATTTAGACCAGCAGTTCTTCTTAAGACCCTCGAGGAAAAGGCAAGGACACACAGCTTCCAGAAGAAGCTGCCATTTAAAACAGGGAGTGCCACAGACGACTTTCCGAGCCTGCCCACCCAGAAACACTTAAAAATATGCGCTCAGTCGGAAGGCTAAAATCTATTTAAAAGTTAGCTCCTTAAATGCCAAAAGCCAGCGGAGGCTACAGCTGGTAGTCCCATTGACCTACATGAAATTATTCTGTCTACAAAGTAGGAACGGGACACGAAATTGGCTATCAGTCAAAAGAGAGGGGGAAATGAATCCAAAGAGACAGACAGGGCTTGCAGGAAAGGCTCATCTGAGCCACAGGACCCTTCATGCACCCTCATCAGAAAGGCAGAGGCAGCACCCAGGTCCCTCTTCCCACTCCACCCAGGAAGAATGAGAAGATATTGATCTCCCAGACAAAGAGCCTACAGATTTTTTTTAAAAAAAATGAAATTCTTCACAGCCCCAAACACCTGCTCAAGAAATCAGAACTACATGACAGAAAGTATTCGTGGGGCCTCTGCTGAGGGACAGGCAATGAGAAAAGAAAACATTTCTAAAAATACAGAGAGGCTTGCTGAGAAAAATAGTGCTCCAGGGCCACAGAAGTTCATAGAAATACTTCTTTGAGGAACTGTTCCTGTAACTGCTTTTAAACATCTAGTTCTAAACCATAGAATTCAAAGCAGCTACAGGCAAAAGCTTCCCAGACGTAACTGGGGGTTCCCAGGCTCCCATCAGCTGATAATGCACACTTAACACAGTTCTCCCTGGTCTCCGGCAAGAGTCTCCCCAACTCTTTTCTTCTCTTCCCCACTACTCTACTCATCTCCCTGAAAAAGAGACCCTCACCCCTCCCTCCCTTTCTCCCCTACCCACTTCTCTCCCTTGCCCTCCCTCCTTCTCTCTGTAACAGAAGCAGAGACAGTAGCGCAAACCATCCTCCACTGCTCCACTGTGAAACTGCGTGACTTCTGGGTTGGACTGGGGTTTGCCATATTGTTATTTATCCACTTTACCTACTTGAAAGACATGGCAAAAGCAAGAAAGAAACGCTTTACAGGCAGGAACATGGGTTAACTCTGAACAGTCCCCATGGCAGACAGTCTTAGGACTCTGCTACTTTGCCTGGGAAGTGGAATGGGGGCCAGTCCCAGCCCCCCTTCCCTCAACCAACTGCTCCATGCTTATCCTGAAGAGGAATCAATTTCTTCAAAAGCCGGAGAAAAAACACTTGCGAGAAAGCAAAGTGGAGAGTAAATAAACCCTAAAGGACACCAGACAAAGTAGTTTCAACACTGATACACTGTTACCAACTTGCCTTTCCCAGGGTAAAGGAGAGAGGGTCGCCAAAAAAAAAAAAAAAAAAAAAAAAAAAAAAAAAAAAAAAAAACAGCTGGGGCAGGCGCACTACAAACTTCTTACTTACTTTAACTTCTCTCCCTATACCAGCAGTAGGTTGGACCCCCTGACTGAGTTCAGGTTGATGGCCAATCCTCAAGGGCCAATCCTCAAGAGCCAACCCACCCAGTGGGAAAGATGACATCACTGAGCCCCTAGTTCTCATCTCCATGGTGACAAAAAAAGTTGAAAAAAATCCAACAGATGGAAAACTTTCTTTGCGTTAATTATCTCTTATAATATTTTAAATTTTTGTTACTACGGTGGTATGCACATGGAGGCTGGGGAACAACCCTCTGGAATTGGTTCTCTCCTTCCACCTTCACGTGGGTTCTGGGAGTAGAACTCAGGTCATCAGGCTTGCATTGTTGGGTGGCAAGCGCCTTTGCCCGGTGAGCCATCTCACCCTCTCCTAGTACAGTATTTCAATGAAACACTTATTAATAAAAAATTAGGATTGTGGTGTTCGATGTGTGGTAGCAGTCAAACCTCATCCTCTCTCCCTCCTCCTTACCCTCGTCACTTAAAGACAAACTTGACAAATTTCAAAACAGGCTGTAACTGCACAGCTGTGGGGAACAAAGCTGCCAGGAGAAAAAGCACGCATACGCACCTCAAAAATACATATGTAGGGCACTCGGGTTTATTTTTTGTTTGGAGTGAGAGACATGTCAGTTTAAGTAGATTCTGGGCCAGCAGCTGCACTGCGCACGTCACAGGGGAAGGAGGAGAGATCGCAAGGGCTACCTCCAAAACCTTGCAACCAGGCAGGGTGGAGGGCACAGACCAGCCAACTCAGACTCTTACAGTAACATGGAGAAATTCAAAAGGGAGGAAAATGAGCCAGTGCCTGGTCACTGCTCGAGTTGAAAGAAATATAGCTTGGGCCGTGCTGAGCCAGGAAATCAAAGCAATGTGCTTCCCAGTGGAAAGTCCGGTCCACTAACACTTCACTTACCTGAAGGCGGCTATTCTTTCCTGGTACTGAGTCTCTTTAAAACTTGTTTACAAATACAGAGCCTGTAACAGTTCCTAACTGACGGATCTCAGGGACGGAAACATAGGCTAGCTGGGACCACACAGGAGTGCTCCCTGCCTAGGCCACTAACTTGTAATCTTCCACCAGGAACCTGAGATAAGCAGCCTCTAATCCAAAAGCCTGCCCTTCCTGCCCTTCTGGAAAGGGCACCATGTCCTTGGCTCTTTCGACAACCTACCCGGGGCAGGACCTCCCACCCAACTTTGCTGGCTCTGGAGCAGGTCTTCTCTCTGCCTTCTGGGGGCCCTGGGTTCTGTCTCTGCTTCAGGGGATCTGGAGGGGACTCTTTCTTTTCCTGTTCCCTCTCATCCTTTCTTCCCTTTGTATCTACAGGCACATGCTCTAAGTGGCTTAAGGCTTGGCATTCGTCTTAAGCACATCTATAATGGATCAGGAGCTCCAAACCTGTTTCTGGTTATGACAGACAAATCAGGCCCTCCCAAAGGGGGGAGGGCAGGGGAGTGAGGAGGAAAAGTGACAGACTTTAAAGGGTCTGTGAGACAAACCCATTTCTGGGTTCTGCCCACAAAGGAAGGACTTCAGCCTCTGGGGCTGACACTCCAGACTGATCCCAGGTGGTTCCTGCATATAAACTCGCCAGCCACTCACTTGGGAAAGTTCATTGGAGGGGATTCCATCCCTGCTGGATAGTGCTTTCCAGAAGCCTGGTAAAAGGGAAAAGGAGAGGAAGCACGGTGGCTCCCTCATCCCCCTCATCCCCAAAACCAAGCCCCACACAGTGAACACAGCTGCAGGAAGATTAAAAACATTTTATTGTTTAATGACTAACAGGGTTGCTAGACATGGGCAATTTAAAATCAAATACAACTCCTGACAGCCATTTACAGTTAAAGGTGACTGTGTTCTTTTAAAAGCAGATTGTCCCTACCAAGAGGAGAACTGTGTACTGAGGGACCCAAATGCCCACTTAATTATTAAAGCTGTTAGCTGGCCACCCCAAATGAATCCCTTCCATGGATACAGTTCCCTAGAAGGAAACTCTGGCCCCACCCAGAGCATAAGGAAGATGCCAGCGAGGAGCTGAGTAATGTCGTGTCACCAAAGTTAAACACTCAATTATAAAACATTCCAACAGATTCTCAAAGAACATCTACCTACGTGACAGAGATTTACACAAACCTGGGAGACAAGCGGTAATATTTCCCCCTCTACCCACCCTCTACCTACTCCTCACACTTCCATCACGGGAGACGGGGAGGAAGCAGGGCGCGGAGGAGATACCGTCAAACAAAAATCAATTGTGAGACCCAGTTACTTATCTGACATCCCACAGTCCTGAGAGACAAGTTGGACACACACAAGCACACCGGCGTGAGCATACGCACACACTTCTTTACTGCCTCAGCAAGAATTATGGCTCAGGAGACCCGGCACTAATTTTAGTATCAGAATTATTATACAGCAGGAGGTGGCAATTCTTCAGACCTGTCCGGTCTCCATATACCTTCCAGACTTCTCGGAGAAGCAGTAAGAAAAATAACATAGAGAAACTTCCCGGTTACTAACACCTCCCAACCCTTGGCAACAGCAGCAATAGACCACCAACCTGATTCCTGGGGTCTTTTCAAAGCCCTTTCTGGGTGTTTCTGAGGGCCCCCATCACTAAAACACACCCTCTGCTTTTTGTTTAAAGTAAGTCTGTCAACCCAAACAAAGATTGAGAAACCCAAGGTTGTAAACAAGGTTATCTCAAACTTGGTCAACTCTTTCCCCCTTCTTCTTGCTTTGATCTCAAGGAAATACAGGCTGCAGGGAGGTCAGAGCAGGGACAGTCTTTAAATGCTAATGTCATCTGTTGATCCCTTCAGCCTCGTTGCATGTGTTCTAAATGGACGGACACTACATCTTTAGGTTGTTTTACCTCGGGCTTTACAGCCCTAGTTAGAGCATCCTTTTCTCTCCCTATTTGACCCTGACTTTTCTCTGAGTTGCCCTAAGGAGTAAACTATACCATCTCTCCCGCCCCCAATTTCTTATACAAAAGGCCTGGTAGAGACTAAGTACTGGCTTCTGACCGGCCCACCTCTCTTGTGTAAAAGCAGAGTATGTGCCTTTGCAGCAGTGGTCACGTGTGCAAGACTGAGGTGCAGTGTGTTGAAAATAAGGCTTTGAAAGCACTCTTTGAGGGCCAGTAAGATGACTCAGCATGCCAAGATGTCAGTCACTAAGGCTGATGACCTAAGCTTGAGACCTGGGACCCATAGGTTAGAAAGAATCAGCTCCACAATGTTGCCTCTGATCCCCACATTGCATGCCATAACATGCAACCCCCTCATACAAACACACAACACACATATATAAAATAATAAAATGTCTAAAACACATAAGAATACAAAGGAAAAGGGCCTGTGCAAAGGACCAGCTAAGGGGCTACACTCAGCCCCGAGCCTGGAGCATCTCCCTGTGTACTGTGCCCAAGAAACCATCATTCCTGCTCTCTTGCAGGCAGGGTCTGGGACTCTGTCCACACACACGAGAAGTCCAATTGGCCTTACACCCTCAACACTTCCTACTCCAGCCATGCAAACCCCCAGCCTGATGTTGCCTCTCAAGCACACCTCAGCCCCGCCTCCTGGTCTCCACCCTCCACAGTCAGCCATCTTTGCTCACTGGGATCACTGCAGTAACTTCCGTCCCAAGTATACATCTGTCTGGGCTTCTCGCAAGTCATTTCACACACAGACTGTCAGTAATCTTGCCCCAACTCAGAACAGCCCATCTCCACGCTCCGCTCCCTCCACTTGAGCCCTTAGAGTCCAACCAGTGCCTGTCCACTTCCCAGACTCTACTGTCCACCCTCAGCATGCCAGACACCCTGACTCTCCGCGGTAGGCAGAACAGCCCTTGGTCCTTCCTTCCCCAAGTTCACCCTTCCAGCTCAGCTTTGATGGTCATGTCCAGGAACCCCTCCAAAACCCCTACGGGATGTCTGCTTCCTTGCTATGAGAACTACCCATCGTCTCTGTCACATTCAAGGGAGCTGCATTTCAGTAAGGAATCTTACTAAAACTCGATTCACGGACGCGGCACTGTAGGACGCAAACTCTACGGGGCAGAGATAGGGCTGTCCTCCACCACCTATCTCAGTACCCCCCACTTTGAGCCAGGCATAGAACATGAGCCTCATAACAAGCAAGTCCACCTTCGCCAGCACTCCCCAGCCCTACTTCACTCAGCGCATGTCCCACTCCGTGAACCCAGGCCTCCTGCCTGTCAAACTCTTTGGTACTTTTCCTTCTTCTGGAGTCTCGACCCAGGAGAGCTGACGACAGTGCTGTAACAAGCATCTCCTGCTCTCACTCCCCTTCCCGCAGGTGTATTCCTTTGGTTTCTAAGCCCAGAAACTTCCACCCAAAAGCAAGAATGTGCAAAGGAGAGCCCTATTTCTCAGGACAGTTGAAGCCACCTCATCAAGCAACCGAGGTCTAGCCCGGTTCCTAATTAATATTAACCCTCCAAATCAGAGTCACGCTCAGAAATCTTGGATGAAGAGACACAGGGCGGGAGGGGAGTCTCCAATTTTCTTTTTACTTCATCTGGAAAATTAAGAGCACTGCTGATTTGAACAAGAAATCATCAAGGAAAGCAATCACAACTCCACACGGCCCATAACTCGATGGACTTGGACGTGTAACCTGCCACTCGCATGTGCTGAAATTAAAGTAACTGTGGCAAGAATAGCAATGGCGGCGCGGGCGGGCCTGTCTCTCCTCCTCCACCCTCCGAAGACATAACGACCCCCCGAGAAGCCTGGAGGAGAGATCCAGCAAGAGAGCTTTTCTACGTGTCATACTAAACCAGCAGAAAACTGGCCGATGACTTCCCACCATGGTACACCCCGAGACTCCTGGAAAGGACAATGGATGGGGCAATGAGCACAGACAGCCAAAGCTGGGAGGGGCTGCCGGAGACCCTCCACTCCCGACTCGGCACTATTTGCTGTTTCTGTATTAATTACAATAAACTGCTTCATAGCCTGGCGACCACTTAATGGAGCAGCAAATATGGCTTTTTCCCTACAATTAGTCAATGTAATCTGCCGCTGTTCCCTCCTCCTGGCCACCCCCTTTGGCTTCCGCATATCCTATCCTTCTTCCTCACACACACTAACATCCACAGCCACGGCGCCCATGTTACAGGTCCACTTACAATTACTCCCAGCCCCTGGGAAACGACACCCAGAGGACATCAAGTAGAGGGGCCTACCTTGGAAGAGAGCAAGGAAATTAGGAGCCCACTCCAGGGTCCTAAGATACCTGAGGCTTTCCCAGCCCAGACAAGAAGTCTGAGGGTCAGCATCTCCCAAGCCACTGGCTGAGGACCGTGCTTATTTTCCTGAGCTCTGTCAAACTTACCCCACTCATGCAATGGGGTTTGAGGGTTTGCAGAGTAAAATCCAATGTTTCATATCCCCTAGGACCCAAAGGTTTTACAAAAGAGGTGACTTTGCCTATCTCAGTAGTCTCAGGTGACATGCCTGTCACCTATCCTCACTCACAACTGGAGGTCTCTTTTATTTTTTCTAGAAGCTACTCTTTCCTTCTCATCAGACTCTCACCACCCAGCTCTGCCTTTCTGGCTTGCCTCCAGCACCAATGAATTAATCCAGGACTAGAAGTGCCATCTAGGAACCCTGAGGCATTTCTATGCCCCTGAATGGGGTTTGTGTGGAATGAAACCTCGAGGCTGCGCCCTTTGTGCAAATTAAGATCACCAACCTCTTTCATCTCATGGGCAGGTAGAAGATGCATCAGCTAAGGCATGATGTCCTCACCCCCATCAGGACACTCCGTAAACTTTCCCATTTTCTTTCCGTTTTTGTTGTTGTTCTTCTTCTTCTTCTTCTTCAAGACAGAATTTCTCTGTGTAGCTTTGGAGCCTGTCCTGGAACTCACTCTGTAGAACAAGCTGGTCTCAAACTCAACGATGCACCTGACTCTGCCTCCTGAGTGCTGGGATTAAATGCGTGTGTCACTACTGCCCAGCTAACTTTCCCATTTTCAAGACAGCTTTTTAGTTTGTTTGTTTTCCTTTTTAGTTACTGACTAGCCTCAAGATAGCTACGGAGTTGCAGATGGCTCCAACTCCTGCTCCTTCTAGAAGTCTGCCACTTACAAAGTCCTGGAATTACAGATGTGTGATAGCATAAGCAGCTTTCAGAATGGATTTAAAGGGCTAGAGACAGGGCTCAGCACTTAAGAGCACTGGCACTCGTCCAGAGGATCCAGGTTCAAGTCTCAGTGGTCGTAAGGTGGCTCACAGCCACCTGCAGTTTCAGTTCCAGAGAAATCCAATGCCTTTTTGGCCTCCCTGGGTACCATGCATGCACAAACACATAAGCTGATGGAGGAGGGTCATTTGTCTATGTGTTACTTTCATTGGTTAATAAAGAAACTGCCTTGGCCCTTTAATAGGACAGAAAATTAGGTAGGCGGAGAAGACAGAAAAGAATTGTGGGAGAAAGAAAGCAGAGTCAGGCAGACGTCTCAGGCAGTCGCCATGCCTCTCCTCTCCTAGTCGGAGGGTGGTTAAGATCTTTCCCGATAAGCCACCACCTCATGGTGCTACACAGATAATTAGAAATGGGTTAATCAAGATGTGAGAGCTAGCCAATAAGAGGCTAAAACTAATGGGCCAAGCAGTGTTTAAATGAATACAGTTTCCTGTAATTATTTTGGGTAAAGCTAGCCAGGTAGTGGGATACAGCCCACCGCTGTCATCACTAAGCAGTTAAAACACTCAAAACACAATGTGGTAAGAAGTTGGACCTTGGTGGCTTTCTCTAACTGCACACACACATACATATTCTTTTTTATTCCTTAAATATTACATAAAAAACATGTAAGACATCAGACCGTGGCACATGCACCATCTCAGGCAGACAACAGTTAACCAAACTTGTCACGGGACAGTGCCCTTCCTAACAGCTCCTAATTCACACGTATATAATATCCCATGTCCTAGACACCACGCTAAGCATGTACTATGCTAACTCAGCTTATCCTCGCCACAATTCTATGAAGGTACTAGAACCTGTCCACTTTACAAATGACAACTGAGTACGGAATACTTCAGACAATGTGCTTGGGGCTGCACAGATTGTACCTGGAAGAGCAAAGATTCGAACTCAGGAAGCCTAGTTCAGGAATCCAGGAAGCAGTAACACCTCAACAGGAAGTGATATACATAATAAAGTCCATGACATAGAAAGCACAGGGTCAAGTGATGGGAAGCATCCAGCATATATGCAGGATCCTCACTTCCCATGTTCTCAGGTCCCAACCCGTACAACACTGAGTCGTTCACAGGGCGGCTTCATGTCTCTGTCCAGAAGAACTAGTGAATTTATCTCTTCTGCCAATAAGCACGATGAGAGCCTAGAAGATCAGAGGAGCCCTCTGGACAGCTCTTCAGTCCCTGCACACAGGGACATGTCTGAGGATGTTGAAGCTCCAACCCACATGTGCCTTCCCTGGCACGTGAGGGTTTTGTCGGCCCAGACCTGAAAGTTCTGCAAAAGACTCATTTCCCATAAACATAACCACGCCTTCTCTTGGAGGCCAGGTGCTCAGCGCAGCCTGCCTCTATCTTAGAGGGTCATCCCATCAGTGGCTCAACTCTACCCCAGCAGGGTCATGATAAAGAGAGGCAACCAGGAGAGCTGATGCTGGGAAGGCATGGACCTCGAGGAAACAAGATGATGTGGCAATAAAGACAATGATGACATGCTAAGGTGACATCATGCCAAACACAATCTGCACAGTCAGGACCTGTGCTCTTAAAGGCTTGAATTAAATTCTGCTGGCAAGTGCAGCAGAAAAACACATAGCAAGCACCAGTCCCCACTGCCCTAGGGTGTCAGCTAGCTCTACAGGTGCCTGGGTACAGTGGAAAGGGTTATGACATGAGACATGAAGGGATGTTAATCTGTCCACTATGTACTGCAAGAAAAATGCATGACTGGATCCAAGGATTCTTATTCTTAAAGACGTTCTGCCATCATCTACTTCACTGCCCCTATTAGTATAGGAAAACAAGCCCTGAACCTGGCTCCCTAGTGAAAAAATGCAAAATGTGCATAATTAAAATTATACTTGTGAAATTCAAACACACTTTAATTTCCTAAGGGCCCCCTAATCAAGTCAGAAGTTCTCACTAAAACCAATTATCTGCTTTGAAAACAGATGAGGAAACATATACACTGAGCAGTCTTAAGGAGATGCTCAGCCCAGGGTCCAACAGCCTTATTTGAGCTTCGAGCCACCTTCCCCTGGTGGATGGGACTAGATAGGAACCAGCTGGCTTCACCTAAGCATTATCATGTGTGTGTGTGTGTGTGTGTGTGTGTGTGTGAGAGAGAGAGAGAGAGAGAGAGAGAGAGAGAGAGAGAGAGAGAGAGAGAAACCCTTTTGTTTGCTTGCTCGATCCTTGGGGAGCTAGCCCCAAGGGAACAGGGTTGAGAGGTGTAAAAACAGGCTGCCCTGGTTAATGTGCACTGTTTCCATCCACCCCACCCAAGCACCGGGCAAGCTCTTCTCTAGAAGGTTCTAGCAGGTTTTCCAACACTTGCCTGTCACTCTGAACAGTATTATCCCAGTGTCACAGTGAAGGAGATGAAGGTACCAGCTTCCTTCTGAAACAGGTTGACAGCGAAGCCAAGGACACCACAAAGTCAGAGCCCCCAAAGCATCACCTCTCCCCGGATTCCCAGGTGAGCTACCCGCAGAGCCACAGGTCTTCCCAAGCAAACTAAACATGGACACGCAGGACTCTCCAAGACGCTAGATGATTTAAAAGGCGTGTGTTGCAATGACCTATTCATGTCACCACTGTGAAGTGTTATCAGAAAAGGACCTTTCTGGGATTACAAAAAAACAAAAACAAAAACAAACAAACGAACAAAAAAAAAAAAAACTTGCTGTATTCTTACAGGTTTTCTTTTCTTTTCTTTTGGGTTTTTCCAGACAGGGTTTTTGTGTAACAGCCCTGGCTGTCCTGGAACTCACTTTTATAGACCAGGCTGGCCTCAAACTCATAGAGATCCACCTGTCTCCCTCTTGTAAATGCTGGGATTAAAGGTGTGTGCCACCATGCCTGGTGATTTACAGGTTTTCTTCTCCTCCCATGGCTGGAATCCATTTCAGAAATGAAAATATGAGTTTTCATACTCTCCCTTTCATGTACCGACAATGTCCAGCTCTGTGGTGTTGGCCTCACAATCGCCCATCCGGTTCGAGCAGGGACCCACAGGGTAGAACACACCACCACCCACTTTAAAGGCTGACTTCTGTGCTGAAGAAATGGCTGGGGGAGGGGGCACTCATTGTCAAGCCTGCTAGGTGGGGCTCCAGCCCAGGGACTCACATGGTGGAAGGTGAGAAGTAACTCTTGAAGGCTGTTCTTTGACTTCTCCGTGCATTACATGGCGCACACGCATGTGCACACTTTCACACACAAAATACAATTTTTATTTCTTTTTTATTTCAAACTTGACTGTGCAGCAACTGGAAATAGGTGGTTTCAACTCAGTCAGTCTGTGTGCAGGGCACTTACTTCAACATATTATCAGGGCTTGGCATTCAAACCCACACGGGAAAAAGGATGAAACCAAAATGTATGCGTGTGCACACACAGGGACAGGCACACATACATGCACACAAAAGTGCGCGAAACAAATCATGGGAATGGGAACCGGGACTTGGCTGGATCCTTGCCTCCCTCCCACCAGAGTGGCCACCTCATTAATGTCACTCAGCATCCCATTTTACTACACTGTGTCTTTCTGCACTCTGCTCCCGTAAGCAAGCCAGAAGCTCGCTCCCATTGTAAACTTCTGTTCTCTGGGAAACTATCAAAAGCTTTGATTGGAGAAAGAGGAGAAAAACCTCTCCCAGAGCCTCCCATCTCCCCCCCCCACCCGCTCCAGTGGCTTCTCTTTGGTGCTTTATTCAACATCACTACACACACAAATCATGCTCTGAAAGTCGTTTACAGTATGTCATCTTAGGATTAAAAAGAAAGAAAGAAAGAAAAAAGAAAAGAGCGCGGTGGCCATGTATTTGCAACTGCGCAAAGAGAATAATTCATTTCGGTGGAGGCTATGGATGAAGCCCTGAATGCATTCCTACACCGTTTCCTGCCCTTCAAAACAATAAAAATGTAAAAACCCAGATGAAGCAGGCCTGGAGGTGGCAGGAACGACAATCTCTTGACCCCCAAGGAATTTATTCTCCAGCGTCTTTCCGAAGCACTTTCGTCCCCAGAATGCATCATCAAGACCATTTTATTAGATTTTTCTAAACCCTTGAAATTGTCACATAATTGAAACAGAAACAGCAATTTAGAGCTCTGAATGGATTTCTTAAAAAGACGACTCTCTGCTCGCCCAGTGCCCCCCTCTTGGCCACTCTTGCCCCAAACCTAAATGCAAGCCCCTTGCACACAAAACCCTATTTATCTTTTAAATCCTCCTCTACCATAAAAGTTACACATTCCCCTAATGCCATAGATTTCAGGACATTTGAGAGAAACATCCCAGACAACAGGCTAAAAAAAGAATCCATTAGCATTAACTTGCCTGTCACAGCCAGTGACAAATAAATGAACGTGGGGCTTTCAGATCAGTCATTGGTGAAACTACCCCAGGCAGATAAAGACCAGCCCTGGAAGAGAGCGGGCCCTGGAGGAGACCTCTCTCACAGTGGGGTCTCAGCTCTTCCCTAGCTGCAGCCTAGGACGATATTCTCAAAGGCAGCAAAAACACAGGTGTCCTACACAGAGAAGGAAATGAATTCCTTACACCCACTGAGCATGGCCAAGATAAAGGGTGCATGCTATCTCGCCCTGAAAACCAGGACTCCGAGAGTCAGACAAGCTGCCGACACCAAGCTTCCCATCTCAGTGTGCTGGACCTTGCATCACCTACAAAATGGGCAACCACGCCAAGCAATCTGCAGGCTGCTGGGTACGGTCCTCTTACGGTATGGACAGTGTCCTCTCTAGGGACAGGGACAGGTAACCAATGCTCCCATTGTACCCACAATGTGCAGTCACCCAGAGACATCACCTCGTCTCATCCTCCTGAACAAGTCTAGGAAGGTCCCATTTCACAGAAAACAAAACAAACAAACAAAAAACCAAAAACAAATTGAAGCATAAAAGCATTAAGTGAAGTATCATTCCACTATGCTAGCAAGTTCTCAGATATAAACAACTAATGGAAAATACCCTAAAGCTTCCTGGATAGATTGTAACAAATACTACTGCCAGCCTGGTTACTTTATAACATTCGGACAAAGTAGAAGAAATTAAAGTCTACCAGAGGCATCCAATCATTTGACAATGAGATATGACATTGTTCTCTACCAAGATGCTGGGGTAGCAGACGGGTCTCAGGCTGGATATACCACTCACACTGGATGAAGCAGAGAGGAAGCTTAGAGTTTAGGGAAATGAGACTTTGGTCCAAAGGCCAAACCTGATTCTTGCTAATTCTGTGGTTTCAACAAAGCTGTTCACCTTCACAGGCCTCAGTTCACCCATCCATAGAGCGGCTGTTCCATCAATGGTGACGAGAGATCACTGTAACGAGGCTTGGTACTATCCTGCAATATCCTAACTCGGGTACTATTTTTGAATCATTTTAAGCAAATACAGTAGCCAGGTATACACCTGAGGGGTGGGAGGGAAATACCTTCCCAGATACTTAGAAGTGTGTTGCCATCCTCAAAAGAGAACAGGCAACAGAGAGCTGTGCTTGGCACCCAGAAAGACAGCTGCCCAGCTGAACCAACCATCGCAGGTAACTGCTGCAAAGGAACAGCAGGCGCATGGCCGTAAAACTACACCCACTGCCCTGCACAGCACACAGGGAAAGCAGACTCGGAGATTCCCAACATATACTCTCTCCCCTCTAAGCAGCCACCAAGCAAAGGCGACACAAGCTGCCATGACCTATGAAGTCCCAGGTCCAATGATCTCAGCAACAGGGCAACAGGGCAGAAACCTGTGATTTCCATATGGAAAGAATGTCACCTCATTGTCCACATAGGGTGAGGTCATGATCACAGCTTAGACAAGGACAGAGGACAGAACTGTACAATGTGGTCTAAGCTGTGGTCCCTTGCTAAGAAGACAGAAGGGTGAGGGAGGTAAGAGGTACAAACATCAGAATGGCAGGCTCGGTAAGCTGCCCACTCATCCCAAAGATCAGAGGGGTTTGTACCAAGAGCCTCATACCTGAAGATGGTCTACAGCCCTGGAGAACAATCTGAAATTACCCTTTAAGCATAAGCCACGATTCCAGTGTGTGACAGTCTCCCAGAAAGAGCATCAACCATTTTCTCAATGACCCTGGCTTCTCTGGGGGTTCAGAAGATCTCATAGCACCCTGGGCAGCATCCCTAACAGCTACACACATAACATGTTCCCAGCCTCTGCCAAAATATGCCTGGCTATCAAACCCGACTCCAGTGTGCATTACTTTCCAAGCCCAACTGAGACCCCTGTGCAAGGCACACCCTCTCCCTGGCCTTATAGCATTCCAACATTCTTCTTCCTTCTTGCTCTTCAAGAGCCAGCACCAAACAGCCCCAGACTTGAGGGCCATCCCCCACAGGCAGCCCCCAGCCTCCTTTACTGTGCAGATCGTGTCCTTTCTTGTAACACGGGTCACTGCTGTCACTGACCCCACAACGGTGTCCCCATCATTTTTCATCCACTCCATTTAAACTGAAGTTGTACAATGTACAAAACCTCCCAGAGAGCGAAGAGGCTTGGTTGTTAGCCATGAACAATGGCACTTGTACCTTTGGGGTTATTGCCTGGTACAGACAATAAGGCTTGAAGGTAAAATACTGCAAAACTCAGAACAGAATACCTTGGTAAATAATCGTTTAACTACTGAAAGTGGCAACTGCATGCGTTAATGAAGGGATGGCCCCTCCCCACCCCAGCATCATTCTGCCTGGCTTAGGGGTTCATGCCTGATAATCTGTGATACCCTAACCCATCTGCTTTATTCATGCAGCCACGATGGAATGAAGATTCAGTGAGTGCAGAGGCCTGGTCCTCCTGTCCACACTATCTCCAGAGCCCCAGGGTGGCTGGCACGCACTGGGCACTCCATGATGAATAACTAAGGAAATGCCTCCCACAACCTCTAAAGGATGTAGGGTGCTCCATTAGTTTCCAACGGCTGCAAGAGCCATAACAGACGCCAAGCTAAGATGCTGAAAATCCAGAGAAAGAACAGAGCTCCGTGCCATTTCATTCTAGTCAAAACACACACACACACACGACAGGGGTCCCTGAAGAGTATAGTATGCTGCCCAGGAACGCTTCATCAGGCTTGTGTGGGCTGAAGATGCTCTGTGGTGTGTGCATGACAACACCACCTAACGAGGCATCAGCAGACAGTGCAGAACTCGGCTTCATGAGGAAGCCGGGATAGCACAGACTATGGGATGCAACAGAGAGAAGGGCACAGAGAGACAGGATCCCCAAAGGTCTCGGTCCCAAAGCCATGGAAGTGAAGAAAGATGTGAGACAAACTGGAAAGGGGTCCTCACAGGGATCTTAAAGGGGAAAAAAACCCAAGGCCAATGCATTTAAACTGCTCCATAGGCAGCAGGAAGCCCAAGGAAGCAATGAGGGGCTAGCTCTCAGATGCCCTCATGGAAAGAGAGTCCATGCCAAGAGGGGGCAATGTGTGAGCTGAAGGGTGGTGAGAAGTGTGCAGGTATGTTCTTGGGGCCAGTCACTTCCTGTGCCATCACGTGATCTCATATAAACTAACACTCTAAATTCAGTAAGCCATAGAAGAGGAAGGGTCACACAACCGTGGTGTATTCTAGGGCTTGCGGCTGAAGAATTTCCGGGTATGAAAATCTAAAAGTGGACACTTGGAATGCACACTATATCAAGAGGCCCAAAAGATGGGCCCTCAGAGACTTCCATGTCCCTCCCCCTGCTTGGGGACAGGAAGGAGGCTCACCTATTTACCAAAAGCCATATGACATGGGACAGAGGGGCTTTGTCATCCTAGGAGAATGACAGGAACAAGGGAATCCCAGTCTGGAAGGAACGGCAACATTCGGCGAAAGAACATTTATAGGACAAAAGTGTCCTTCCTCCGTGAGTTGACACCTGCTAAGGACGTGGAACACAGGAAAGAGCAGGGCTCTCCAACAAGCAAGAAGCTAAGCCATTAATCCTCCAAAGTCCTTACTGGTGGGGAAAATGGACACAGGCACACCACGGCATCCTTGCAAGACCAAGAAAACTTGTCTGGCTGGCTGCTTAACTATGGCCGCCGAGATGACAGCTGCAGATCATCCAAGATGGCAAGATGCTGGGTGACCCAACCTCCAGCAGCAAGGGGAGGCCAGATGCCGGAATCTCACCCTTCGCCCTTGAATCGCTGCCAAGAAACCACTCCCCCAGAACAGGGGGTGTGCACAGGCCACCACTGCACCCATCTGGATGCAAGCTTCACAGAGAACCTTTTAGGACCCTAAAGCAACAACGTCAAGGGACAATATGGGAACAAGAAAATCTGGCTCCTAGCTCAACCCTCCACAACTTAACTGTTGTGGTGACTTGGAAGCACCCAACAGAAAATGACTGGGTTGCAGCTGCCTCTAGTGAGAAAAAGCTGCCTAGGATTCAACTCATTTAGTTACTAAACACTGAGCCCCAAAACTCCAAGCAGCCAGGGGGCTTATAATCCAAGTGAGATTTTTGTTTTTCTGAAGTCATTTTACCACTGCAGTTTTTTTACTCTATTAAGGTAATTCTAAGGGTAGGAATATAGTTCAGTTGGTAGAGGCTGCCTAGCAGGCAGGAAGCCCTAGGCTGACTCTCCAGTACTCTGTAAAACTGGGTGTGGTGATCTGTAATCTCTGAACTCAGGAGATAGAGGCAGGAAGATTAACTGTTCAAGATCAACACCAGCTACAAAATGATTCTGGGGCCGGACTGGGATACATGAGACCTCTTTAAAAAAGTAAAAGAATAATAATTCTATAATGGTATCAGGAGACGTGTGCTAGGTGCCACTTGACCATACGCAGCTCCCAAGAACAATTTGTATTCATTTCCAAAATAACGTAGTGAGGAGCGTAACATTTTTTTAAGAGAAGGAAATTGAGGCTTGATGGGATTTCGATGGTATGTCCACAGTCACCCAGCTGTCACTGAAGGCAACTGGAGGTTGGCTGAACAAATGACATCTCTTGATAACTCTACACCAGTGGCTAAGGTCCCTGCCTCTCCAGTTTCAGGACACAGTGAACACAGGCATGAATCAAAACAGCATATGCTCCCCTGCTGGTAGATCATTTTTTTAGGTTTCTTTTAATGGTTGTGTGTGTGTGTGTGTGTGTGTGTGTGTGTGTGAGAGAGAGAGAGAGAGACAGGTGTGTGCAATCACCTGCAGAGATCAGAAGTCACAGAGGGTTAGAAGCTACCTGACATGGGTGCTGGGACCAGAACTCAGGACCTCACAGGACTAGCAAAGGCTCTCCCCACTGAGCCATCTCTCCAGCCCCATATGCAATATGTTTTTAATGTGTCCATTAAAAAATAAAGTCAGTCTGGCAGTGGTGGAGCACGGCTTTAATCCCAGCACTCGAGAGGCAGAGGCAGGGGATCTTTTGAGTTCAAGGCCAGCCTGGTCTACGGAGTGAGTTCTGGGACAAACTCCAAAGCTACAGTGAAACCCTGTCTCAAAAAACAAAAAAAAAAAAAAAAAAAAAAAAAAAAAAAAAAAAAAAAAAAAAAAAAAAAAAAATTAATTTGAATACAACAAATAAAACTTTTGGAAAGCAGTAACAGGAAAAAATGGAGATTATGGTTTTGGGGTTTTGTTTGTTTTGGGTTTTTGTTTGTTTGTTTGCCTTTTGGTTTTTCAAAACACGGTTTCAATGTGCAACCCTGGCTGTTCTGGAACTCACTCTGTAGACCAGGCTGGCCTCAAACTCACAGAGATCTGCCTGTTTCTGCCTCCTGAGTACTTGGATTAAAGTTGTGTGTCACCGCTCCTCAACAGGAAAGCAGTGTTCTTATACCCAAGGACAATTAGGACAGATGGTGAGTCATACCCAGGCTCCGCTCTTGCCCGTAGCTGCATAGCTGCTAGAGTCTAGTTCATTCCTCCACAAAAGAAAAGGAAGCCACAGGCTGGAACAAAATTCACCCAGGCAGCTGACACTTGGACCCAAAGAAGACAGGAAAAAAAAAAAAAAGGAAATGGCAGATTGATCTCTGTCAGCCTCTTTCTAGTCTGTCACGGCTTCGAATTAAGTCATCTTTTCAGAGTCACAAGACCATTTTAATTTTTAAAAAGATAGAGGTGAGGGAGAATCCCTATATGTATTTTACAAAATGAAATGCCCCGGTGAAATAGGAAGACACAGATTGATCCCATTTCCTCCTGATAAAGATGTACTTCCCTAATGAATGGCCACTGGCCTCCAAAGAGTGGTCCCTAGACTGGCTAATAAAGCCCTGCGAGCACGCACATTACAAAAGCGGAGATGGTGAGCTGCAGGACTCCCACCGTCTGCCTTCATTGCTCGTTAAAATTCTGGACAAAACAGATTTTTATTTATACGAGACATTAAAGAATATTATGACAGTACTCGTATGAAATCCGTTCTTCACTGCCACAGATTTTCTCTGGGCTCAAGTTACAGCTTCTTTCCATCCGTCCTGTTTAACACCTCCACGGAATATTTCTCTGGCAACTGTTAGCAGGGAGGGGCGGCCAGAAAGCAGAGAGAGGAGTCTGAACTGAAACACAAGCTGACACATCACTAACGAGCCCAGCACCCAGTCCAGAAGGAAGGTACAGTCCGCCCTGTCACCAGGACCCCCACAGAGACACACGGAAGTTCTACGAAAGGAAGATAAACACAAATAAGGCTTCATTCAAAGTTCCCCAACAGTCACCTCGGTCTGGAACCCTCATGGCCAGGCTCAGTTCTGTGGGAAAATAACCAAACAGGGCAAGTCCTTTCCCTACCTACCCCAGTTCCCAACAGAAACACATCTGCACCTCAACAACTCCTGCCCCTCTGGGCTGAACAACCCCAAAACCACCTGAAAGGACACCCCAAGGGGTCAGTTAGAGAACACGAGATGGTGTTGCAAAATTGGATGATGTCACAAGGGGAGGAGAATGACCAGAACTCAAGAACCTGGAATTTCACTGAGACTGACTTTGGTTCTGCTCTTCATGGTCTGCTGAACCCAGAGAGCCATGTCCCCTCGCTTCTGACAGGGAGGCAATGCCCAGTGGCACCCCAACAGGACCACACACTGGCCAGCAGTCCAACTACAGAGGTGTATTTTTTTTTAATATCAGTATTCAACCCCTCAATGTTTGAGCTGCCTCATCCGTCCAACAGAGGTGACACATCACCCCTCACAAAGTGCCTGGCACACACATTCAATTAATATCATCACTAGATCTCTCAGAGGACGAGTGTGGGACCCTAACATAAACAGCAGTTCAGAGGCAGGAAGAACCCAAGTTCACTCAAAAATAATCAGGAATAACAGTGGATCCGACTTTGGCATCGCCATGTCTTAGACCCTTCTAGAAGCTTGTTTATCTCACTACAGGAAACCATGAGAAAAGGAAACAAGCTCAAGAAAGCTAAGTGATTTGGCCAAGTTCACCACAGCTAATGACTGGCACAGCTGGCATCTGAAGCCAGGTGGTCCAGCTTGCGCAAACCCTCCGTCCTAATGATGATTAAACCAGTAATAACGGTGACGGTGATGCGCAGCAAGGCCCTCGCCAGGCCACGCTTTCATTTTTCACAGGAACCTTGGTGGAGGAGCGGGTATCACTCCAGGTTCAGAGATGAGGAAACTGAGCCAGGGCTGGGAGTCAGATGTGGACAGAGGATAGGAAAGGCCTTCACAAAGTGACGGGTCATTCAGTTCTTTAGAAGTCGGGGTACTGCTCCTAAATCCCTGAATTTGCAAGGCAACTGGCCTTTTCCAACTGGCTTGATTAGTAATGCCTGAGAACTCACAAACACCCCGGGCTGGGGCTGGGAAGTAGAGACGGTCCATATTCCTTGGCAGGCCTGAGATATCTTCTATCTTGTCTTTGAGTCGAATGTTTGTAAAACCAATGCACATTAATGCGAAATATGTCCTTCCTGGCTGGAGAAGAACGTCCACCGGTGTGGGGTGGGAGACAAAAGGCGGAGGGAGCAGCAGGTCTGGAGCCATGTTTCCCCAAGTCAAGGCTTTTTCCAGTTTCCCTAAAGGGAAATCTGATCCAAGTCATGAGTGATCCAGTGACTAACCTGGAAATGTGAAGATTCACACTAGGGAACGAACAGCAATCCTTCCAAACCCAGGCAACACTGCTGACGCTGAGACGGGAGAGCGTGCGCTCACTTCACGGAAAGTAACACACAACAAAGCCAACCCCAAAGTTTATGCCACATAACGGAATCTAAGTTCTTCATTAATTCCTACAATCTGTTTAAGAGTTAGGGGAAAACGCCACCTTCAAGTGCTCTGCTGACTGAAGGGATGTGGATTCCATCTTTTTAAAAAAGATTCACACACTCATTCAAGTGACAGGTTCCAGACCTGAAATCCTCAAACTACCATCCCTTTTTCTTTACCAACGTGCAAAACCATTTTCTCCTCTATATGATCAGAGGCTCTCCACTCTGAGAGCCTCCCCGTGAAGGAATAAACTCAATTTTCCAAGAGCCATTGCCCTTTCTCTTTGTGCGCCTAGAGTTAGAAACCTCATCCCTTTCTCCCGCCCAAGAATGTCAAGGACACAGGATTTACTCAAGTACAAGGGACAGAAAGGACGGACGTAAAAGGTGTGAGGGCAACACTAGCGCCAGAAGCCTAACGGAGCTGCAAGGCTGCCTCCAGCTGCCCCATCAGAACTGCAACTAGCAGGCACAGGGGAAACATTGTTAACTCCACACTTTACAGAAGTATCACTCCTGTGGGGCCCTGTTGTTTCAACCTCCTCCTCCGGCCAGGCCCCAACTCTCTGGAACTCAGAAGCTGAGCTGTGTTAAGTTTCCAGTGGCTATGACTGGTCCAGACGACCTGAAACGGGACATTCCTATCTCCCTCCAGTAAATCGACATACAACTTTAGGCATTCTATGAAAGATTTTTCTTTTCCCCCAAGACAGGACAAGCTGTTAACTTAAAATTCTGCTCTTCTCCAAATGCTCCAGACTGAAAGGCCTCAATAGAAGGCCCTCCACCGGGAGGCATCAGGAAATGTTCAGCTTTTCCTGATAGGATCTCAGCCTTGCTTTAGAAATAGAACACTCGAATAAATATTGCGGCAGGCGGTGTCACACCCTCCTGAGAAGGAGCGAAGGATCGTCTTTGCCCCTCTCCCCAGCTGGATGCTTGGACCCAACAGTGGCATGCTGACATGGAGGTGCAGGGGCACCTCACAGAACTGCTCACCTGGACTTTTCACCTCCCTCTGCTGAACCCTGAAGGCACAAATGCCAGCCTCCAACAGCGGCCAATGCTCCATTTGAAGCTTGAAAGTCTCGCTAAAATCCCATCCATGGCTCTCCTACTTACCTTGGGCTGCGCACGACGAGGAAATGCAACTTTGGGGTCAATCTGGAGAAAATAATAAAAAAGGAAGACGTCGGTGAAGTAGTTTGAAGCAGCAGACAAAAACGAATAACCAATCCCCTAATTATTAATCACTCATTTCTCAGGCTTAGACCTCAACTTTTAGTAACTTCTTGGGCAATCCAAAAGCTCCTTCAGCTTGGATCTCAACTTTCACCATCCTTCTCCCTATGGGACTCATGAGGTTCACCTTCCTGGAATGTTCCACCATGCATTTTAGTGAGGGAAGTGCTTTACAAGCCAGAACTCATGCACTCTTATTGAGACAAGGGACTTCTCTTTCACAGACCATGAATATGAAATGGTACCCAGAGCTGAAAGTGCAACGTGTGGCCAGTGGGGGAAAAGATGGATAAAGTGTTATCAGAAGGGGGAAAAAAGAAAAAGCCCTCAAAATAAATGCTCCTCCAGCTATAAGTAAATGGGTGAATATTTCTTCTCCCCAGCAATTAAAAAATTGAAAATCAACAATATTCAACACAGTGTTCAGCTCAGATTAACTCATTACGTTCGCAAAATGAAGTTACTCAGAGTGATCAAAATGATCTTTTGCAGCCAGGTATGGTGGCTCACAGCTGAAAGCCATACACATACACGTGAGAAGCTGAGGGAGGAGGATCAATGAGGGTGGAAGTCCCCCCATAGCTGGGTTCTAGTGAACTCTAGTGAACTCTCAAAAACATCATTTGCATTTGCCTTGTTGGTTTATCTCAAAGAAAGCAGATATCAATTACTTATTTCTTTAAAAAAAACTGTAATAAAAGAGGTAAAGCAAGGTTTATGTGTAAATTAAATCCACATGGATTAAAAAAAAAAAAAAAACAAAAACCACAGGCATGAAACTAGATGAATAACCCAAAGTCCAAACTATAAAGGCCACTGCAGGGAGGGTAAAAAAGAAAACGACTGGACAGAAGTGGGAATCTAATGCAATAATTTGGGTATTTCCCCCAATCCACCTCCACCCCAGTGGAAAAAGCTCCCCACTCTACGTGAGCTTGCAGAGCACATGATTCTCCAGTGACGAGCTTCACAATTCCCACAGAAGCATCTGAGTCTAAAAGCTGATGTGAGGAGAAAAAAGGTACTGCCTAGATAAAAACAGCAAAGAATTAAAAAAAAAATCCCATCACTGGTTCCCATTAGATTTCTAACCGTGACAGATCTTTTGAGTAGAGTTCAACATGGAAAACAGCATGGGTATTGCTACAAGTTATTTATTTATGAGCTCTGGCTTTCGTGTTATAAATTTCCCCCTTTAAAAAGTAAATCTGAACCTCATGTTGGTTCTGTCACTTAAGAAAATAATCATCACACTTTGAGAAAAACTGCAGAGGTGGAGACTCACACACAATCTCTTCTCCACCCCCAGATAATCCCTGGGTCCCTTAGAGCCCCAGACTGTAAGACATACAAAGACAAAATCACTTTTATTAAGGTAGTTTAAAAACCTAAAAATCTACCTTGCGCTTTTCACTTTTAAGCACCACCTGAGAAATGAGAGATTACTTTTCAAAAGCTAAAACAGATCAAAATCTCGGGTCTAGGAAACTACCCTTTCGTAAAGATTAATATGACTGCCTCTACAGGTGTGCCCAGCACGGACTAGAGTTTCTCTACAAAAGAAATACAACAGGTGTGGATTTCCATTCTGGCGCCCAAACCGAGACAGATGCTCGTCTTTGTTCACTCCTGAGGCTTGGGAGATCGGACCAACACACCTTGTTTGTGTGGGAAAAGATGATGTAGCATCCAGGAAAGGGAAGGGAGCTGGGGTAAAGAACGTACAAAGAAGAAGACGTGCTACGATTCAAAAAAAAATGTAAAATTACAAAACCAAAAGCCAATTGTGGACTGCACTGTATGTGTGTGGTGGTGACATCAGCATGTCACACTGAGAGCAGCCTTCTCCCATGTGCAAAGTTTTCCACACTGAGATCTCCAAGGCCTAGGAGGCGTCAAGGCAAGAAGGCAAATCCCAACCTTTTGCACATCCCAGTCAACTATTAAAAAAAAAAAAGAAAAAAGAAAGAAAAGAAAACTACCTAAAATTAAAACATTAGTTACTTAGGTACAGCGCTAGTGCTGGCTCTAGGGTCCTCTAGAAAACACTAGGGCACTATTTTGGATGCGAATGGCCTTTACCTAAACAAAGCTTTTAAGGTAACAGTAAACAAGATCCTCGTTTCCATGTCAATAAACCAACCGCTTCTGCCTCCTGCACTGAACGTTGAAACAAAGTCAAAAGCTAGGTTATACTAAGTAACAGCAACCAAAATATGTCTACAAAACAAGTTAGGGTAGAAAAGCCCAAGGCCCAGCAAGGGATACCGAGGGATACTGGGGAATATCACTAGCCAGAACCCACTAAAACCAAACTCCAGTTCTCCCACCCAGGCAAAAGAAGTACACAAGAAATCACAAATAAGCTTTGAATTTTTCCTGTGAAATCTTTCTAGCTCCCTGATGTGGCTAGCGAAGAAGTCAAGGAGGAAAAAATAAATTGTTCTGACGTTCCTTATCACCTTACCAGGGATCATTCTTGATATTAAATGATCTGACAGTACAAACAGGCTGGGCTTGCAAGCTCTGACAAGTCTAGGACAATTAATAAAGTGACTTCAGTGTGCAAGGCCTTTTCTTGGGGGGTAAGGGCAACACCTGACCTCTTTGATCATAAAAAAGAGGGGGAGTTTGCAAAATCAATTCGAGTGCACCAAAGGTTGACCCGTTGACCCGTGTGCTTCCTCTCCTCCACTCAGTGTTAAAAGACCAGAGAGCTTAGAAGATCCTCGAATTCTGCTGACTTTACAGAAGAGGAGAGTAAGGGTCTAGTTTTACAGTGGGCGGCTAACTCACCTCCCATGAGCTCACAATAGAACGGGAGCATTCTGGGCAGGGAAAGCCACATCCCAAGTATCACCTTGAGGCCGCTGCTCTAAGCAGTGGTGAAAATCCTGATGAAATTCTGGTGAGCATACAGGGAAGGGAGGGGTGGCAGGAAGCCAGCACGGGGGCCAAGCAAACCACTGAGAACTCCCCAGCCTCCTCCATGATTCTGTTTATTATTCCAGACTGATATTTTCCCCTTATTCTCTGACCTCCACCTAGGAACTTTCACCTCTAAACTCTGGATTTTAAAAACTTCTAATGTTTTAAAAGTATCCATACACAAATAAAAGGATGTGAAGGGGGGGCAGGAGGCAAGGAGGCAATCACTTGGAAACCCAGGCCTTATCAGCCTTCAATTCAACACCATCCGAAGTAACCCCACTGGATGCCGGAATTGGCTCTGTCAGTAGCTCCCTTCCCTTCTAAAACCACCTCTCAAATCCTCAAATCACTTGAAGCCCCAGAGAAACCTGTTGCCTGGACCTAAGATGAGCACCCTCTTCCCTCATCCCCATCCCTGCCCCCTCCACCAGGAAGCAAGCTGTGCCTTCCTTCGACAAGCCGAACCCAATGCCACAGGCTGTGTGCTCTGCTGACAAAGAAAGTTCCATTTGCTCTCCGATGGAGTTTCTTTGCAAGGTCCCTTGGCGGGAGGCTACCCTCTCAGGGAATGGACACCCCCTCCCCCCAGCCTCGGCCTGGCAACGTCTGAAGCTGCAGCGGGACAGACTACAAAAGAATCCCCCCCCCCCCAAAATCAGCCACCGCTGCAAACTTCTGAGCTAACTCGCTAGCTGTTTAAAAGTACCCAGTTCTAGCATGGAAGCAAAAGAAGGCGCTGTCCCTTTAAACGAGGCTGTCAATGCCCAGACCGGCACCGAAAAGGGGCAAACAACAACAACAACAAAGCAACCTACCGTCTTGGAATCTAACTCATGGTGGGGCTGACCTAATACTTTATCTACACTTGCTGGGTCTGCGAAGGTGACGAAACCGAAGCCTCTGGAAGGAGACAAAGGGGGGAAAAAAACAAACAAAATGTGACACCACTGAAAGCAACAAGGAGACCCTATATGCAGACTGGGGTGCGAAAGTTGCCCCCCCTACACCCCCATCCCCACCAGCTCCCTCGGTTCTCCGCTAGCCCACAGCCCTCTGCCTTGCGAGGGAAAAATACCAAGGTTAGTGGGGGAAGCGGGAGGGGGGCAGGGCGACTAGAGGTAACTTGGAACACGCTGGTGCCTCCAGTCCGGCCGCCTCAGTTTCCTCTCCTCCTCTTCCCTTTCTTAAGGCTTTGTTTTATGCCAAAGGAAATCGGGCAGTAAGATATTCATCCACCTCCTAAAGAGAGGACTTCTGAGTTTGGGAGTGGGAAGAAGGCATACACTCAAAAATTTAAATTAAAAAAAAAAAAACTGTGGAAAGTGAATGAAGCTGAATGTCATTTTAAACAAGAGAACAAGAAGCGACAGGAAAATGACTTCAAGCGGGAGAGATGGGCGGCTCTGAATCCAGAGTTCGGTTCTAATTAACAATAACCTTTGGGGTTATGGGGGGGGGGGGGGTAACGTTTCAGCCCAGCCCAGCCACGCGCCTGAGCCCCATTCTAAATCCGCTTAGCTACTTCCGAAGACACCTCCAAAAATAAAACTAAAACTTTGTTCTAAAATAAAGGCAAAATCCAGAAGGAAATGCGTTACCTGGAGCGTTTCGTAGTGGGATCTCTCATGACCATACATTCTCTAATTTCTCCAAATTTGCTAAAATAGTCTCTAAGGCTATCTGTAGAGAGAGAAAGACAGAGATGGGGGGTGGAAGGTGTGGAGTGGGAAAAAAAGCAATGCAAATTTTGATCAAGGACAAAAAGCAAAAGTAGTTTTCTGTTGTTATTCTGTTTTGTTTTTGCAATATTTTTGCACACGCGGGGGAAATTCGGCAACAGAGGTCGCGTAGAGGGCTCGGAAAGGATTTGCTATTTAAAAAAATAACCTTGCACAGGAGAAGTGGGGAGCCAATGGCGGGGAGGGGGGGCTCTTACACTGGGATAACAAAGAGCAATAAAGAAGCCAAGAAGGGGGGGACCCAGGCGTCCCCCCCTCACTCCCTTACCTGGTGAGGTCTGCCAGCTCAGTCCACCGATAAACATTTTACTAGAGGGAGAAAACATAACCGAAGTGAGCACCGATGTCAGATCGGCCATTTTGACGTGTAACTTACAAAAGCTAAAAGGAAAGCTGGGGGGGAGCGGGCGAGCGCGAGCCGGGAGGTGGGTTGGGGGAGAAGGTGGCCGCCCCACGCCACCCCACGGTACGCGAGTGCCCCAGGGGTGCGCGCGGGGACGCGGGGGGCGCGCGGATGCCCCGCTCCGCACCGTCGCCCGCACAGCCCCGAGCGAGCCCGCGGCGGCGCGGTGGGCAGCGGCTGGAAACTTACCCGGGGTCGTGCTGGGAGTCGTTGGCGCTGCCCGAGGTGCCTGGGCTCCCATTTGCCTCCATAGCGGAGCCCCCCCGCCCCCCCACCCCCGACACACCGAGCCCCACAGCGAAGCGGAGCGCAGCGGCGGCCGGCTCCGAGCCCCAGATCTCCGTCCCTCCTCCCCCGCCTCCTCCCCCCGCCCGGCGGCTGCGAAGCTCCGTGAGCGCCGAGCCGGGCCAGCGGCGAGAGCCCGTCACACGTGGGCTCGGCTCAGCTCAGCCCCGCCGCCTCGCACACCCCCCGCCCCCGCCCCCCCCCCCCCGGCCCATCCCCACCTCTCCCCCTCCTCCTCCCCACCCCCATCTCCTCCTCCTCCTCCCCTCCCTCCTCCCCGCGCACGTGGGGCGGAGTTCTAGAACGTCGTGTAACCAATGCGGTGACGTCACGCACCCCGTTCGGTAACCCCGCCTGTTCGCGCGCGCACACTCGGCCCCCCGTGGCAGCGGGACCCACCGGGGGCGGCGCGCGAGCCCCAAGACTCGAGGGGGGCCCAAGTCAGCCGGTCGGGGAGCCGGGAAGTGCACCCCGAGTCGGCTCAGATCACATGGGCTGGGTGTGGGGGAGGGGGAGGCTCGGGGAGCTCTGCCCGGACTGCTCGCTGGGCGGGGAGGCGGCAGCGCCCCGGACCCCCATAGTTTGCGCTACCCATTCAAGTTCTCGGGCCCCTTGCGCCCGATCCTGAGGTAGAACCCGCCGCCTGCCCTGCCTCTGTGCCCCGGTTTCCAGCCACCGCGCGGAAATTTAGGTCAAGGACGCCGGGAGCACACCCACACCCATAGCTCCCGGGGCGGTCCCCGAGACCCCGGGAATCGGGGAGGCTTCGGGATGGAGGAGACCCTCCCGCACAAACACCAGCCACAAGTTTTCATTTTCCTTTCGCGCGGCAAGTTCTCTGGCTCCTGCTCCACACCGTCACGTCCTGCACGGCTCCCCGCCCTTCCCCGGCAGAGGTACGGAGCCATGCCCGCGAAGGTTATTTTGGAACTTTAAGAAACAGACGCGATACCAGGGGGCGAGAAAGCACCCAAGACAGGGTTTGAGCGTCACTCAAACCACGACTTAAAAAATATAATAAAGTGGGATTTTAGCGGTCAAGGTCAAATGATTGGAGTTCAAAGCAAATGTTCATGGAGAATTTGTAGTAGTTTGGGAGCGTCTCGAGGGTGGCTAGGATAGGTGGTTATTTCAGAAAAAAAAATAACTCGATTATCCGTCAGTTAGATATTTTATTTATTGTGTTTAAAGTTACTCGGGGTTCCTATGTAGAGAGTAAAAGTACGTCAGAGTGAAAGGGCCCGGGGGGAGGTCTTTGAGGTAACAAAGCGTCCCCTTCCCCGCCCCCGCTCCCGTTTTCGGAGCCAGAAGGTGCCTCAGGGATCCTGGCACGCAGTAGGTGTTTAGTAAAAGCTCCCTTCCTCCCCTGGCGAAGTGTAAACTCCAAAAGGATGTTTGTAGCTTCCCAGAGGCACTGCACACTTCGGATTCCAGGCTGGCCAGATTCAGGCTGCATTCAATTTATGGGGTATTTAAAACAGTACGGATACAATTATCCTTATTGTTTTAAATTATTACAGTAAACCAAGTTAATACGGCATGAGAGGCAACATAAAGTTGTGGTTCATCAAATACCCGGATTAATGTTAAGCATTCATTGATGCCCAATTAACACTTTTCCATTAATTTTCATAGAATTAGGAGACAATGGAATACACTCAGCACTAAAACTGTGCTGTATCCACTGTGGGTTTTGGAACGTTTGGAAAATCTCAACACCAGCCAAAGCCTTGAGTGATCGGACTTTCAATCGCTCTGTTCCCAAAACTGGGAAAACGCCTCTCTGACAGGATTGATGGGGTAGGGTGGGGCATTTGAAGTGAACAATGCAAAAGTCCCCTTTTTAATTGCAAACTTACATAGATCGTGTTTATTATGAATTTTTACTGAATATAATATTTAAAAGGCCCTTCATAAGACTTCAAACCACAAACCATACCGTTTCCCAACACTCCAACCAAACTGATTCTTAAATTCTTAAAACACTGGGGACCCACGTGTTAAAGAGCCGCGTGTTATTATGGTAATTGTTTATTGCGATTATTCTCAATAACAAAATACAGGCAACACAGCTAATTGGATTGTATTTGGGATTTTTACAACAGAACCACAGACCATCAGAGCTAGATAGGGGCTTTCCTTATCCAGCCCCTTCTTTGAATATGGGCGTCCCAAAGGTGCCAGGCGACCTGTCAGGCTGTATTCCCACCCCAACCAGTTAATCCCTAAGAGGGGCTCCGGCCAAGGTCCAGTGCCCTTTATCGCTAGCCTGAATATTCGAGTTGTCCCTCACTGGGCAGAAGTGGGTAGCTGCCTTCCTGATGTAGACTTGCACAAACTGCTAAGAAGTGGACTGAGTAAAAACCTCAAGGGGGAGGGTGCTCTTAGCCCTGCAGAGGCCAAACCAGGAACTGCTAAAGGACTTAAGGTGGGGTGGGGGGTCCATCCCTCTATCGCTGCATTGTTTATGCTTAGTTTGGAGTTGTTGGAGACAGTCTAGCTGTGTAAGAACCCAGGCTGGCGGTGAACTGGAGAGCCCTTATCCAGCCACCCACTCACCATCCCCACCACCAAGTTTTATTTTCCCTTTGCAGATTGTTTGGTTTTGTTGAGATGGTGTGACTGCAGAGGCTGGCCTTGAACATGGGATCTTCTTGCCTCTACTGCTGGGATTATAGGCGTGTCCCACCATGCCAGGTTTGTGCAGTGGTAGGGATCAAACCCAGAGCTTGGGGCTTTGTAGGAAGACAATCTGCCAATAGAGCCATGGGGCCAACCTCCCGCTGGTCTTTTGTTTTGATTTGTTGTTTTTATCCCCGGGTAGTAACATTTTGGTTACAGACCTTCCCTTGCTCTGTGATTCTCAACTTTGACGATTGTACAGATTTTATGACTGCCCACCAGGATAAACAGGCAGACATGCTTTATTGTCCCCAATACCCTCTCCTGCTGCCCTTTGCACTAGGGTATTTATTTGTAAGAGATTCTGTGTTTTTCCCTAGCTCACTCACTCGGGGTCCCTGTGGGGATGCGTTTATATAACCCACTGCCTTGAGGTCTCTATGGGGCTACACAGTCCCTTCCTGAGCCCGTCCCCCCCCCCACCCATGCCCCATGCTCCCTCTGCCCATTCCCACACTCTCCTGGGTTCTCTGATCCCTGGCCACCTTTCCTCTTTTACCTCTTGCCCTCTCTGTTTCTCTGCCTTTCTTTGAAATATTGGTGTGCTTCTCCAGCCCCATCCTCTCTTGCTACTCCCTCCTCCCCAGATGACCTTCTGAGCAAGATGGGTTTCAACCCCACCTGCTTGCTGATGCTGCTCCACATCTCCAGTCTTAACCTCACCAGAGGGTTCCAGTCTCCGCTCAGGATCCTCTTTATACATCTCCCCTTACCCTTCCTAACGGTATTCCAGATGCAACGTGGCCAAAGCCACACACTATTCTCCAAGTCCGAATCTCCTTTTGGAATCCTTGTCAATGAATATGTATACTCAGCCATCCTGGAGACAACATGCTTGAACTCTGACCTCCATGTGCAGCTCATCCCAGGAGTGTGTGGAATTCACCTCGTAAAGAGCACTTAAATCATTCTTTTTTTTTTTTATGTCCATGGCCTGTGTGTGCGTGTGTGGTCAGAGGACAACGTTCAGCAGTCTGTTCTTTCTTTCTCCTATGTTCCGGAGGTTGAGCTCAGAAGTGAGATCAGGCCTGCTCAGCAGGAACTTTTGCTCAGTGAACCATCTCACTGGTTCATCAAAGCCACTTTCACTTACTACTGTATATCGTATCTCTTGCACCCAGCACCCTAGAACAGCCTCCCACGGCTGCCCACAAGGACTCTTGGTCCATTTATATGCCTGGAAAGCTTTCCCATGCTTCTCTGACCAGGTCAAATGTCTCTTGATAGACACTTAACCCAGCAGAAGGTCCTTGCTGTACCTTCCCCGTGTGATCATTTTTGCTTTATCGCCCATCTCAGCCAGGCCACGAGCTCCCATCCATTTTTGCTCTCCTTGTACCAGTACAGTACCTGCTAGTTCATGGTGGACAATAAATTATTTTGGTAGGGGACAGATTGATAAATGAGTGGATGTTGCTGTCCAGTTTCACCCTTGCACCTTTTTCGTGGGTTTGTGTGGTCATATTCAAAAGTCAAATTGGCTGTAATCTCCTCTAATGCCCTTGTGTATTTATACTGGCCTCCAAAAATGGTAAATGTTGCGCACACACACACAAACACACGTGCGTGCGCTTTCAGGAGCAGTGTGTTAAAGATGGTACACATCTATAATCCCTTACTTGGGAGGCAGAGGCAGGAGGATCACTGCAAGTTCAGAGTCAGTCTTGTCTGCATAGTAAGTCCTAGAGCTGCCAAGAATACATAAGAGCCTGGCTCAAACAAACAAGAAAAAGATGATACCTACATGTTCTTAAACATTTTCTGGTAAACTTCTGAGTCTGGGATAGCCATTTCATGAGTTTTTTTTTTTTAATTATGAACTCTTTCTTTATAATTATAAATTTCTTAATATTTTTTATTTTTCTATATTCTTCAAGGAAATTATCCATTCCACCTGTTGTTTGGTTGGTTTGGTTTTTGTTTGATTGGCTGTGGCTTTTTTTCGAGACAGGGTTTCTTTATAGCTGTGGAGCCTGTCCTGGAACTAGCTCTTGTAGACCAGGCTGGCCTCGAACTCACAGAGATTCGCCTGTCTCTGCCTCCTAAGGCTTGTGCTACCACCACCCGGCTTTGGCTTTTTTGGTTTTCCAAGAGGGGTTTCTCTGTGTAGCCCTGACTGTCCTGGAACTCACTCAGTAGACCAGGCTGGCCTTAAATTCCAAAATCCTTCTGCCTCTGTGCACGCGTGTGCCCACAAACACACACACACACAAACACACTCTGGGATTAAAGAGGCATGCATACTCTGCTGCCATCTAGGTTTTCAAATGTACTAACAAAACTCAGCTGACAGCTCTCTTGTAACATACTTTAAACTCAGCGGTTCTATAATGCTCATCGGCTTCATTCCAAATATATTCTACACATAGCATCCCTGTCTAGATCAGCTGGGCCAGAGGTCTGTGTGATGTTTGGAGGGATTTGGTCTGGTTTCATTTTATCTGTAGAGCTGGGCTCAAACCTGGGACCATGGTATGTTCTTCCAAGGTCTGTGAGGGGACAGGTAAGTTGTTATGTATTTATTTATTTTTGTTTAGTTTTGGTATGTGTGTGTGTGTGTGTGTGTGTGTGTGTGTGTGTGTGTGTGTTATAAACAGTTATAAATGCCTGTAGGAACCAAACCCGGGCCTCTCTGGAAGAGCAGTTCTTGTTTTTAACAGCGCCCCTCTCCCCAGCCCTGTCTGAGTGTTTTGTTGTTGTTGTTGTTGTTGTTATTTTTAATGTGCTTTAGTGTTTTGCCACGGGTTTCAGGTACGCTGGAACTGGAGTTGCAGGCAGCTGTGAGCTGCCATGTGGGTGCTGGGCGTTGAACCCGGGTCCAGTCTGAGTGTTTTTTAACTGGAGTCTCCTTTCTACAACTGTTTTTAAAGAAATCATGTTTTAGGTTTTGGTTTGGGTTTGTTTTTCTTTCTTTCTTTCTTTTTTATAACACAATTTTTTTTCTGTTTCGTTATTTTTGTTCTGATACATCTTATTTTTTTTTTACCGCTTAAGAGTAAGATTATGTAGTATTGTATCTTCCTTTAAAATGTCACTATGTTGGCCTCCCAAGTGCCGAGGTTATATGTGTAACTACTGAAGTCATTGCGTTCTTTTTGTTCTCCCATGTATGCTGTTACTTTTCATTGCCCCCCTTCTTTTTGGTCTGGTGCTGAGTATTGAACACAAAGCCTCGTGCATACTTGGCAAATTCTCTACCACTCTGCTACATTCCCAACCTCTGGTGGCTTTCTTAGTTTCATGATGGCATAGTTAGTCTGTCTTATTTTGCTCAGGTTGGTTTTTCTTAGACTGGATCTCTCATCGCCCCAAGTACTAGGGTTATAACCATGTGACACAATGAACAACCTATTTAATTATTTCAGACTTCCGTTTCATGATTTATAAGGTTGCAAACTTCACTCCAGGTACCACTCAAACTGCATTCCCCAAGATGCATAGACTTTTAAATGATCATCTAGTTAACGATAATGAGAATTTCTAAAAATGAAAAGTCTTCAAAATGTTATTAATGTCTAACCAACCAAATTAGAATTTTTAAAAAGGCAGTTTCTATGTGAATCAGAAACTTTGTGACTTACAGAAGCTTACTTTGGTACATGCTCAGTGTTTTATAAATATTTTGTATATTTCTTGAACATGTATATCGCATATTCTTAAGTGATTTTCCATATGGACCTGATCAGATCAAACTTGCTAATTACATTTAGATTTTCTGTACCCTTGCTAGTGTTTTGTTTATTTGATATGTCACTTTTTAAAGGGGCACATGAAAAGTTCTCTATGATGAGGTCTGGCAAGATGGCTCAGTGGGTAAAGGCCTTGTTGCCAAGGGAGGGAAGAGAGATCTGACTCCTGCAAGTTGTCATCTGACCTCCACATATGTACTGTGATGCTCACACATGAAGCAAATATAATATACAACATAAATAATTTTAAAGCATTAACTATTTTATATGACCGGATTTGCTAGTTTCTCATAAATTTCTCTGAATTTTCTGTCTATATTTTAAAGGTATGCCAATATAAGTAGCAAAAAGAACTGTCAAATTCCTCACTGTAGTTACACATTTTTCTTTCTTTCTTCCTTTCTTTCTTTTGTGAGGGGAGGGTTGGTTTTTCGAAGCAGGGTTTCTCAGTGTATCAGTCCTGGCTGCCATGGCACTCACTTTGTAGACCAGGCTGGCCTCGAACTCACTGAGATCCATCTGCCTCTGCCTCCCGAGTGCTAGAATTACAGGCATGCATCAACCACCACCTGGCTTAGTTACTCGTTTTTCTATCTTTCTTCCTCTTACTTTTGCCTTGTGTATTTTTTTAAAGATCTTTTCTTATGTATGTGTATGTGTGTGTAAGCATGTTTGTGCATGTGCTGTGTGAGACCAAAGAGGGTGTCAGGTCCCCGGGAGCTGGAATTACAGAAAGTTGTGCTCCACCCTGCATGGGTGCTGCCAGCCAATTCGGGTCCTTTACAAAAGCAGCAAATGCTCTTAATCCAGAACCATCTGTCCCTGAGTGCTGGGATTAGAGATGTGTAACACCATGCCCAGCGTATGGGGTGCTGGGGATGGAACCCCGAGTTCTGTGCACAACAGGCAAGCATTTTACCAAGCACCCATGTTCCTTGTCATTTTAAATCTACCTGTTTTTTATTCCCCTAATGTGTGTGTATGTGTGTGTGTGTGTGTGTGTGTGTGTGTACACTTAAATTTTCATTTTGTGGGTATGATTGGTTTTGGCTACATGTGTATATGTGTAATGTGTACCATGTGTATGACTGGTGCCCACACAATCAGAAGAGCATATCAGACCCCCTAGAACTGGAATTACAGATGATTGTAAACCATAGTGTCAGTGCTGGGAACCAAGCCCCCATCCTCTCTGAAAGAGCAGCAAGTGCCCTTCACCATTGAGCCATCTCCCCAGCCCCTAGTGTTTACTGGTACTAATAAGTGCTGGAGTGATTTGTTACACAGCCCAGATAACTAATACAAAGATCCTTCAAGATGCACTTCACACAGCTGCGTAGTATATAGGTTTGCAACAGGATTCATATGCTAACATTTGTAGAATGCTTTAGTTGGACCCCCGAGCAAATGAACTGCATATTAGCTAAAGAACAGCAATCGTGTATTATTAATGTGATCAGATTGCAACACATTTCATGTTCAATTAACTGAAATGCTCTTTCAGGAGCATGGCTTGGCTCATCTTCTTATCCCTACTGCATACTCAGAAAAGGTCACTGTCAAGATAGAAAAGTATATATGTGATTTAAATGTCTTGACTCAGTTGCTAACAACCACGAGCGTGTTTTCAAATTGGAAAAGCAAGATTAATTTCAACTTGCTCTTTTTCACACAATGCTCTGTTTACTTTCTGGTATTGCATTTCTCTGCCATGCTGGGCGCCTTGCTTATTAAAGAAGTCTGCTCATTTCTCCGCCTCCCAGACTCTCACAAGCCTTCACTTTTAAAACAGACATGCCAGACTTTGCACCCAAAATAAAAGTGACCTGTATTTTTACTAGAAGACATTTAGTGAAATGAGTTTTTATTCTTGAAAAATTTCACCAAGTATAAATTCCCTGTCGAAAAGTAATGGGGCCTTTGTATTTTCTTTAAGTAAATAAATGGTTTCGTTCCTCAGGAGCCATGGCGACCAAGTCCAGAGCTGGTCTGTGTTCCTCTAATAGAAAATGAACGTGTGTATGGCGTTCCTAAGTTGGCGCTTCCTCTGGCGCTGTGTAATAAGGAAAAGCCACTGGACATAGGAAATAACTGGGGATGAAGGCTGGGGGTGGGGACGGGGAGACAAGAACAGAAAACTCAAAAAGGTAAAGGATGTGAGATAAAGCAAAATGAATGATTTTTAAACACTCTTACTGATCTGACACCTTTGTATATAATTATTTTCTTCTAACATTGTATGATATGCTTAGATATGCAAGTCTATTTTAACTCCAGTGAGAAAGAAAATGTTTTGTTGTTTTTGTTTTTGTTTTCCAGACTGGGGAAGAGAATACAAAAGTTTTGCTGAAGGGAAGAAAAAAAAAAAACCTCAAATATATTTTATCCAACAATTTTCTTGCTTTCTTTTTTTTCCCTTTCCATGTTGGGGTTGGACAGAGGTAGAAATCCCATGTTCTGGTGAAGCGTTTTACTCCCTTTCGTTCCCCTCTGTTCTCCTTGTCTGCAGTTTAAAATGAGAGCATCCAGCCCAGGCACACCAGCTCAGCTGCTCAGGAGCCAGCAGGACTTACAGAATGACCCCAGCAGACAGGACCTTCCTAGGTGGTGGTGGAAGCCTTGGAAAACAGGCACCTTTGGGGCTCCAAGAGGAGGGCTGGGAGTTTGACTTGGGCCCCTCCCAGCTAGAGCAGGAGACTGGCTCCCAGAGTATGGTAGGTACAAGAATTAAACAGGAAGTTTCCATTCTAATAGAAAGGAAGGAAGGAAGGAAGGAAGGAAGGAAGGAAGGAAGGAAGGAAGGAAGGTAGGAAGGAAGGAAGAAAAATAGAAAGAAAGAAAGAAAGAAAGAAAGAAAGAAAGAAAGAAAGAAAGAAAGAAAGAGAAAAAGAGAAGAAAGAGAAAGAGAGAGAGAGAGAAACATCCCAGGGCCGCTCTCCCGTGTCTGTTAAACTGTTTAACTGCTGCTTGCCTATCTGTCATCGCTATTCTTATACATGGAGGTAAATATTTTATTAAACGTCTTCATGCTCGGCAGTTAGGAAGCCCTCTGCCGCCTAGGCCTGGCTGTCGCCCAGTGTCGCCAGGGAGTGGGGAGAGGGTGGGCTCAGGCACATGCCGTCTTCACCCAGGGACTGCACAACCTCACCGTCTGTCCAGTGCGCTCCACCTGGAAACCATTTTCTCCTTTGGCCTCTCAGATTTAATCTCCCGTTTCTTCGTTTTTAATCAGCCACCAACTTAGTCTTGATGAAAGGGGCCGGGATCCCAGAAGAAAATAGCTGTGCCTTTTAACTCCACCTGGAAACAGTTGACACGGTGCCACCTCCACCTTCCCGCGTGGCCTCTCCTCTGGCCTTGGAGCTTTCCCCACCTCCGCCGAGGCTGGCCTTGGCGAACGAATCTAAATATCACAGCTGGAAGTCCAGGGTCGCCCTGCCCCCCTTCCCACCCCGTCTCACACACTCTGCAAGTTGTACCTTGGGACTGTTTGCGGCCTTCTCTGTAGTCACTCTGACCATCCAGCACAGACTGCAATAGGCTCCCAGGCTCCCAGCTACACATTAGTTTTAGAAACTTTTGTTCCCATTTGCACAGCACAGGAGGTGGCCACAGCAGCCATACATAACATGGCAACAGTGTTGCCATGTTTGTGTCTCCAGAAGACCAACCCAACAAAATCTATGCAGCCCTGTGTGAGAAATCGTCTCTTTGTATAGGAAATTCGCTCTTTGGAGGACTGTGGCTGGGAGCGCCCTCGTCTGGTGAACAGAGTAAGCACCTTTTACTGTAGGTTCCCTCTTCTGGTGGAGCATGGAAGAGAAGTCTGTCCCCTCTCTTTGCAGTCTCCTATCCCAGAGTTCAAGTTCCTGCTACTGAATTCTGACATCAAAATCTCACCAATTTGGGGCTTTCCTGTAGCTGATGCCAAGACCCGCCACAATAGCTCACGCTGCAATTTCTATAATTATTACCAATCAGCTAAAGTTCAACAAACGAGGAGGAAGGGAATTCACATAACTCGGAATCAAATCCGCTTAGGCAAACATGGTATTGACACTCAAAGAAGGGTGGAGAAAGGGAGAAGGGGACTGAAGAAGAAGCATTAGCTCGAAGGGGAACAAAGGCGAGACCACAGCACAAATTGCTTGCTGGGCAAGACTTACATGCTACAAATAATGGTGCCTGGAGAGGGCAAACCAAGTAAAAATGTGCTGTGTGCATGGCAGGAAGAGCCAGAGGCTTTGCGAACCAACCGACACTAGAATTAGAATAGTGCCAAGACAGGGTCATCGTATTGGGCAGGTAGTAATAACATGACACAGATTTGAAATGCACCCCCCCCCCAAAATTGTCACCACCCTCTTACTTTTGTGGGTGTGATGATGCCAGAGACCCTCTGAACAGAAACCCCATTTCTGGGTTCTAATCAGGCCTTCAGGATCGCCATCAACTGATGCCACATGAGAAAGGAAAGCAAGACCTGGTTCTGCGTCTACTAAGTGTGAGTCACAGATAATTACAAGCATTAGGAAGAAATCAATTGCCCAAGTGGTTGATGGGAGGCCTGGCCTAGCAGAAGGCATTCATGAGAAAGGCCCTGGAGGGGTGGGGAGAGGGGCAGTTTAGCCCATCAGGGGCTTGATGTGAATCCACAGCACAAGGAGGCTGTGAAGAACCCTAATGTAATCTTCGGCTCTATTAATAGTACAGCCGAGTGTGCAAGGAGGGAGGCAGTAATCCCAGCGTGTGCCAGCAGGTCAGGCCACACACAGTTTTATGCTCAGTCCTGCAAGCTGTGTTTTAAGAGGGGAGCTGGCAAAAACAGGCCTGTACAGACAAGCGTGAGAAGGAATGGACTTTGGTCTTTATACAGAATCACGGTAAACCTCACTATCCTTTCAGGATTGGCAATACCAGAATGGCTCTACACCAAGTCCAGGAGCTAGGACCCAGAATTCTGTTTCTGGTATTTACCTCTCTGAACTTGAGGGAGTGTGGCGGGGGTCCCATCCATATGAAGGGACAATAATTACCCAATATACTTCCAACGTCATTGGAAGGACTGAGCCTGCTCATTTGAGCCAGTGCGTGCTGTGAACCAGGCAGGGGGAATACCTGGATAACTCTAGAGTGTTTGTCATTGAGGAGACTAACGTCCAATAAGGACAGACAAGCCCACAAGCAGGTCCTTTGCATCCAGTGTGACAGATGACGGACACACACGTATTGATCAGAACGGCAATGCAATTAGTTTCTTCAAAGTGAGGGGGAGAAAACCAGAGCTCTTGAGGCGTAGGCATCTTCAAATATAAGAGGAAAAGGAACCACTGGGTGTGAGAGAGGAGAACTCAGGAGCCAGCAAAGATCAGAGGCTGGGGAGACGGCTCAGTGGGTAAGAATGGCTTGCTACACAAGCGTGAGGACCCAAATTTGAATCCTGGCACCCATGTGGAAAGCTGTTATTACACACACCTGCAGGGGAGTGGAAATGGGGGGAGAGCTGGAGTTTGCTGGCTGCTAGTCAACTCCAAGCGTCTACTCCTGTCTCAAGAGAGTAAGACGGAGAGTGACGGAGTAGGACTCCTGACATCCTCCTGCGGCCCTCCCCGTGTATATACACATACAGGCAAATACTACAACACACACACACACACACACACACACACACACACACGGAGGCGAGATTAGAACCAGGAAACTCCAAGGTTACAAAAGACAATGGAAGGGGCTGGAGAAAAGGCTCAGTGGTTAAGAGCATTATTGATCCAAGTTCAATTTCCAGCACCCACATGGCAACTCATAACTGTAACTCCACTTGCAAGGAATTCGACACCCTCACACAGACAAATGTACACATAAAATAAAAATAGGTAAAATAGTCAAGTATGTAGTTAGGATATAGAGTAACATTTAAAGGACAATAGACAACATATCTAGCAATGTTAGATGGCATCAGGATGGGGGGGCTGGAACCATTACTCGACAGTTTGGAACACTTGCTGCTCTTACGTAGGACTCACAAGTGAGTGTAATTCCAGTTCCAGGGATCTGACACACACATGATACATATGAATGTACACTCAGACACATACAGATAAACTATAAAGTAAATCTTAGAAAAGAAAAAGAAGTCGTTGAGCCAAAGGCTGAAACATTTCTAGTCCATTCACTGGGTAGAGAGTGTCCTAATTTGGGTTATTCTTTCTGTGATGAACTCAATGACCAAAGCAACTTGGGGAGGAAAAGTTCCGCTTCTGCTTCCACTTACAGGGTAACCGAAGGAAATCAGGGCAGGAACCTGGAGGCAGGGGCTGATGCAAAAGCCATGGAGTGGTGCTGTTTAACTGGCTTCCTCAACCTGCGTTCTTATAGAACCCAGGACCACGAGCCCAGGGATGGCTCCACCCACAATGGTCTGGGCCCTCCCTCATCAGTTACTAAAAAAATGCTCTACAGGCTTACCTACAGCCCAGCGTTTTCTTAACCAGGATTCCCTTCTCTTAAACAACTCTTAGCTTATGTGAAGTTGGCATAAACTTAGCCAACACAGAGATTGGAGATTTTGTCCACAGTGGGCAAGACTTTTCATGAAGACGGCACTTGCATGGTGCTGCATGTCTGTAACCCTGACATTCTGATAGCTATGGCAGGAGGATCCTTAACCCAGGGCCAGCATAGCCATTATAATGAGACCCAGTTTTTAAAACCTAACATCTGGAGTATAGCTCGGTGGTAGAGCGTTTACCTGGTATTCACAAGGCCCTGGGTTCAATCCATAGGACCACAAAGAGAACAAAAAACAAGACTCCTCGGAAAACTAATGAAAGCAGAAAACTTACTTTATTTAGGAAATCTGGGGACATGTTCACTTATTTATTTACTGCTTTTTTGAGACAGGGCTTCTCTGTGTAGACTTGGCTGTTCCAGAACTCACTGTGTAGACCAGGCTGGCCTCGAACTCAGAGATCTACCTGCCTCTGCTTCCTGAGTGCTGGGATTAAAGGTGTGCGCTGCCATGCCCAGCTTGGAAGTGTGCATTTATTAGACATTTATCACACACCCAGAATATCGCTACACGTTATGAAAGTTCAAGCGACTCCCAGTTCCGTTGGGTCCCACTTCGGTACGTAGTTAGTGGGAAGACCAACACCTTTATGACCGCTAGGGACTAGTGGAAGCCCGTGAGTGGCTTGTGCAGAAATGAGGGAGGCAGGCAGAGTGGAGTCTCAGTGGCAGAAGCTCTGATCCTGGCTGACAATCCTTATGGTTACACAGAAGGGTATCACCCTGGAGATGCAAGCATGCCGACCTCCTCCTGGGACCCCCTCCACCTTGCTCATGGGCGGTTGGCTCTTGCAGGAGCGTTCCTGGGCATACTCCTAGTCTTGGCATCCCCGGTGTTTGCTCCCGCATTATTTACCAGCGGGATTAATACTGCTCTTTAACCTATTCGCATTCCAGATCCAACAGGTATTGTTTTCTCATCAGTGGGCTTGTGTTTGGTTGATTAGTTATTCATGTATAATGTAAGATGACAAGAGCTATAACACAGAGAAATGATTGTGGAGATAGTAGCCGTGCCAGCTCTGGGCTTGGCTTCCTTCTTCCTTGTGCTTTTTTTTTTTTTAACCAAACTGGTGACGGAAGCCAATCGGAGGGAATAAAAACAAACGGCCCTGGCCGGTGCATCCTCTCAGAGTCTCTGCCCTGCCCCTGAGACCCTCATCTGCTTCTGGATCTGACCAGCCCACTCTTAAACCCAAATCCCCCCATCCCTCAGCTAATGGTGGTATTGGAGATGAAAAGTACCCAGGGCCTTGTGTGAGCAAGGTGAGCGCTCTACCTCTGAGCTGTTAGCCCCAGCTTCCAGTGTACCCTGGGAATCCTTTGTGTGCTGGTTTCTTTCGTAGGTTGGGTTTTTGCAAAGGTCCACCTGCCCTTCCTGCCACCTGATCCCCTCATGGTAGCCAGAGCGGACTTTACAGAATATAAAGCCAGTATCTCCCATCGCTTCCCACTGCTCAGAAGCCCTGGGTTGTGCCTTGAAGGTCTTAGGTATCTGACCATCAATTTTTTCTGTAACACACCAGTCCTGTCCCTTCTCAAACTGAGCTGTTAGCTAAGTAGAGGTCTGTCTGTCTGTCTGTCTGTCTGTCTGTCTGTCTGTTTCCCTTACTAGTGAGTTATCTGGGAACTTGGCACAAGCAGACCTTCATCTGTGTTGTCCATTGCCACACTTCCTAAGCCTGGAACATCTTGGAACGTGGCAGGAGCTCGGCAAGTATTTGTTGAAGGAATGAGCCTTAAATGTCCTTAATACCCTTCCAAAGGGCAGCTTTATTTTCAGAAAAGCCAACATTAAAATATCACCCGAGAAAAGGGATCCATTCAAGAGATGATCATTGAAATTGCAAGGTGGTGTGTTGACCCAGGAAGCTTGTTTCCAATCTTTAGCGACTGTCTGTAAAGTCGGGGGGGGGGGAGGCGGAGGGGGAAGAGAAGTTTAACACCCAGATCGGAAATCTTCCCCACCTCGCTTCAGATCATTTCCTATCACATTATCCTGTTGGTGGTGTGGTTTCTTTTTCTCAGCACTTCTCGCCCTGTGCAGTTGTGGTGTTGATTCGTGTTCCTTCCTCACTGCTTCTCACGCCCATTCACAAGAGTATTGACCTTGCCTGTCTTCTTCTCTACACACACCTAAGACAACGCGTGTGTTCAGAAATCATTAGCTGAAAAAGCAGGTTTCGAGTGCTCAGAAATAGCCGTGAGGAGCGCAAAGCTCGATGCAAGGTGCAAACGTGGACTTGTTCACAAAACAGCAGGCTGCAGAGCGTCTGGGCAGAGTGGCGTGGAGTGTGAGCGGATGGCCCATCGCACAGGGAGCCAGACAGCAATCAGAGCCAGTGTAAGCCCAGCTTCCCATTCGCTTGTAGGCGACATCACAGAGTGGACAGACGCATGGCACACGGGTATGGGGACTCGGGATGTGCACTTCAGGATCCACTGCAAAGCTGGACCTCCGGAAGCAGGCTGTGTTTGGATGTCTCGGGTTGTTGGCATGAGGTAGTGGCAGTTCCTGGACAGCCGAGAGCATCCTCTGCCTCATGGAGGGGCACAGGTTGTTTGACTTGCTCCTGAGCCAGCAGGGGAAGACAGCCTTGAATGGGCCAGCATTCCCTCTGGAAAAACACTGTGCTGGCTGCTGTGGGGGCTTGGGAAGTGAGAGACGTGCCACTTGTTCAGAGGCTGAAGATTACCACAGGTGGATCAGGTGTCACCGATGATGACTCCCAGATAGGATGAAGAGACCAGATGGCGGGGAATAGGGAGCGAGCAGCCCAAGGAGGGTGGGGAGTCCATGTTAGCAGTGGTTGCAAGGAGGCCCTGACAGGCACGTAGACTAGTGAGGTAGACCAGAGAGCGCCTTGGGCTGGAGGCAGGGAGGGGCTAAGATGGGTACAAGAACAGTGATATATTACTGACAGTTCCAGAACCATCCCTCAGAACCCAACCTTAAAGCCAGCAGCTGGAGTCATGGGCTGAGAACAAAATCAAGGTGGTTCTGTACATAAAGGCCTGGAGGTCAAGCTGACAGCTCAGCCAGGCCAGAAGCAGACAGGGAGCTAGGCAGGAAAAACCACAGGTGGCTCAGCAGTGACAGGAGGGGCTAGGAAGGAATCAGAAGCCTTTCAGAATCAAATAAAACAGTAAATGTGCATTGGTCTGTAGGTGTGAGAGGGGAAGGAAGGACTTAATAAAACCGGAAGTTTCCTTTTGTTCACATGCGGTTAAGAGTCGTGGCAGTTTGACCAAAAGATGCTTGGAAGCCAGGTAAAGCATTGCTAGGATTCACCGTGTGGCTCTGCGCAGACAGGATGGAAAGACCTGCCTTTGGCATGGCTATCAGATATGAAAAGCAACCCCTTCTTTTCTCTGAGAATGGGGCATTTGTTTGATTGTTTGCTTATTTGTTTGTTCGTTTGTTTCATGCTTGTGTTTTTGCTCCATTGCCCAGAATTCCAGGCTGCCCAGCCTTTGGATTCCATTCCTTGTACAGTGCCCTTCATTCCCATTAGCTCTCAGGCTTCTGGTCTCAGAGGGAGAGCTACACTGCTCCCTTCTCTGGCTCAGAGGCCTTCGGACTTAGACCGAGGCACACACTCCCAGCACCCAGGTCATCTGTGCAGAGCCACAGTAAGATTAACCTCCAAAGCTAGTATTGAGCGTTCAGTGGATGCTATCTGTTGGCACTACGTTAATGAAGACTGTTGAATTGTAAAACATTCTCTTTTCCTTTGTGTGAGACCCATTTCCATTTCTGGAAACATGGCAAGATCAATATACTTATTGAAAAGGAGCTGAAAATTCTGGCATCAAAATAAGCCTTCAAGAGCCCCCGAGAATGAGTGGTAAAGTCACAAATTTGTACCTGGGATCAAGCCGGGTGATGCAGGAATATCATCAGGGTTCCAAGGGCATTTGCTGAGCCTGGTGAATTTGATCTTTGATGGTGATGGCCTCGCAAGAAGAAGCAGATAAACATAGGAGGTCTGCCTAAGGAGAAGAGTTTGAGAAGTGGTCTTCCAGCACAGATTTGGAACAAGAGGCTATGCCCTCAGCCTTAGAGTAAATTTAGAAATATCTTCAAATTTGCACTTCCTCAAACTTGCACTGACACACAGTGTGCGTGTGTACATATATGATAGAAACCCCCAGTCAAGCCACAAGCGTCTGTGATGCTTTCCATTATTTTATAGCAAAAGAAATCCACCCTGTGGGTGGTCTGGATACCCCAAGTGGAGCAAATATTATTGGAATGGCCCCAGGAATAGTAATGCCTCCGGAACCCAACAGAAACAAAAGAGGGTCCTCTATAGAAAAAACCAAATTGATCCCAAACCTCAAAGTATCCCACCTCCAAAATATCAAGGAAGATGATAAAAGTTAAATGTCGGGCCGGGCGGTGGTGGCGCACGCCTTTAATCCCAGCACTCGGGAGGCAGAGGCAGGCGGATCTCTGAGTTCGAGGCCAAGGCCAGCCTGGTCTACAAGAGCTAGCTCCAGGACAGGCTCTAGAAACTACAGGGAAACCCTGTCTCGAAAAACCAAAAAAAAAAAAAAAAAAAAAAAAAAGTTAAATGTCGGAAAGAAAGAAATTAACCAACCACACAGTGGATGCTTAGCACTTGCTGTTCTTCCAGAGGACCCACATTCAATTCCTAGCACCCACATCTACCTGATGGCTCACAGTTGTCTCTAACTCCAGCTCCAGAGGGCCTGATGCCCTCTTCTGGCCTCCATGGGTAACTGTGCTCATGCTAATATGTATATACCCACACATAGATGCACACACCTACACATAATTAAAGCATAGTAAAAAAAGAAGTCTCAGACAATTAAAGGACAGATTTCTTAGAATGAGGCCATGTGAAGATCTGTCTCTCTAAACATCCCTCCCCCCCCCCTTCACCGGTGCATTTTCAGAGCACCCAAGACTGAGAGGATATTTTAAGAACAGTGAGAGAGAGCAGATGACTTCTTCCAAAATTTCATGTTGCATTTATCATTGTGTGTCTGTGTGTCACAGCATCGATGTAGAGGACAGGAGACAGCTTTTAGAAGCCACTTTTCTCCCTCCACTGTGGGTTCAGGGCTCAAACTCAGGTCTTCGGTCTTTTCTCTCTGAACTATCTTGCTGGCCCAAGAACACAGGTTGTCTTTAAAAGTGTTTTAGACAACTTACTACTCATTAGCAGCCATAGAAACCCAAAGGCAGCATGTATTATCTTCACTGTGGGGAGAGGAAGTGATTGTCATGTTCAATTCCGGACCTGTAATGAAGGGGTGAAAAGTCACTCTCAGACAAAACCTGAGAGAATTTAGTCTTAACAAACCTTCAGTTCTGACAGAAGAACCCTTCATCCAAACAGAGGGATGAAGGATAGGAAGGAAAAACATGTAAACAAAGGGTGCAAGTAATGCCCAGTCATGAGAGCAGCAACAATAATAGGTTTCAGAGATTTTGAGAGAGAAAAAGTGATAGACTTAGATGTACAATAGCATCTAAGTCAGGACCATGGAAGTGGAACTTAACAAGGTTTTTTTTCCTTTTTCAAAAGCAGATGGTGGGCCTGGAAGCTCATGCCTATAATCTCTGCACTGGGCAGGTAGAGACAAGACCCACATGAGTTCAAGATCAACCATGGTAGAGAGAACCAACCCCCAAAAGTTGTTCTCTGAACTCCACAGGTACAACATGGCACATGTGTTCCTGCAGACTCACACACACATACACGTGCGTGCACACACACACACGCACACACACACATGCACACATACAAACTCACCAAATCACCACCAAAAAAAATAATAAATAAAATGAGCTTTAAAATTCAATTTAAATAAAATTAACCTAAACTTTCTGTTTCTTTTTAGAGATAATGCAATCATTTCAACATTCCCTGTCCATATTGCTTCATTCTCTAACCCCACGGGTACGGTCACACATTTCCTCAGCATTGGCCATTAGATTAAACACTGGACATATGGAAATTAATTTATTCTCTATAAAGGAATTTTAAAATACAGTAAATAAAGCCAGGCATTGTGGCTCACACCTGTAATCCCAGCTCTTGGGAGGCTTAGGCAGGAGGGTTTTGAGTTCGAAGCCAACATGGGCTACACAATGAGACTCTGTCTCAAAAAACAAAACCTAAAGTTGGGCAGTGGTGGCACACACTTTTGATCCTAGCCTCGGGAGGCAGAGGCAGGCAGATCTCTTGAATTGGAGGCTATCCTGATCTATAGACTGAATTCTAGGACAGCCATGGCTACACAGAGAAACTGAAATGAAAGAAAGAAAGAAGAAAGAAGGAAGGAAGGAAGGAAGGAAGGAAGGAAGGAAGAAAGAAAGGAAAGAAAGAAAGAAAGAAAACTAACAAATGTAATACTAACTGATGGCATTATTATAATGAGTAACATTTGTAACACTTGACTAAGTGCTTGCAGCTCATACACAGGCTCTCTAGATTCATCCCCCATCCGCTTCTCTGTGCAGAAATCACCTCATGCAAGCAAGCCCACAGACCATTTCCTTGACTTTTTGTTTTGGTTTGGTTTTGGTTTGGGGGACAGGGTTTCTCTATGTAGTTCTGCCTGCCCTGAAACTCACCAAAGACCTGTTGGTATTTTTTGAGAAAAATGCCCTGTCTTTGCGTGGATTTGGGACTGTTGGCTGGACAATTAGTGATTATAGAAAGCTGGAAGGACCTCTCAGCGTGGAGTTAAAAGCCAGCCACAGGTAGGAGATTAAAACTGGAGATTAGTCAGGCCTTGTGGCGCAGACCCTATCATCCCAGCTACTTGGGAGGCCGAGGTAAGGGACTGAACATTCAAGGCCTGTCTGGGAAATTCGGTAAGACTTTATCTCAAACAGTTCCAAAGATGGCTGGGACTCAATGGTTGAGCACTGGCCTAGTAGGCATGAGGTCCTGGGTACCACAAAGGAAAATCAATAGCAGCTGATTTCTTCTCCACCTTTCAGCTAAGAGGAAGTGAAAAGTTGGAGTCTGCATCCTCATTCCATGATGTGAACACCTGGATCCAGACAGGCCTGACGCTCTCCCACTGTTTGGGCTTCTCGGTCACATGGTCTCAAGCTAGGCTACCTCATACCTGCAGAAGGAAAAACAGATCCTCGCTAATACAGAGATGCAAGCATATGACCTCATAACTATTGCGCCAGTTAAGTGACAGCAGATGTGGGTGTGTAAATCATACCCCGAGTATGAGGCGAGCTGTTTCTGCTTTCTTCCCTCCCCCATCCTTGTTCTGAAGCCGTCAGCCTCAGAGAGTCAAGGGTAGCACCGGTGTCACCGTTGTCCCAACCAATCACCCTTCACTGGGCCACAGGGGCTACACTCAAGGTCATAAACAATGATTGCAAAGCTGTTTCTCAGGGAAGGGACAACAACAACAGTTACTCGGGTTCTGGAATACATTGCACCTCAGGTTTGCAGAGCCCTTGCAGCCAAATGAAGTCTGACATCACTCCTCAGGTTGTCAGAACACCATGGCAGCTTTTCCGATAGAATGAGCCCAGATACCCAAGGGCACTGCCTCCTGTGGGTCAGAGTCACCTGCTCCATACAGCCTTGCTAATGGTGATTGAGCCTCTGGGGTCACGGGATGGAGAATCACAGACACGGAGAACTCAGCACTCACACAGGATCTCAGTGAAGCCATGAGCTCAAGCCTGTCTTGCGTTCAGCCCAGTGTCCCCACTGCCATTGTATGGTCTCCCTTAAGCCCAGTGACCCCACTGCCATTGTATGGTCTTCCTTAAGCCCAGTGTCCCCACTACCATTGTATGGTCTCCCTTCTACAACCGAGGTCAGAAGGAATTCACAGGGTCCTCGCTTGGCCACTTCAGAATCAGCATGTAAGTTGATTAGAGCAGCGATGTTCTTTTTTTTTTTTTTTTTTTTTTGGTTTTTCGAGACAGGGTTTCTCTGCAGCTTTAGAGCCTGTCCTGGAACTAGCTCTTGTAGACTAGGCTGGTCTCGAACTCACAGAGATCCGTCTGCCTCTGCCTCCCGAGTGCTGGGATTAAAGGCGTGCGCCACCACGGCCCGGCAGCAATGTTCTTTAAAAAAACAAAGGGAATAGCTGGCACAAGGTCATCAAAAAAAAGTGGTGTGTGATCCTCTCTTACAGAGAGGACCCTGGCCACATCTGGGCAGAGGTGCAGCAGCATAGTCGTTCAGGACATATGTTGATCCTCACACTGCTTGGCTCCCCACCCATGGGCACTTTGCCCTTCTCCACTGTTAAAGGTGACCATTACATTACATTCTGCTGATGAGCAGGGCTAGGTCATCTTTTTTCTCTAGAGGAGACGAAAAGGAAAAAGAACAGGAATTTTCTCCCCTTGATAAATCTAAAGCTGTAATAATGCAGAATTTAGATCTTTGGTGAATAATTCATGCTTATGCAAAAGGAAAAAAAAGACTTTCATTATATTTCATCTCCCTCTTACTGAGCTCCAGAAGCCGAGCTTCCTGGAATTCTAGAGGTTTGCCTGATAACTCTCCTCTGGGAGTCCCTCTTGTCACCTCCACCTCTTCAGTGAGCTTTATGTGGCTCCCCAAGCTCACCCAGGATGGAGACAACGGCCAAAGCCAGGAAGAGCCAGCTTCAGGAGCTGCCTGAGCTGTCTTCCCTCAAAGCTTCAGTGGGGTCCTCAAGACAACATTATCATCAAGAACAAAAGGGGAAGAAAAAAATGGAAAAGAGAAAAGAGGCTTAGAAAACAGCTCAGTGAGTAACCTGCCTGCTGTGCAGATATGAGGACCCCAGCTTACATCCCAGCACCAACGTAAAACTCCTGGGCATAGTACTACATATTTGTCATCCTGGGGAGCCAAGATGGGCAGAGAAGTACACATACACCGCACACAGAACATTAAACCAAGAGCTCCATCTCGGCCCCTGCACAAGAACTATGGCTATTTGATTTTAGTTTTCATCATGTGTACGTGGTGGGGGGTGGTGCATATGAGTACAGGTACTTATGGAGGTCAGGAGAGGGCGCTGGACTCGACCCCTGGAGCTGGAGGTACAAGTAGCTGGGAACCACATGGCGAAGGTGCTGGGAACCAAATGGGGGTCCTCTACAAGAGCAGTATGTGCTCTTCACCACTGAGCCATCTCTCTAGCACCCTGGAATTAGCTCAAAAAGGGTTACAGAGTCACATATGACGTCCAGTGTTGTGAAACTTCAGAATGAAATACAAGAGAAAGCTACTTACCTTTTTTTTATTTGTTTGTTTGTTTACCTATTTGAAGCAGGTCTTATTAGGTTACCTGGCAGGCCCTGAACTCCTGGGCTAACAGCCTCCTGTTCCCTTAGCCTTCATCAGAGACTGCGATACAGGGACACACCACTGCATCCAGCTGATAGAACTTTCATAAAAAGCCTACTAAGTGTTTCTTGATAGGCTATAAGCATCTGGCTGAGTTCAGTGTTTTTTGTTTTTGTTTGTTTGTTTTTTGCTTTTCAAGACAGGGTTTCTCTGTAACTTTGGGAGCCTGTCTCAAACTAGCTTTTGTAGACCAGGCTGGCTTCAAACTCACAGAGATCTGTCTACCTCTTCCTCCCGAGTGCTGGGGTTAAAAGTGTGTGCCACCACTGCCCAGTGAATTCAGTGTTTTAACCTGGCATCGAGCAGTCTTGCCAAACTTGTCTGCTGTCTGTAGTTGCTTATTTTTGCAATTCTTTTGACTTTTCAAAATGTAGACCATGATGTCATTTTTGAATAGAGACACTTTCATTTCCTCCGTGACAAGCCATATACCTTTCATTTTTCTTGCCTTATTGCATTAGCAAGGAACTCACCTTATGTCCTGCCTTAGGAATTAGGGTTTCTTTGCCTCTTACTTGCTAAATTTGTAGCAAGAGGGCAGTAGTCCTCTCCCAATGGAACTGGATCCCCTGTCTGACTGGCAACTTTCAATCTACCTTTGACTTCTAATGCTCTGGGTATATACCTTGAGGAAAGCCAGAGCCCAGTATCTCAAAGCCAGTCCCAGAATGCATCCTTTAAGGACTTGCATGTGTCTTCTAACACTTTATCTTTTTTTTTTTTTTTTTGGAGAAGAAATGTTAGAAATGGGTCAGGGGGTGTCAGCAATCCTAGATATTTTGGCAAGGCAGAATGTTTACTTTCTGCATCCAGATGCATAACTGTGCTGGATCAGGCTGGCAAGCACACCCCGTGAGGGTCAGCTGTGTTTTTATTCCTGACGCAGAAGGGTCCTGCGTCCCACTCTGAGTAGTCAGAGCTCAGCCTCACGTTCCTTTGCGATCGGCTAGATTAAAGCAGCACAAGGCAACCTTTGAGAACATGATGCAACCTTGAGTGTATACCTTGACCTTAGAAAATGCTGACTGGGGGAGGGCTCTCTGCCAGATGCGTCTTTACAGATTTCTCTAAAGACAGAGCAGCCTTTGTCTCACTTAACCCTTTGCTGGAAAAGCCTGTGCGTTTCATTTGCATTCCCCACTGACTAGATGCCTATTACTCGTTCTGATTTTTTGGGTTTTGTTTGTTTGGTTGGTTTGGCTTTTTATTTTTGTTTTGTTCTGTTTGTTTGCTTGTTTAATTGGCTGGTTTTCCGAGACGGGGTTTCTTCACGTAGCCCTGGCTGTCCTGGAACTCGCTCTGTAGGCCAGGCTGGCCTCAAATTCAGAGATCCACCAGGGGGTGGTGGTCCATGCCTTTAATTCCAGCACTTGGGAGGCAGAGACAGGCTTGAACTCTGTGAGTTCGAGGCCAGCCGTGTCTATAGAAGGAGTTCCAGGACAGACAAAGCTGTCATACAGAGAAACCCTGTCTCAAAAAACCAAAAAGAAACAACAACAACAACAAAATTCAGAGCTCTGCCTGCCTCTGCCTCCAGTGTGCTGGGATTAAAGGTGTGCACCACCACACCTGGCTTGTTTTTTTCATTTTTTATTTTTTTAAAGATTGTTTTTAAACTATGTATTGGAGTGTGTTCTGAGTGTGGGTTTGTGCATTTGAGTGCAATGCTGATGTGCACTAGGCTAGGGCTTCAGATCCCCTGGAGCTGGGGTTCTAGGCAGTTGGGAGCCACCTGCTAGGGTACTGGCCACTGAATTTGGGTCCCTGTGAGATCGGTGATCGCTCTTAACCACGGAGCCATTTCTTCAATCCTGCCACCTGTTACTTTTTTCCCTCAGTATTTTGAGTCCTTAGCCAAAAACATAAACATTCTTTGGTATTCCATACTGCCACATAAAACAAATTAGTCTCTGGAAGTTTGCTTAATCTATCTGGGTCATATAATTAAGAAACGGCATAATTTGAACTCAGATTTGTCAGGACAAGGAAGAATGTATTTTGTATTTTTTTCTTTTGAACTGTACCCCTGCAGTTAGGAAAATCCAGGCGACATTTCTTATGCTCCGTGCAGACATATGAAATGGGCGGTGTAAAGGATTCTAAAGTTCGCTTCAGCTGTCTAGAAGACCAGATTGTGGCGAATGAGGAAATAATGTCTTGCGTTTGTCCTCCAAATGGCCCTGGAACTTGGCCCTCCTATGTCCTGAAGCAGGTGCTAAGGTCAGAAGTCAAGAGTCTCTAATTATCAGCCCTGGTCCCCTTGGGCTCATTTGAAAAATTCCAACTAGGAACCAGAACTGTCAATATGAACTTTTAGTTCTTGTCCCCAAACTTATCCGTTCATTTCTAGGTCACGGAGCCCAAGCCAATTTGCCTCTGTGAGCCCTTGAGGAAGCCCAGGAGCCGCCTGGAGATGGCTGTTTCCTGAGGTGTGAAGGCGAAATCGAAACAAACGTGTAAGATAGAAACAAATGTTTCAAGCGTTTAGATTTACAGCTGAAAGAAATCTTGTTTAACTTCTCAAGATACTAATTCTTCTAGGAGCCAGAACATTTGAACTAAGGAAAGGCATCTCAAAATGTCATTCTTGAGGGCCTGGAGAGTTCGCTCAGCAATTAAGAGCACTAGCTGCTTTTCCAGAGGACCCGGGTTCAATTCTCAGCACCCACATGGTTGCTCATAACCATCTGTAATACCAGTTCCATGGGATCCAACTCCCTCCTCTGGCCTCCATGGACACGGATGTGATGCACAGAGATACTTGTGGGCAAAATACCCAGATGCATTAAACAATAATAATAATAAAAATTTAAATGTCATTCTTGGGAAAAATGCTTAAAAGAATAAGAAACAGATTGTCAACTACATTTAACCATTCTGTCCCTAGCACATAGGCCAGTCCTGGCTCATAGTAGGTTCTTGGTAGATATTTGGTGAATAAATTAACCAGTCTTCACCCTATCTCTGTAGCTCCAACTCTTATTATTCTCCAGATACCTACATAATAGCCAAACCAGGCTCTCCCAGAAGCCAGGCAAATCGAGACATCTCAATATCCGGGGTCATCGTGTTCCTTAGCTTCCTCCCACTGTCACAGAAATACCTGCGACGGGTTACTTGGGGGTGAAAGGTCTTATTTTGGTTCACAGTTGTTCACAGTTGTCAGCACACATACCCATTGCCTACAATAACGCCACACTGGCCAACCACAGCCAAGTGTCTACCAAAGCAAAGCCACAGGCTAAACATCTTCATCCATCCATCCATCCATCCATCCATCCATCCATCCTTTCAGCAAACAATTAAGTGATCGCTATGGATGAGGTGTTAGGGATATTCAAATGACTAAGATCTGCCGTCTGCCAGAGCAGAGGCCACAGGGACCAGAGAGCAGACAGGACATGCTTCAGTAGAGCTGAAGTCACCTCTCAGACATGCAGAGGAACGTGAGATGCCCGAGGAGAATGCAGTTTTTCTTAGAGATGGAGGGTGGAGGAAGTATCACAGGAGAGGGGACCTTGCTGGGCCATTAGATGCTGCTGGTCCAGCCAGGCCAAGCCTTGTTGTACAGGCCAGCCATCCCAATACTAGGGACTAAGGCAGGAGAATTTCAGGGAGTCTGAGGCCAGCATGGGCTACATAGAAAGTTCCAGGTTGGCCTGGGCTACATAACAAGGCCTCATCTCAAAAAAAAAAAAAAAAAAAAGAACAGGAAAAAAATATCATTTAGAGAAGGGTAAGAATGGCTTTCTGGGAAGAACAAGTGTGAGAAAGAAGATCCAGAGGTGAGAAAGTGAATGGCATGCGTGGAGGACAATAGAAGCATGATGAATGGGACCTGGGTATCCTGGGGACAAGGCTCAGACATCGGCTGCCTTGAGAGGAGAGCAGCTGAATGCTCTTAACGATGCAGTGACAGGGTCAAACAAGGAAGAGCGGCACCAAGAAGCTATTTCTATGGTAATAAGGCAGCCTCTCAGGAGTTTCGACATGATTCCTCTGAGAAGTCTAAGACCCCTCTGTGAGGTATAGGCGCCCCTCTGAGGTATAGGTCCCCCCTAAGGTATAGATTTCTCTGTGAAATATAGGCCCCTCACCGAGTGAACTATAGGCACCCCAGTGATGCATAGGCCCATCTGTGAAGTACAGGCCTCTTCAGTGAGGTATAGGCTGCTTTACTGAGGTACACGATCCTCTGCGAGGTACAGGCCCCTTCCATCACCAAAATGCAGGCCTTTGTGTGAGCTATAAACCCCTCTGGGAGATGAAGGCCCTTTAGTGAGTGATAGGTCAGTTACTGAGGTATGAACTTCATATATAGGTCTTCTCTGTGTAGCTTAGGACCCGCTGTGAGGTACAGGCTATTTAGTGAGATAACAGGTCCTTTCATGAGGTGCAGTCACGCTCAGTGAGGAATAAGGCCGTCTGTGAGGTATAGGCCCTCTCAGTGAGGAATAGGCCTCTCATGTGACATACAGGTTGGCACTAGGGAACTGTCTCCATTCCTATGTTTATGTAAGCTTGACTTATCATTCTTCTCTAGATCTATGGAAAGGCCAGGGAGTAAAACCAAATGAGCTCGCGTCAGCCTCTGCTTCTGCCCTAGCGCTGACGAAACAGTCCGCTCAACTCCTATACCTTGGACGTTTCTGAGGTTACTGTGTGTGCGGCGGAGACAGTCAGAGTGAAGCACCCAGGACTCTACAGACCCTTGTCTGAGCCTCATCTTGGCCTGTCCTGCTGATATTTCCTCACTGAGCCTCCTCTGGGAGCACTTCCTTAAGTAAAGGACTAACACAGAAATCCCCATTGTGAGGCCTGCTTCTGAGAAACCTAATGTAAGACACCCCAAGGAGCATGGGAGGGAAGGTCGCAGCCACAGCTGAGGCCAGCTAGAGCCACACCGACTTCCCTGTAGGCATGCCAGATTTAGTAAATAAAACACAGGATGCCTATTTAATTTGAATTCCAAATAAACACTTTTTTCCCTCTTTTCAGACAGAGTCTCTTTATGTGACTCTGGCTGGCCTAGAACGTGCAGTCCTTTTACCTCAGCCTTCCCAAGGCTGGGATTGTAAGCTTGCTCTACCACACCCAGCCACATATTTTTGTAGTGAATATCATCCATGTAATATTCATGATAAATTCAGACTAAAATACTCATTGTTTATCTGGAATTCAAATTTGCCTGGGTATGCTGTCTTCTTAATTATTTTTCTATTGCTGTGATAAAATACTCCGACCAGGCCAGGCAGTGGTGGCGCATGCCTTTAATTCCAGCACTCGGGAGGCAGAGGCAGGCGGATCTCTGTGAGTTCGAGGCCAGCCTGGTCTACAAGAGCTAGTTCCAGGACAGGCTCCAAAAGCTACAGAGACACCCTGTCTCGAAAAAAAAAAAAAGATACCCTGACTAGGGTAACTTACAAATGAAAGCATCTAATTCAGGGCTTGCTGTTGTAGAGGATTAGAGTTGGTGACCATCGCGGTGGGGAACATGGCAGCAGGCAGGCTGGCACGGCACTGGAGTGGCTGCTGAGAGCTCACATCTTGATCCACAAGCGTAAGACAGAGAAAGTGAATGCCACAGGTTTTCGGAAGCCCTCCCTCCTCCAACAAGGTCATGCCTCCTAATTCTTCCCAAACAGTTCCAGCATCTGGGGACCAAATATTCCTATATATGAGCCCACGGGAATCATTCTCATTCAAATCACCCAGCTGTCTTTTATCTGACAAGCCTTAAAGAACACTCTTACTTCCTTTGTGGGCCTCTTCTGAAGGTATACTCAAGTCACAGAAGGATAACCATAACTCAGACAGATACATTACTACACACTCATCATTGCTGTCTTCTTTTTCTTCTACTTTAAAGTAAGTGAAATCAAAATATGATCATTGGTCCCTGAAAACGTCCCTGGGCCCCTGGTAGTCTAGCTACCTTATTAATCAGCTTTCTGTGACTGTTTTAAACTTGGGGGACTAGGAACATGGCTGGCTGGGTAAAGTGCTTGCTATGCAAGTGTGAGGACCTGAGTTCGGGTCCCCAGAACCCATGAGAAAACCAGGCCTGGTGGTGCATTTCTACAGCTCCAGAGCTGCGAGGTAGAGACGGGCAGATCTTGGGAATTTGGTGGCCAGCCCAACCCAACTAAAACAGTGAGCTCCAGGCTCAGTGAAAGACCCTGTCTCAGAAGTAAGATAGACAGCAATATAGGAAGAGTCTGAATATTAACCCCTAGCCTCCCTGTGTATGTGTGAGCGCGCGCACACACACGCACACACACACCTACCCCACATACATGCAAATAAAACGCTTTCGATAATCAATCTCATACAGAGAAAATTTTTATTTTCTTTCACACTTTCAGAGAGTTCGGTCCATGTGTAATTGTCCTCATTGCTTTAGGCCTGTGGTTAGACAGCACATCATCATAGGAATGTATGGTGGAGCCAAGTGCTCAGCTCATGACCGGGAAGCAAAAGACAGAGCTAGACTCCCACAGTCTCCTTGAAAGGTAGTCTTCAAATAACTTAAGGGCTTCTATTAGGATCCACCCAATAAGGGTGATGCTTAATGGTGTCAGCTTTGACAGAATCTAGAACCATCTAGGAGGTGGGCCTCCAGCCATGCCTGTAGGGGATTATCTTGATTGCATTCATTGAAGTGAGAAGACCCACCCAAGCTTGCTGACTGTGTCCTGGACCACTGAGTGGAGAAAGAGTCACGCAGCAGCCCACGTCCATGCCTCTGTTTCCGAATAGGGAAGTAATGTGAACAGCGCCTTCAAGCTCCTGCCCTTTGACTTCTCCCACCAGGATGCCCTGTGATGGAGGAGAGTTATCTGTCTATGTTTCTTTCATTGGTTAATTAATAAAGAAAACTGCCTTGGCCCTTTAAGAACAGAAAATTAGGTAGGTGGAGTAGACAGAACAGAATTGTGGGAACAAGGAAGTAGAGTTAGGGAGAGACGCTTCAGGCAGTCGCGTGGGGAGGCTCCATGCTGCTCCTCTCCGAGATGGACGCAGGTTAAGATCTCTCCTGGTAAGCCACAACTCGTGGTGCTACCCAAATTACTAAATATGGGTTAAAGGAAGATGTGAGAATTAACTAATAAGAGGCTACAGATAATGGGCCAGGCAGTGTTTAAAAGAATACAGTTTCCGTGTAATTATTTCGGGTGTAAAGCTAGCCGGCGGCCGGGTGGCGGAAAGCTAGCCGGTTGCTGGGAACTGGGCGGCGGGAACGCAGCCCGCCGCTTCCCACTACAGATTGGCGCCCAACGTGGTCACTAAATCCACTTAAAAACCTTGCCCGCTTGGGAAAAAAAGTACTCTGAGACCATGCCAATGGCTCACTGCTCCCTTCCTGCACCTGGGCAGATGGCGGAATCAGGCTTAGGCGAGCGGGACAGCATTTGCGGATTCCTGCCGCCATAGAGAGAGAGGTGTTTTCAAACTGCGCGGTGCTCTGCGCCTCAGATTCGGCTGTGACTTGGATTAAAAGAGTTTCTGTGCTGCACGCTCAGTCTCAGAATTAAACTGCTGAGTGCGGCTCCAATGTCGACTGCTGTGTGCCTGGAACTGTGTGCGGCTCAGGGGCACCAAATGACTGAGACAAGAGCGGATCTGGCTCTGCTCCGCCATGCTGAACTGTGCTGACCTCAGGCAGGAACTATCGGAATTACCATAATAACAGCGCAGTTAAGGTTTAGACTTGGCTGTAAACAGGCAGTACCATATTACCCCTGGCGCAACTTAAGATTTTAAAAAGTGGTTAACCTTTTAAGAGTGCTCCTGGATATTAAAAAATTACAGATTCACAATAGGACAGATTCAGACATATAAATGTACGTAGGCTTGAGAGAAGAAAAAAATATAAAAAATAAAGTTAATGCCTTAAAAAAAAAAGGTTAAAGTCTTTAAAGAGACAGAGTACAGATAGTTATAGATTAAAAGAAGTAAAGTGATAGAGTAAAAATAAGCCACGTAAAAATGGAAAATTCACAGAGAGTCTGGATTATGTATTTTGTTGTGTTTTCTTTGATTTTTTTGACTGTAAAGGAGCTAAATACAGAGAGACATTTCATTATATGGGCTGCCAGTCTAGACCAGAATGGACATTTTAATGGTATGACTTCAGGATTTGTATCTAAGAACATGATGCTTTGGAAAAGAGTTTCTTCTTTTGTTTTCACAGAGGACGAGACTCTGTGGATTGCTTCTATCCCAATATGGTATGATAGACCACGCCCTCCTGAAAGGTTGCTGTGAACATCTTCAAAAAATTACTTCACTCAACTGCCAACTGAGAGGAACCTAGCACACAGGTTATACCATGAAAGACCTAAATAACAACGCCCCCACTCAGCAGGAAGCAGTTTGGAGAGAAATAACTGCGCCCACATTCCCAAATATTGTTTATAAATGTTCTTTTACATTTAAAGGGGGATATGATATAGATATGAATAATTTGCATTGGTATGGATTTTAAGGTCAATTTGTTATATGTATATGTATTTCTGATTTTGATTAAGCTATTTTGATTGTGTAGTTCATTTTAAAAATTGTAATGTATAATTAGGAAATATAGGTTGTTAATGGATAATCATTGATAATAGTTAAGCTTGTAGTCATGTTATTAGATTTTCTAGATATGTAGAGATATATTTCAGTTAGATAGATATTCTTCATATCTTTCAAAGACTGCAGAATATGGCATTTAATGTTTTAATAACTTAGGGTTTTCATGACAATGAGACACGTCTGCTCCCGGCAGCACCAATCTACTTCGAGAGGAAGATGGGCATCGAAGAGGCTACTTATGGAGTTTGTTAGCCATTTGGGCAAGAAAATGCTCTTGCCTGGACTGTTGCATAAACTGGACACAAGGAACCCACAGAAAGAGGACTGCTGAACTTGCCTAAAGGTGAGATGGTCTTTCGGGGTTCCTGATTCATGAAAGAGTCTGCGAGACGTTCTGCAGGACACAGCAGAAAGTGACTGAACTGTCTTTGGAATTTCCTGCTTCATGAAAAAGTCTGCTGGACACTATGGGCCTGAAGGCTGAAGATGGATGCCCCAACGGTACAGAGGAACTTTGGGTGACTGTCCAGGCAGCGAGTTGTCTCTGTCATTTCTAGAGTTTTATAAGTTACTTATTTCTTATTTACTTAGGTAGCATTATATCCTTCTGGAGTCTTTGATGGAGTTGAAGAATAAATAGATAGTTATAGCTTTCCTTAGTTATGATAAAAGATAAAATAGATTTAAATATTGTAACTGTAATACTTGCTTGATAACTGTTTTGTTATATGTAATTTTGCTATGTTAAAGTTGAAGCCTTTTTTGTTTAAACAGAAAAAGGGGAAATGATGGAGGAGAGTTATCTGTCTATGTTTCTTTCATTGGTTAATTAATAAAGAAAACTGCCTTGGCCCTTTAAGAACAGAAAATTAGGTAGGTGGAGTAGACAGAACAGAATTGTGGGAACAAGGAAGTAGAGTTAGGGAGAGACGCTTCAGGCAGTCGCGTGGGGAGGCTCCATGCTGCTCCTCTCCGAGATGGACGCAGGTTAAGATCTCTCCTGGTAAGCCACAACTCGTGGTGCTACCCAAATTACTAAATATGGGTTAAAGGAAGATGTGAGAATTAACTAATAAGAGGCTACAGATAATGGGCCAGGCAGTGTTTAAAAGAATACAGTTTCCGTGTAATTATTTCGGGTGTAAAGCTAGCCGGCGGCCGGGTGGCGGAAAGCTAGCCGGTTGCTGGGAACTGGGCGGCGGGAACGCAGCCCGCCGCTTCCCACTACAGATCTGAAAGCCGGAACTGTGGCTCTAAGCGAGCCCCTTCTCCCTTAGGCTTCTTCTGTCAGGTTATTTCCTCACAGCCACGGGAAAATAAACGTAAGGCAACTTCTCAATAACTCCACACCCTGGAGACCAAACCTTTAACTTTTCTCTTTAGGGGGACACCGAAGGTCTAAACCACAGAATCAGCGGTCCCTGAGGATGATTTGACTCTGGTGCCAGTTCATAGAGAGTCTTGGATGCTGTAATGAAATATGCTTCCATTTTATCAACCATTGTTCAAGGGACAATCAGATACCAGTTGAGAGAGCAAAGAAGGTGGCAACAGGAACGGGGTGTCTGACCGGACATGAGATGGTCACATGATGAAGGGTGACCAACAGGTTCATCAGTTTGTGGGTCTGCACTCTAGTGAACACAGCACTAGGTTTCTGTCATGCACACTTGTGGCCTGAGGCTCAGGTAGCCTGTGTGAAGGACCTAACTAGATGGGGTGGAGCTGCTTTTGGCCTAAGCTCCCCTCAGCAGAGCAGCCAGGGTACCACCAGGCATAGAAGAGGAACTGGGCCACATTCAGTGAAGCATCCCAAGAGATGTTCCGAGCATGACTCTGAGGCATGTCGTCTTTTGTGTATGTGTGTGTATGCACTCATTCATGTATGTGTCTGTGTGTATGTATGCGTGTGTGTGTGTGTGTGTGTGTGTGTGTGTGTGCGTGTGAGTGCGAAGCCAGAGGTTGATTGCTCTGCACTTATTTTGAGGCAGGGTTGGTGACTGAACCCGAAGTTCACCGATATGGCTGGAATGACTGGCCAGCAGTTTCAGGGGTTCTCCTGTCTCCATGCTCCCAGCGCTCGGGATCACAGGTGCGCAAACTGCTGCAAGCGGGTACTAGGGATTCCGTTCAGGTCCTTATGCTTTGTAGGGCAAACTCTTCACTGAGCTATCTCCCCAGCCCGGCCTTTTCTGTTTTGTTTACGTGTTGTAAGACGGGCTCTCATGGAACTCAGGCTGCCCTGAAGTTCACTTTGTAGCTGAGGATGGCTTTAAACTCCTGATTCCCTTAGCTTTGCCCCAAAGACTGGGCTTATAGGTGGGAGCCACTTTGCCCAACTCATTTTAAAAATACTTTTAAAAACTTTATTCTTATTTACGTGTGCCTGTGTGTGTGTATATGGATTCGCTCACATGTGTGAGCAGGTTGCCTTTGGAAATCAGAAAAAGGCGTCAGATCTCTTAGAACTGGAGTTATAGGTCTGGGTGCTGGGAATCAAGCCCAGGGCCTCCGGAAGAGCAGTGGCCCCTCTCAACCACCTCTCCAGCACCCCATTGTCTATTTTTATAGCTAAAGTTGTATTGACGAAGGCATGCACATGTGATTCTGGACTGCCAGCTGTGATTTCTGGACAGAAGCCTGAAACAGTCACTGACTCGCCCTCTACAGAGTTATCTCAGTTTTCTCCTAGGTCGGAGATTCACAGGGTGGGACTTCATGAGAAACTGATGTTTTAGAGTATTCAAAATGTAAAACAAAGCCTGTCTGGTCAATCCTCTATAGCTGCGTCAAGTGTGGTTCTTCCCTTAGCCCATAGATCCAAACGGAAACACTGTAGGTTATTCTAGGCACATGGAAGATGGATGGCTATCACCATGTTACAGGGAAATCGCAGAGAAATGTCGTAGGGATTTATGTGGGTCCAGGGTGCCCTCTCAGTGGGCACCACCCAGGCTTGGGGCTGAAGGACCGGGGAGAAAGGTGTTTAGATAGAAGGGTAGCTGTGTTGCTCAGAAATTGCCGCCTGTCCTTCAGGATCATCTCAGTCATCTCCCGGGCTCCGTGGGCACTTCAATTGACCTAATTAAAGTTTGCATTGCTACTTTAACTAAGAAAATGCTACTTTCAACTGTCTTTGAAAGAAAAAAAGAATAAATATTATCAAGACCATCTCTTAGAAGATTAGGACAAAAAAAAAATCCAGGAGGAGATTCTTCAAAGCAGTTTTTGTTTCCCTGGCTTTGAAATACATAGACAGCCTGATAATTTTATCTTCCCAAAAATATAGCAAATACAGTCTATTTACTATCTGCAGGCAATTCCATACATAAATTAAAACACACACACACACACACACACACACACACACACAAAGCACTTTAAAGAAAACCTCCCATGAGTCCCCATCCATCACTTCTTTTCCTGTGGTGAAGGCTTTCTGCCGCAGATCAATGCAATTTGAAAGTTTTGGAGGTGATTTTGTTTTTCATGTTTTGCCATTTGATGAGTTTTCAGATGGCCATCTAAAGACCAGCTTACACACGGTCTCTCCCTGATCTCGGCAGCCTCCGGATGAGCTGCCGCGTTCAGAGATCCTTAGCAGAGATAGAGACGCATTTTATCTCGCTGTTCTAAGTCAGCTTTTCAATGAGCTCCCACACGAGGCTTAGCAGACTCATGAAAAACCTCTTTTTAACCTCAAGAATGGCGTTTCTGCTTCTCATCATCATATTTAGTAGGAGAGTTGCTTTTCCATTTCAAAGAAAGTCTTTCTAGGCACAAAGTGTGCCACAAAAAAGCCTGTGGAAGGATGGGGCCATTCCTTTTGACTGAATTTCCGAGTGCGCTGGGTGGAAAGTAGGATATGGTATTCTTATTTCCCTAATTAAAAAAATTTTTTTCAGGCAGCTATATAACTTTGTGGCACACACACACACACACAAAACCCCTCAAAGTCAGGCAGGATGGCACAACATGCCTATTTATATCCAGGGTTGAGAGGTAGAGACAGGTAGATCCTTAACTCAACTGGCTGGCAAGCCTAGCCTAATTAGCAATCTCCAGGCTAACTGAGAGACACTGTCTCAGAAACACAAGTGGTGTCCAAGGAATGACAGCTGGGGTTGCCCTTTGATATCTCACACACATACACATGTGCAAATGTTACTTGCATACACATGCACTTAGACACATGTACGTTCACATACATGCACACATATAAAAATCAATTTTGGCAGAAGATGAGGTTTTTTGTTGTTGTTTTCAGCTTCTCAGTATATATATATAATCTCAGGCTGGCTTTGAACTCTTGGCTTTCCCTTTGGACTGCCTAGATCAGTCTCAAATGTTCAGTCCTCCTTCCTCGGCCCCCCAAGAGTGGGGGTAATAGGCATGCACCACTACACCCACGAAAACCATGCATTTTTGAAAGATATAATTGGTTATTTTGTTTTTTTCTTTGGTCAGATCATTTAGTAGTCCCTAGAATGAACCATATAAATATACTGAGTAGGGAAGCATGGATTGAGGACATGTTTCTCTCCATGTATCTGTCCATGGTCCAGGGAAGATGAACATAGTAGGAAGAATGGCAATACGGTGTAGCAAGTGTACTCACACACCCTCTCCCTGACTACCTCTAGTTCCCGGTGGTGTATAACAACAAGATTGATTGGCTGCCTGGCTGACTGATGGATCCCCAAGCTTCATTTCTAAAAAAGACATTATCAATAGGGCCCATCAAATGGTATGGCAAAAAAGCAAATGGACAGATGAGATGAAAGTTAGCTATCTCTCCTGCATTCTGTCAAAGAGGATAAATGTCTATCTCAACCCTTCCATGAAGAGCAGATCCGGCACCCCATCAAGCTGGGACAGCTCCTTTCCCAGGCCACTGATATCACCTTGCTTTTCCCCACCTCAGCTTTCTCTAATGTATCAGGGAGCTAGGCTGGTAAGATGACTCCACAGGTAAAGGCACTTATGCCAACAGCCTGGTAATCTGAGTTCAATCCCTAGGACCCACATAAAGGTGGAAGGGAAGAACCAACTCCATAAAGTTGTCCTCTGACCACACATTCACCATGGGATGTGCACCCCCGCAACACACACACACACACACACCATGGGCATCCTTCCAGGCATGGTTCAGAGGTGACCAACTTCTTTTGACTCCTAACTGCAAAGCTAGGGACCTGTTAGTTACCAACAATTGACTATCCATTTAAAGTAGCTATATAATTGGGTAGAGGAGTGTGTTTTTCTTACATGACAATTGTGGTAGTTTAAATAAGAGTGGCTTCCATCAGACATTATATTTGAGTGATTAGTCACCAGGAAGTGGTGCTATTTGGAAGGATTAGAAGGACTAGGAGGTGTGGCCTTGTTGGAGGAAGTGTGTCACTGGGGATGGGGTTTGAGGTTTCAGAAGTCCAGAGTCTCTCTCTGCATATGGGTAAGGATGCAGCTCTCAGCTATTTCTCCAGCACCTGCTTGCACACCTCCATGTTCCCCATCATGATGATAACAGACTACACCTCTGAAACTGTAAGCCAGCTCCCAGTTAAATGCTTTCTCTCATAATAGTTGCTTTGGTCATGGTGTCTCTTCACAGCAATAGAACAGTGACTAAGGCAATCATAAAATCCATAGGCATTGATTCTAAACAAGGGCAAAAATGGTATTCAAAATAACTTAACCAACATACCCTGGCTTCCACAAATCAGAACAAGGCCTGAATGGGTGAGAAGACAGCTCAGCTCTAACAGCTATGGCTGGCTGAGTCCCATGCCTCCTTTCCTATCGACTCAGCAGGTTGGTGCAGCAAGGGTTTGGACCAGCTTCTGAAACATTTCCTTCTCTTTGCAGAGATGTTTGCCACGCCTCCAAACATCACTTACTTGTTTACCAAAATGTCTAAAACAAGGAGTGCTTCTTCCATTGTACTTAAAAATTATTACAATTAGTGTGTGTGTGTGTGTGTGTGTGTGTGTGTGTGTGTGTGTCACGGTTCTTGTGTGGCGGTCAGAGGACAACTTAGAGAAGTTGGTTCTCTCTTTCCCTCATATGGATCCAGGGATGAAACTCTGGTTCTCCCACTCGGCAGGAAGCTCTTCTACTTGTTGAGCCACCTCACAGGCCCCTCAGTGCACTTTTTTTCAGGGAAATCTTGCCCAGAGGCCCAAGCACTCTACTTAGTATTTGCCAGGATTGGTCAAGTAAGTTTTTTTTTTCCCCTCCCTTTTCTTTGCAGCATTGTAGGGTCAGACCTTAGCATTGTTCATGCTAAGCGTGTGCTCTACAACTGAGCTACACTCCAGCCTTTCGCTGTCCTTCACTTCCATCGAACCCGAGCACAGGAGTACAGCAGCTGGCTTGGGCCAATCACAGTTCATTCTCTAAGGACTGCGTGAGTCCCCTGCGCCTGTACCCATGCCAAAGGACATGGCTGCCTGTTTAGAAGCAAATCAACAGCTGTTTGCTCAGAGGGAAGCAGAGTGGGGCTCAGTTAGGAACAGTCTCTGGGTAATGCCTGCCACGTTGTGTTTTCAGCGCAAGCCAACTCACATTTTTTTTTTTTTTATTGTACCCAATTGGGTGGGTTGGGAGTGCGGAACCTAGTGACTCACTAGTATCGTCCCTTTTCTTTGAGCATGTGACGCTAGAGCTCCTCAAGGCTGTGACAGAAACCCAGCCCCAACTTCCACACAAAGTGCTGGAGAGCCCTGAGCTCAGAAACGTCAAGTGGCGTGCCTCAGTGGGTCACATTTTACCCAGATTCACTGAGTCTGATGAATAGCCTCTTCTGCAGCCACACTCAGGCCCCTTCTGGAAAATGTAGGAAGCATGCACAAAGGCACCAAAATTAATTAATCAATTAACTAACTAATTAATTAACCCTAGGTTATCCTAAGGTGGGGGACTCTTTGGCCCTATTACTACTAAAGGACTCAGCTCTGTGGGAAGTAAGTACTGAGCTCCACCATTGGGTCCACTCTTTCACATGGCGATGGGCTCTGCCCAGTGCCGAGGGAAAAGGCCTGGGGTGTTATGGGAAGCGTGCTTAGAAAAGGAGATGAAAGGACCGGGAAAAGGTTTTTCAGAATGATTCAGAAAAGTAGGCAGATCCACAGTAATACTATAACTTCAGCCCATAAGCTCCACACACCTCTTAATGTTATGTCTTACAAACCGATTCGGAAACCTCAATCTAAGTCCAGACCAAAACATGGTACCTGCAAAGCCGTGCCCCAGCCCCCATGGGTGAGCTAGCCACACTTAGCCCCTCTATCACACGCAACTGCCTAAACAACTCCTATACAACCATTGCCTTCTGGTACCTAAGCAGCCCGTTCTTGGCATGCCCATGGGTGATTCCTTCTGGGTCACTAATTTTTTTTTCCTCTATTTCTCATGCCACATATTGAGTTTAAGTCAACTTGGAGTGTATGAGAACCTGTGTCAGGATTTAAAAAAAACACCAAAACCCTCCTAAACAACAATAATTAAAACAGCCCAGTGTAATGATCGAACATCATTCCGGCTACCGGAGTGCCTAAGATGTCCATATTTCTTTTTTTAAAAATATTTATTTATTTATTTATTTATTTATTTATTTATTATGTCTGCTTGTATGCCTGCAGGCCAAAAGAGGGTTCCAGACCTCATTACAGATGGTTGTGAGCCACCATGTGGTTGCTGGGAATTGAACTCAGGACCTTTGGAAGAGCAGGCAGTGCTCTTAACCACTGAGCCATCTCTCCAGCCCAAGATGTCCATATTTCATTGCCATTCTGTGCTTTGCCCAGGTTGAAGGATGGCCTTTAACTTGTATAGTTCAGAATGGAAATGAAGGTTAACTGGCAAGCTTTGACCAGAAACTCCAGGCGTGGATTAAAGGTGGTAGACCCCTTTTATCCCATCAGTCAGGAGTGGAGGCAAAAGGATCAGTAATTCAAGGTACTTCAGTTGTACAGTGAGTTCAAGGCCAACCTGGAAAAAAAATGAGACACTGTCAAAAAGAGAGAGACAGAGACAGAGAGATTAAGAGACAGAGAATTTTTTAAAGTGAGCTTCTAAGGCCAGGCGTGGCAGCACACCCTTGTAATCCCGGCTTGAGGATGTTTAGGCAAAACGGTTGAGAATTCAAGGCTAGCCTGGACTATATTAGCAAACCTGTCTCAATCCCCCTCCTTCAAAACATGAAATTCCAGGGGAAGGATGGATTAAGGGAGGATGCCTTCCATCAGAGCACGCCGAATACTTGTGCAGCGGTATCACACCAAGCCTATTAATATACACTGTTAACACATATGAACTAAAACAATAATGTAAAAAAATAGCGATGAGCACTAGAATGCTTGCCTAGAATGCATAAGGCTATAGGTTCATTTCTCAGAACTATAAAAAATATAAAGTAAAAAATAAATGCAAGACATTGTTTAACACTGTGTGTATTCGCAGTGCGTGTACACTTGGGTGAGGGGCGGTCAGCCTCCAATATGGTTGCTCAGAAACCATCTGTCTTCGGTTTGGGTTTGTTTTTCGCTTTGGAGATGAGGTTTCTCACTAGGAACTACGGCCGCCAGCTTACTCTAGGCTGGCTGGCCATCGGTCTCAAGAATCTGCCTGTCTCTGCTCCCCAGCTCCAGGAGTCCAGAGCATGCTACCACACCTGGCTTTTCACACTGCACGGAGCCTCAAACTCAGGACCTTGTGCTTTCCTGACTGAGCCATCTTCCCAGTCTATTGTTATGGTTTCAGTTTTATTAATAAATAAAACACACTTCTAGGACGAGCAGAAAGCTACGAACCAGCTGCTTGAGAAGCTGAGTGGATCAGCCGCCTTAGCCTAAACTATTTTTTTCCATCGCTAAATGTTACACAAATTATAGCCTAGACATCCAGAGAACCATTTATGTAAAAGCTCAAGTAGAAAAAAATGCCACGATCAAAATGAAAGGTTTGGCCTGTAGAACTTGCTAGGATTTTCAATGCTCCCTTCCCCAAGCCTCATCTGTGAACTGTTTTCTTATTTATGTCCCCACATGTTGAGTCAAATTCTAGGAATCCCCCGTTTGGCTTTTTTTTTTTCCTACATGGTTCCTACTTAAAGATCTCTTTTCAAATCTGCAAGAGAGCTCTGAATAGGTATGTTTATGCTAGTGGGAGGCTTGGCAGTGATTCTTTTTTTTCCTCTCCTGAAAGGGGTCCTTCAAGAAGTTTCCCTCTCCCAGGGAGCCAGTGGCCAGAGTTTCCCTGAGGAAGTGGCCATTCCGCCAAGCTCAGAATGGAAAGCTGTCATCAAGTCCCAGGCCTTCGGATAATGGGGACCCTGTTCTGCTAAACACCCCACAAAGCGGTGCGACTGAAGATCACCTTCCCCCAAATTCAGGAAACCCACTCCTCAGACTCTTCCTTCGGGAGGTGTGGGAGGCTCACGTTCTGCAACTTTGACAGTGGGAGGTGGGCACTGACAACAAAGGGTTTCTTGGTTTTGTCCATTCATTTACATTTTTAAAAATATTTACTGATTTTGCGTGTGCACACACGTGGCGAGGAGTGTGTACAGAGGTCAGAGTCAACTTGTAGGTGTCAATTCTCTCCGTCTGACCTGTGGGTCCCGGGTCCTGGGGTAGAACTCGTGCTTTTTAGCGAGTACCTTGACGGGGTCATTTCCTCAGTCCCCAGCCCTCATCTTTTGATGCTTGCGATGCTTTGGGCTTACAGGAGCTCCATTATGTGATCAGTCATTAGACCTAGGATAAGGGCCAGACATGTAGCACCACGAGCCATGGCAGCTAACAACAGAATCGGATGAGGACACCCCAATTAGAGGTTGCCATCTTCCTTGTGCTTGTGTTTCGAGGCCGGCCAGGGTCTCTTGTAAAGCAGCTCCTGGCGGTAAAATGAGCAAGGGAGTGTGAAGTCTGGCTCTGCCCATTACCAGGCTGCAGTTCTGGGAAAGTGACCTAATCGCTGTGTTCCTTTCACTTTCTCAGAAAACAGGATTCATCTGAAGCACAGAATGGCAATGAAATATTATATGGACACCTTAGGCACTCCGGTAGCTGAAATGATCTTAGATCATTGCACTGGGCTGTTTCTGTTGCTGCTGATTTTCTAGGAGGCTTTTGTTTGTTTTGTCTTGATACATGTTCTCATACATTCCAAGCTGGCTTCAAACCCCATATGTAAGAAAAGATGACCTTGCACCTTTGATCCTCTTGTCTTTACCTTCCAAGGGCTGGGATTATAGGTTTGTGCCAGCATGCTTGGTTTATACAGTGCTGGAGATTGAAGCTGGGGGCTTTGTGCGTGCCAGGGAAGCATTTTACCAGCTAGGTCTCTCTGTCTCTCTGTCTCTCTGTCTCTCTCTCTCTCACACACACATACACACACACATACACACACACATACACACACACACACACTTTTTAAGACAAGGCCTTACTATGTAGCCTTGGATGGCTGGTCTCAAACTTGCAGTGATCCTCCTGCTTCTGCATAGCTGGAATTATATTCCTCTGAGTAGACTGGATATGAGATTCCAGAGGTCTCAGGGGCTCCTTAGGTTAAGTTTGTCATGTAATTGGCCCACTGTGGCATGGGCATCATCCATTCCTGTAGTGAGGAGCAGCGGCCTGTGTTCCTGCCTGGCTCCCGGCCACCTGGCTAGCTTATGCCCCAAAATAACAACACACAAACTGTATTCATTTAAACACTGTCTGGCCCATTAGTTTCAGCCTCTTATTAGCTAATTCTCCTTCTACAGGCTACGTCAGTAAAATGCCAGCCATGCACACGTGACAATCGGAGTTCAGAGCCCCAGAACCCAGATAAAAAGCAGCTGTTCGTGCCTAGGGGAAAGCGGAATAGAGAAAGGATAGATGGACCCTGAAGCTCATCAGCAAACCAGCCTAGCCAATCAATAAACTTAAGGTTCAGTGAGAAACTGTCTCAAAAGGTAAAGTTGGAAAGTGGCTGAGGAAAGACACCTGAAGTCAGCCTCTGGCCTCCACGCATGTGCATATACACGCTTGCACATACATGTAACCAAAAGTGTGCACACATCTACATTCACAAGTAACGACCACCCCACATACAAATAAATAAACAAATGAAGTAAAGTGGAATATATTATCAGCCTGTGAATATTGTGATCGCTAACGTCTGTCACTGCTACATGACACGGAAATCTCCAGCTTCAGAGGCAAATATAGACAACTCTTCCTTTCTCATAAATCAGGCTCTAAATGGTCGCTTTGGGGCTCTGTGGAAGCTCCATCACAGGGCTACCAATCCCATCTGCCTTTTCTGTCATCTTCAGATTGCAAGTTATTTTCAAATGCTGGCAGATTAGCGTGTTCCCTTTATGAGTGGAAGGGAAGGAAGCATTCCCAATAGACAGCAAGTTCAGATTCCTTAGCTGAGCAGGAGAGACGTGAAATGAACAGGACTCAATCCAGCCCTTCAAAGTAAGGGAACTAGTGCCAGGCATAGAGGAACTTGCCTTTAATACCAGCACTTGGGAGGCAGAGGCAGGTGGATCTCTGTGAGTTCAAAGCCAGAATAGCCTGGTCTACAGAGGGAGTTCCAGGCTATCCAAGATTACAGTGAGTCCTTGCCTCAAAAGAAAAAGAAAGAAAGAAGGAAAGAAAGAAAGAAAGAAAGAAAGAAAGAAAGAAAGAAAGGAAGGAAGGAAGGAAGGAAGGAAGAAAAAAAGAAAGAAAGAAAGAAAGGAAGGAAGAAGAAAGAAAGAAAGAAAGGAAGAAAGACAGACAGAAAGGAGGAAGAAAGGAAGGAAGAGACATGCGCGCACACACGCGCGCGCGCGTGCGCGCGCTTGCACGCGCACACACACACACACACAGAGAGACCTAGAAAGAGGAAACAATATAAGAAATAACCAACATAAAGTGGAAGCAATCAAGCGCTCACGGACTTTGACACCAACAGGTCTCAGGTGCAGCGGAGTGTGGAATGGAGGGGACCCCACAGCATGAGTGAGATCGCACTTCTTTTATTAGAGCCAGCAAGACAATGAGGAGAGGGGTCATGCCATCCTCTTCCCTCTGGAGGTCTCTGGGGACCTGCCTGTTGTTTGTCTTTTGCAAGCATCTTTCACAGCTGGGGTGTGAGTGGTGGGGGGGGGGGCGGTTGCGGGACTCTTGCGCCTCTGTTCTGTGATTCTCCAGAGCCATATTAGGTGTTGCTTCTTAATGACTGGTTAAAGCTGGTTCTTGTCTCTCTCCCTCTGGTCGTTTTTTCTTGGGAGAGGGAGACAGGACGGCAGGGTCTCACTGTGTAGCCTGGGCTCCGGATTCAGCTTCCTCCGTGCCAGGAACACAGCAGGTACTGCAGCACCCTACCTTGCTTGTCTCTATTTGGCGCAAGTTCTTTTAGTTTTTATGGATCCTCCCCAAGACCTGAGACCACAGCTTATTTCTGGCCACTTGAATGACAGGAATCCTGATTTTCTAGGCTCTTTTCTTCCCCAGGACACCAGGTTGTTCCTCCTCTAGGGTCCTGATTCGGAACGTAGCTCCTATCCAGTTCTCAGGGTGAAAGTCCTCTTCCATTTCCACAAAGACCCTGAAATTCAACTAAGACCAAATGTTTATCTTTCAGAAAATTCTTGCTTGGGAGTTCAGGGACTCCAGAGCCAGGGAGCCTTAGGACACAACCAAGCTCAAGCTCAGTGTTTCTCTAAGTATTGATTTGCCTGGTTGTTGTTGTTGGTGGTGGTGGTCTATGCATGTGTGTGTGCGTACATGCATGTGTACGTGTGTGTTGTGGTGGGGTGTGCACACATACTGCAGACCACGTGTGAAAAATCAGAGGACAGCTTTAAAAATTCTCTAGGCCAGGCAGTGGTGGTGCACGCTTTAAATCCCAGCACTCAGGAGGCAGAGGCAGGCACAACTATGTGAGTTTGAGGTCTGCCTCATCTCAGAGCAAGTTCCAGGACAGTCAGGACACAGAAAGCCTTGAAAAACAAAACAACAACAGTAGCAAAAACAACAAAAAGAATTGGTTTTCTCCTGCGGAGGTTTAAATAAGGATGGCTTATGGGCTTCTATATTTGAATGCTTAGTCGTCAGGGTATGGCACTATTTGAGAAGGATTAGAAGGTGTGGCCTTGTTGGAGGAAGTGTGTCACTGGGGGGTAGGTTTTGAGGTTTCAAAAGCCCATGCCAGGCCCAGGCTCTCTTTCTTTCTGCTGCCTGTGGATCAGGATATAAAGCTCTCAGCTCCAGGGCTATGTCTGCCTATGCGCTACTCTGTCCCCTGCTATGATGATGAACTAACTCTCTTAAAATGTAAGCAACCTCCAATTAAATGTTTTGTTTTATGAGTTGCTGTGGTCATTGTATCTCTTCACTGTAACAGAACATTAACTAAAATACCTTCTATCATGGGTTCCAGGCATTGATCTTCAGGTTTAAATGGCAAGTGTTGTTTTGCTTTGTTTTCTTTGTTTGTTTGGTTGGTTTTTGGAGAAAGGTTTTCTCTGTGTAGCCCTGGGTGTCCTGGAACTCACTTTGTAGACCAGGCTGGCCCCAAACTCACAGAGATCCTGCCTCTGCCTCCTGAGTGCTGGGATTAAAAGTGTGCACCACCACCATCTGGCGTGGCAAGTTCTTCTACTTGCAAAGGCACCTCAAAGGCCTTGTTTCTTGAGTCAGAGTCTCATGTACCGAGGCTGGCCTCAAATTCACTGTGTAGTCAGTGGTGGCCTTGGCTTCTGATCTTCCTGCTCATGCTGGGATCATAGGTATGCCCCACCATCTCGGGTTTCCTAAGTGCTGAAGAGCGAACCCAAGGCTTCATGGTAGGAAGCCAGGCAAGCTTTCGACCAACCAAGTCCCGTCACAACCTCAGTGGGTAGTTCTGAACAGGTGGGTGTTCTGTCCCTTCTCATTGCATACAGACACAAGGCATTAGTGCCTGCAGATCCTCCAAGAAGATGAACCACTAAATATTCTCTCTTCTCAGGCAGCTTGCAGTTAAAAAATGGCAGCCACTCCCAGGCTGGACAGGCAACTCCCTAGACCCCTGCCTTAAGTTAGGTGTGCCTTCCGGATCACATGTAAATGTACTAGCCTGTTCTTTGAAAACCATGATGGGAGAAGGTAACCCCACAGTCCCCAGGACAGTACCAACTCTGCCTGAAGGGGGACTTGCCTAACTTTCTGTTTTCCTGTGGTAACTGGTAAAGGAACCCAGTGTCCCCCGGAATCAGGGCAGAGACTGGAAAAGCCTGTCTAAAGACTCACACAGTAGCCCTTGTTCAGCAAGGTTCTGCGCACACCCGCCTGTACATGTATGGTCAACAAGAAAGGGGACTCTTTCACTTTTTTATTGGTCCCCAAACACAGGACTCAGTTTTATTTTTGGAAAGAAAAAAATCATTCAGGCCGCCTGGTTCTGTGCTATTGACTTTTTACTAGCCTGCCCGATGAAGTCAATAGATCGAAAGTATCTAACAGATGTGACACCATTCCAACTGCATATGGCCCGCAGGCCGTACTTTAAATTCCAGCCCTCAAAGTCAAGGTGAAATGTGCCCCGAAAGCCCTGCGCTAATGCAATTAGACACCATAATTATATAAGCATTGATTTGGATCTCAGAATACTCCCTTCTCACTGCATGGTACCACTGGGACACATTTCTGCTTGGTCTGATCCTTGGGTGACAGCTTTAATCCTAATCCAAAGTCTCCACTTGCTTAGAAATGTCACAAGGCAGCTGGCAGCCCATGCGTCTTGCTGATCAGACTTTCAGATAGAGAGCTGATTGTGCGTGGCCCCCTGCTTCCTGGCCTCCTGGGCAGAACAGAGCTAAGATTCCTTATTCCAGTTCCTTTTCCTCTCTTTCTCGCCTCGCCTCTCCCCTTCTCTCTACCCCCACACCTGCCCTGCCACACCTGCCTTACACTGGTCCCTTTCAAAGGTATTAAGCGGAACTTCCTGAGAGAGGAAAAGTCACTCTAGGGGGAGACGACACTGAACAGAGGCATCGGCTACAAAGACAAAGTGGGGCAGGCTGAGTTCATGAACTGTAAGGGTTTTGCTGTTGTTGCTGCTGTTGTTTAAGTTTTATTTTTACTGCTTTCTTTTTTTTCAATTGTGTGTGTGTGGTGTGTGTGTGTGTGTGTGTTGCCTGACGTGGGTGCTGGGAACTGACTGAACCCAGGTTGTCTGCAAGAGGAATACATGCTGTTAACTTGGGAGGCATCTCTCTAGTCGCTCTTTGTGTGTAAGTTTCTAGACAGTGTAAGGGAATCAACACAGATGAATCGTGTTCATACAACACGCTTACTGGACATGAGAGTGCATATCTGTAATTTCCAAACCCAGGATGCCGAAACAGGGAAAACAATGAATCTGAGGTCAGCCTGGGCAACATAACAAGATTCCATCCTTAAACACACGCACACGCACACATGTGCACACATGTTTATTGGTCATGAGTCTGGATGATCCAGACTCAGGGTTTCACAGACTGAAGTCCAGGAACTGACCAGTGGTCCTGTTTGAATATGAAATGGACTCTCCCTCCAGACTCATGCTATGAGCACTGGGGCCCCAGTTGATGATGCTGTTTGGGAATTGCCTAGCTGGGATGTGGTGCCTAGCTGGTGGAGGTTGCCCCCTGGGCAAGGTTTTTGATGGTTATATCCAATCCCCACTCCTGGCTCTGTCCTCTCTGCTTCTCAACCTACAAGAATATGAACAAGCTACGCTTCAAACATTTGAAACCCTTCCATCATGACTGCGTAGACCCTCTAAAACTGTGAGCCAGACTAAACCTCTTTTCTCTTGTTTTAATTCTGACAGATATTTTGGTCACCGCCACCAGAAAAGTAACTGACACAGTCAGTCTGTGTGCATCTCTGCAGACCTGACGTCCTAATCTATGCAGGTCATTTAAGTTCTCCCTGGCTAGGAATAGAAGCAGGCTTCATTCCCTGGAGGCTACCCGCTCATTCTCCCCATGGGGATGGCCCAACAGTTCACAGCAGGGATGCTTTGCTTTCTTGAAGTCTTCAGGAGACTCTCTGGCTCCAACTGGCTAAAACAGCATTTTGTAGAAGGCATATAGTCCTGTAGAGCAACCCTATCACCATTACCATGTACTGCTGAACCGTCACAGGATCTGCTCACACGTGGAAACAAGTCAAAGACAGGGCTCATTCATCAGAGTTTCCCTTACAAACTCCTGAGCTATTGTCTAGGTCTTTCTCTTACTCTTCCACATATGGGCAAGTTTTTTGGCCTCTCAGCATCAGGCTTTTTTACTGTAGAATGGGGTTAAACCCTATAGGAGTCTTGGAAAGATCAACTAAAACACCCATTCTAAAAGTACAGTAGTAAACACTCAGGGGATGCTGGCTGTGACCCTGGTTGTGACTAATGCTCAGACTGATGCCGTGAGACTCTACATCTGTGTTGTAGATTAAGAAGCAAAGAAATGGGGCCTGCAAGATGGCTCAGTGGGTAATGTCTCTCCCACCAAAGTTGATGACCCAGATTCAATCCCTGAGATTCATATGGTAGAAGGCCAGTACGGACCCCTGTAAGTCAAGAGCCATGGTTCACATCCCACCCACTCCCAAGTAAAATAAAAATTAAAAAAAAATCAAAAAAAAGCAAAGAAGTAACCAAGATCATAGATGCCCATATTTGTGGATACCCTACAAAAACCCCCAGGAGGTCAGCTCCAGCCTAGGCTGGGGCCTGGGACATCCTGAAACGTAGACAATCCTGCCAGCTTTGCAGACCCTAGAAGACGTTTGGTACTGAGCATGCTCAGAGAGCATGAGAGGGTTTCCACAAGATTCTCTGCTCCTCTGTTTCACTCTCAGGACAGCTGTGCCCATAGAGCTAGTGGTCTTCCAGGTTCCAGAGAAGAGGGCAAGCTAAGCATCTGCCCTTGTTTGCCTCTGATTGATGCCTCCCCTCCAGGAAGCTCTCCACATCTCCACAACTCCAGTATTTGTTCACTCAGAGTAACAAGAGCCATTGTTCCTTATCTCCAGAATCCCATGAATCACACAAAGCGAATGTTTAATAGCAAGAAAAAATAATGCTCCGCCCACCATCGCTGTATCAGTCTACATGCTCCTAACACGAAGCATAAGAGCAAAAGATAACAAGTCCCAGCAGCCATGATGCTGACAATAGCTCACAAAGGTCCACAGCAATCAGGAACACGTGGCTTGAGGTGCAACGCGCTCTCCTGACTGGACTCCTGCCAGCAAGCTGAATCATGGGAACTCGGTTGTCTGGCTAATGAGTTGATGGGTCATCTTGCTCATGCAACGTTGTTTTGAAAGGGATCCTAGACACCACGTACAAAGTCAGCTACTCCACTCTCCTGTCCCCATGTTTAAAACACACACTAGACAATACATTTTCCCCTACTTTGGATGTTGTGAAATCTTGGAGTTTACCTCTTTAAGGAAGTAAAAAGCATTTTTCTGATTTTCTTTTCTTTTTTTTTTTTTTTTGAAAGAACAGCTGCACCACAACTGGAATTTGAGGGGGCTGTTGTTCTGAGGCTCAAAGACTTGGAAACACACCCACAGACACACACACAAACGCCCTTGCTCTATTTCAAAGGAGGAAATGATCCTTCAATAATGGCTGAGAGAATTGGACGGTGGTATTCATCAGCTTGTCTGGAACCTGTAGGCAGCTCTATTGTGTGAGGGGGCAAGGGTCTGCAGTCTACTTAGCTTTCCATTGGGGGAAATTTCCTTTGCTGGATTTTCTTTACAGCCTTAAAGCTCTGTGTTTATAAGGCCTGAAGCTGTATACCAAACAAGGCAGGACTCACAGTGGATAGCTGAAGCTTGCTTTCGTGTGTGTGTGTGTGTGTGTGTGTGTGTGTGTGTGCGTGTGTGTTCATGTGCCCATACACATGCCTGTGGAGGCCAGGGCTCAACATCAGTTATCTTTCTTAGTGCTTCTCCTCCTAACTTTTTGAGACAGCATCTCTCATTGAATCTGAAGTGCATCAATTCAGTGAGGCTGGCTGGCCTGCAAGCCCCAGGGATCCACCTGTCTCCACTTCCTCAGTGCTGGGGTTGCAGGTGCAGGCCATCACACCCAGCTATGGCTGCTCAGGCGCCTGTCTCTGTCTCCTGAATGCTGAGATCAAAGCTTATGCTACCATACCAGACATTTGGTTTTTTGAGACAGAGTCTCCTTGTGTAGCCCAAGCTGGCCTAGAATTCATAGTGTCCTCCCTGCCTCAGCCTCCTCAATACTAAGATTATAGACATGAGCCACCATACAGCACTATGTTTTTAGTTTTTATTTTTGAGTCTGAAGCTAAATTGTCTAGGCTGGCCCTGAACTTGCTCTCTATCCTAGGCAGGCTTTGATTTTGGTATCATTCTGGCTCCAAAGCAGCTGAGATTATAGGCCTTTCCCACTAGGCCCTGCTTAGGGCTTTACTGTGTAGTGATAAAAATATTTTGGAACTAGATTGACATATGGTTATATAGTCCTGTGAATGTTCCAAGTGATACTGAATTAGTTGTTTTTCTGTCATGGGAATATGAAGATTGATGTTGTCAACCAGACAGAATCCAGAATCACGTAGAAGACAAGCCTCAGGCCTGTCTGTGAGGAATTCACTAGGTTAGGTGGATGGCTAATAGGTGACGCCATCCCTTGGGCTGGAGTCCTGGTCTGAATAAAGGGGACAAAGAGCTGAGACAAGCATCCATCTGCCTCTGCCTTCTGACTGCAGACACAACAGAACACCTGCCTCAAGCTCGTGTGACTGCGAGTTCTCTGCCGTGAGGGAACGTACCTCAGACTATGAGACAAAACCAGCCCTTCTGTAATGGTTCACCTTGTCAAGTCAGCACAACTTAGAGTCGGCCAGAAGAAAGCCTTGTGCGTGAACTCGGCCAAAGTCAGTTGGGGCTGAGATTCAGAGGGCTCAGCCCTGCCTCCTGGGCTATGTTCCTCTTTGTCCTTTTTTTTCCTTCTTCTCCTTCTTCTTTTGTTTGCTTGTTTTTCAAGACAGGGTTTCTCTGTGTAACCCGACTGCCCTGGAACTCACTCTGTAGTCCAGGCTGGCCGCAAACTCACAGAGACCCACCTACCTTTGCCTCCCAAGTGCTGGGATTAAAGGTGTGTGCCATGACTGCCCGGCTTGTTATAAATCTTTTTTTAATGTTGTAGTTTTATTTTTTTATGTGCACTGGTGTTGTGTCTGCATGTATGTTTGTGTAAGGGTTTCGGTTCCCTAGATCTGGAGTGACAGCTGTGAGCCGCCATGTGGGTGCTGGGAGTTGAACTGAGGTCTCTAGAAGAGCAGCCAGTGATTTTCCTGCTGAGCCATCTCTCCCATCCCTGTCCTTATTTCTTAAGATGGATCTTTCCAGGGTCTTTCTCAGTGTACTTGTCACACTGAGCATGAGCATCATGGGAGGTGTCCAGTCACCCACGGTGACCTCTTTACAGACATCCGGAGACCTCCCCCCACCCAAGCTTCCTGTGCTCCATACCTCGCAAGCTGCTGCCACTCAGTATCCCAACTCTGATCTGTCACTTCTGCCAGATTCCTCTATCATTAGGGCATCAAACGCACCAATATACAAAAGTGCGATATCACTAACTATGACTTAGATCAAGAATGCAAGGGTTGTTTACTCTTTAAAAGATCAAATAGTGAAATTCACATTATTGACAGGATGAAGGGGAATAAACGTGGCCACCTCCGTAGATGCAGCTGTTCATCTTGTTTCTGCACTGCATTTGCAATGTGACCGGCTGCTCTGAGTTTCTGCAACACTGACTTCCCCCACGTGATGAACCGTCACCCTGAGCTAAGCCAATCCAGGGTTATTTGCTATGAGGCACCCTCTGACCTATGCAAAAATTCTGATCAATTACCATGGATGCTCTCATCCCAGGTATGAGTTCACCCAAGGGGCCCACTGAAGGCCCAGCATCCCTCTCATCCAAAAGCAGCTTCTCCATCATGCCCACACAGTTCCCAGAGTCATGAACCAGAAGAGGTTCCAGCCCTGGCCTCGTACTTGCTTGTCTCAGGTGGAGATTGTCCGGAGAAGCAATTGCAAAGTTTAGTTCTGCTGTCCATTTCTGTCCCTGCTCCTCCAGACACCTTCCAGAAGACGGCTGGAAGCTACTGAGGAGAGCTTTGTGAGTATGGAAGCCACATTGTCTCCAGAAATTATCCAAATGGAGACACCAGGTTGAATCTCAAGGAAGTCAAATAGGAAAAAGATAAATGACCCAGGCAGTGAGAAGGTGGGAAAAGCTGCTTGAGGAGACGAACAGTCTGTGGAACAAAACTCTCAGCACATACTGGATTCTAGAATGAGAACCACAGTGGGCCAGTTGCCTTCATTTGTATTCCACAGACCCCTGAGTTCCCCAGAGTCTGCTTACATTACAAACACTTTGGGACTTGAACATTTCTAGAAACAAAAATTTAAGCATGGATGCTCTGTTTCTAAATTATAATTTTTATTTCTGAAAATAAAAAAATGTATCATCAATATGAATCAAAAAATTACACAAACCTTTTTACCTTTATTTTTTTCAAAAGACTAATTTATTTATTTTATGTGTGAGTGCTGTGGTTGCATGTATTACTTTATGTCAGAAGAGGGCATCAGATCCCACTATAGATGATTGTGAGCCATCAGGTGGTTGCTGGAAGTTGAACTGAGAACCTTTGCAAGAGTAGTCAGTGCTCTTAACCACTGAGCTGTCTCTCCAGTGCCTGCCTTTATTTTTTTGAGACAAGATTTCTTTGTATAGCCCTGGCTGTCCTAGAACTCACTCTGTAGACCAGGCTGGCCTCAAACTCAGAGATCCTTCTGCCTCTGCCTCCTGATAGCTGGAATTAAACATGTGCACCACCATCACCTGGCTGAGATAGGGTTTCTCACTGGTTTTGAAGCTCATCAGTTCAACTAGACTGGCTGGCCTGTGAGCTTCAGGAAATCTCTTGTCTCCACCCTCTCTACCTCTTCAACCTGATTGCTGGGATGGTAAGCACCCTCTACTGTGTTCAGCTTTTTACATGGGTTCTGAAGATCTGAACTCAGATCCCCATGCTTGTATGGCAAACATTTACTGAGTCATCTCCCCTGGTCCTGTCAATTCTCTACAGATCTATTCGCCATCATTCTAGAGGTGCTGGCTAATACAAGAAGATAAAGATTGTGAATGAAATTAGATCTGTCTTTATTTGTAAATAATATGACCTAATACACAGACAATCCAAAGGAATCCATGGAAATCATACTAGAACTAACAAAAGAAGAAGTAACAAGATAACGTAAATGGACAAAAATCAATTGCAAAACTGGGCCTGGTAGTAGTGTCTGTCTATAATCCCAGAACTGAAGAGACTAAGGCAGGAGGATCATGAGTTTGAGGCAGATCTGGGCTACACATATGTTTCAGGTCAGCCTGAGCTGCATAGCAAAACCCAACAAACAAGCAAAAATCAATTGTAATTCCTAAAAATAACTAAAAAAGAAAATTTAACAAATGGCATTTTATAAAAATAACAAAATACTTAAATATTTTGGAAAAAATTTTAATAAAACCAAGACATTACTGAGAATTTGAAATGACTTAAATAAATGGTAAAGTATACCATGTTCATTGATTGGAAGAATCCATATTGCTATGAGTCCAATTCTCCCTCAAAATGTAATCCTAATAAAATCTTAGTAAGGTGTGTGTGTGTGTGTGTGTGTGTGTGTGTGTGTGTGTGTGTATGCACAGAGGCCAGAGGAGGACATCGGTTGACCTGCTCTACCACTCTCTACCTTAGTCCCCTGAGATGAGATCTCTTACTGAGCCTGGAGCGAGGCTGGCCATTGGCAAGCCCCAGAGACCCTCTGCATCTGGGTTACAGGAGCCTAGGGCCACCTCCAACTCTTTATGTGGATACTGGGATCTGAATTCAGGTCCTCATGCTTGCTCAGCAAGTGTTCTTTCCCACGGAGTCATTTTCCCAGCATCCTTAGCAAGCTTTGAGTGTTGTTTTTATAGAATGTGACATGCTGATTCTACAACTTACTTGAAAATTGAAATGACCTAGGGAAGCCATGGAAAAAGGCAAACTTGAAAGGTCTATGTTGTTGGGACTCAAGTCTTGCAACAGTGTTAACAGCAAGACACACAGCAGGGTCAGTCAAATGGAACATGTAGAAATAGGTGGGTATATATACAGCCACAACTGACCTAGACAACACTTCAAAGGCAGCTTAATTGAGAAAAATAATGAACCTAGCCCATACTCTATGGTATACCCCAAAGCTAACTCAAATGGAGCCTAGGCCTATATAGAAAAATTAAAACTAAAACTTCTAGAATAAAACAGGCAAATATGATGTTGGGATCTGAGAAGATTTCTTAAAACACAAAAGACACTAATGAGAAAAGAAAAAGCAAACTGCACCTCATGAAAATTTAAAACTTTTGGTTTTCACAATGCACGATCAAGACGCTGAAAAGACAAACCACAGACTCCCAACACCTGTGCTCGACAAATGATTCATGCTGTACTGTACAAAGACTTCTAAAAGTCGAAAACCGGAACATGGTGGCTCCCATCTGTAATCCCAATGGGAAGGAGACTGAAGCAGGAAAAGTGAATTCAAGATCACCCTAGGCTACAGATTAGGTCCTAGACCAGCTTGAGCTATAGAGTAAGACTCTGTCTCAAAGAAAAAAAAAATCAAGAACTGACATGTAACCTCATGGTAGAGCACATGTAAGGTCTGGAGTTTGATGCCCAGCACCACAGAAAGGAAAAAAGGACGGGTAAAACAATGATGTTAAGTATATATTCAGTATATCCCAGGGCTCGCTAATTTTTGTATCAACTTGACACAAGGTACAGTCATTTTGGAAGTGGGAACCTCAACTGAGAAAATGCCCCCACCAGATCGGCCTACAGGAAGTCCTATGTTGCATTTTCTTGATTGATGATTGATATGAAAGGGCCCAGTTCACTGTGTGTCACCTCTCAGCTGGTGGTCCTGGATCTGCTATCAGAAAACTGACGGAGCAAACGGTGAGGAGCAAGCCAGTAAGCAGCACTCCATGCCCTCTCCGTCTGCTCCCACCTCTAGGTTCCTGCCCTGTGACCTGAGAGTTGTAAATTGAAATAATCCCTTTCCTCCTCAAGTTGCTGATGGTCCTAGGTTTCTATCATAGCAGCAGAAACCCTAAGAAAGACACCATAGCGATTCAATTCCCAGGTCACATCTGAGAGAAATAATATGCACATATATGCACAAAAGTCTTGGATAAGCATCTGATGCACCAAATCTGAAATAGCCCAAACACCCATCTATACAAAGTACACAACCCTGGTTCATAAATGGATGGTGGAATACGCTACAGCAGGGATTCTCAACCTGTGGGCTGTGACCCCCTGAGGATCAAATGACCTTTTCACAGGGGCAGACGATCAGATACCTGCAGATCCGATATTTACATTATGATTCCTAACAGTAGCGGTTATAAAGTAGCAACAAATTAATTTTATGATTGGGAGTCCCCACAGCATGAGAAACTAAAGTACTAAATGGTCGCAGCATTAGGAAGGCTGAGAACCACTGACAGTCTGCTCAGGTGGCCATTGGCCATACCAAACACCATAGTTCCCGAGGCTGGCAGGGTCAAAGATCAAAGCTACAGGAGTAAGCAACCTCTCTAATATTTCTTCTTCACAGACTGCTCCTCCATTAGCTCAGGACCCTGCCCACATGACCTCCTGCAATCTTCCTTCCTGCTTTAAGTGCCTCCTCTCTAAATACAGCCTCACTGGGTTGTCAGAGCTTCAACACGCCAGTTCGGAGGGACACAGATTCCGTCTCGAACAGCAACCAAAGGGAAACGACCATTATTTGTAACATGACTGATTTTAGTCCCTATACTTCCAAAAATACAAGATGTGAGAATAGAAAATAGAAGGGGGGCTGGAGCTCCCCAGTTCCAGGGGATCCAACATACTCCTCTGACCTCCACGGGCACCAGGCACACACACGATCTCACACATACATGCAGGCAAACACTCTTATACCTAAAACAGATCTTTAGCCGGGCGGTGGTGGCGCACGCCTTTAATCCCAGCACTCGGGAGGCAGAGGCAGGCGGATCTCTGTGAGTTCGAGACCAGCCTGGTCTACAAGAGCTAGTTCCAGGACAGGCTCCAAAGCCAGAGAGAAGCCCTGTCTCGAAAAACCAAAAAAACAAACAAACAAAAAACCAGATCTTTAGAAAAATTTACAACAAAGACTAGGGAAGTAAAAGGGCTGAAGAGCTGGCTCAGTGGTTGAGAGCACTGGCTGCTCTTCCACGGGACCTGAGCTTGATTCCCAGGACCTACAAGGCAGCTCACAACCATCTGTCACTTCCCTCTATCTGAATGGTCTCCATGGGTGCTACACACACATGTGGAGACATAGATACAGGCAGAATGCCCATACACATACAAAATGAAGAAAAGGAGTAGACAAAAGTGGCTCTATGATGTCAGCTGTCAGAATAGTGGTTGTCTCCGTGTCGTGCGGAGTGGAGGAAAGGAAGTACGAGAGAAACGTTAGTGAAGAAAGCTCTTGCCTTGATCAGGTGGTGATACAGGTGGGTACGTGTCTGTCAAAATACACACAGACTTATCCTCACAACTGGTGCGCCTACCGCATATAAATTACAGTTTAACAAAGTATCTCAGCTCATATAAGCACATTGCTATCTTTTTATTAGCACATAGGTAAGAATGTATCACAACGTAATAACTGTTTTTCCATTGATGAACACTTAGATTCCTTCCAAACGTTTGCTATTATAAGCAATGCCACAGTGACCACCCTGTAAAGATAGAGAATGCAGTAGCGGGGAGATGGCTCTTACCTCACAAGCTTGAGGACCTGAGTTCGAACCCCAGAACACACATGAAAAGCTGGACATGGTGCATTGAACCTGCCATCCCAGAGCTGGCAAGACAGAGACAGGTCCATCTCTGGGGTCAGCTGATAGTCAGTCTACCTGATTGGTGAGTTCCAGCCAATATGAGAGATCTGGTCTCCAAGGAGGTGGACAGTGTTCCTGAAGATGACATCGAAAGGTGTCCCCTGACCTCCACATACTCATGTGAACACACACATACCATACACACACACACACACACACACACACACGCAATGCAGCAACAAGAAAGAACTTCCCTAGGCCTTCTGCAGCTGTGAGTAATGGGGGCTGGCCATGAGATTTATAGCCTGACCGCACTTCCTGTTCACTCCTTACTTCCTGACTACAAACACGTGACCAGCACCTCCTGATCCAGCCACCTTGCCTTCCCTGCCATGATGGAATGAATCCTTCCTTTAACTGTGAGGCAGAATGAAGCCTTCCTCCTTTAAGTTTCGTATTGTGGGTATTTGGGGCCAGCAATGGGGAAAGTAAGAAAACACACTGGCATAGCCCATATCTCACCCTGTGAGTACATCCCTGACTACTGATGGGTTCCAGCACTCTAGAAGCTGAGGCAGAAGGATCACAAGTTTGAGACTGTTGAAAACAAAACGAGACAAAAGACTCCAGCAAACGAACAGCTACAATAGATAGAAAGCCAGCAGTTTGCAGTGATGGAGTTGAATGAATCCGTCTTTATCTCGGTCCTGTGTGTGTGTTTATTTTTAGAATACCTGGCGGAGCTGCACTGGGAATGAAGTAAACTTGGGAGAATGACTGAGGCTTTGAGGGGCAGCGCTAAGCCACTACAGGTCTTCTCTTTGTGTGTAGAATCATGGGGGCATCTTCGAAGTCATTCTGATGGCCGGGACCACTGCTCAGTGATGACAGGGCGGGTAACATATACAGCACAGATACGTTGGACAAAGGGGCTTCCATCACCCCATTAGCTCATAATTTAAAATGTATTGAGGTATGTATTTCTAGAATTTTCTGCTCAAGCGGCTGGAAACACGGACACTGAGGCTGCCTTTTTATAGATAAAAAACTGAGGCTTAGACTATTTATTTAATAAAGCAGGCTATAACCCAGGTCCTTGATGAAAAAAGCCTTCCTCTTTTTAAACATTTTGTTTATGTTTGATGGTAGTGGCACACGCCTTTAATCCCAGCACTTGGGAGGCAGAGACAGGAAGAGCTCAGTGAGTTTGAGGCCAGCCTGGTCTACAGAGCTAGTTCCAGGATATACAGGACCTGCTACACAGAGAAACCCTGTCTTAAAAAAAACAATAAATACATACATAAATTTAAAAATTTGTTATTATTATTATTATTATTATTATTGGTGGGGGAGGGAGTATCCATGCCACGGTGCACATGTGGAGGTCAGCAGACAATTTTGTGAACCTTCCAGCTTGTGGGTAGGTTCTGGGGATCAAACTCAGATCATAAGACTTGGATGGCAAACCGAACTATTTAACCAGATCAAAAGGCATTTTTAAACTTGTATTTATTTATTTATTTATTTATTTATTTATTTATTTATTTGAGACAGAATCTTAATTAACTATGTAGCCCTAGTTGGTATGGAATTTGTTATGTAGAACAGGCTAGCCTTGAACTCAAAAAAATCTGCCTGCCTCTTCTTCCCGAGTGCTGGGATTAAAGGCATGTGTTGCTTGGCCATGCACCAAATGGCCTTACTATCATGTTACAAGTTCTCTAATACAGCCAGGTATGATCCTTCTTGTACTTCTTGTACTATGATCACCTTGTCTTCACTGGACCCCACACATAGGGGGAGGAAAAAGCTTTGACTTGGGAATGGGCTAATAATGCCGATTTTCTTAACTACACATAGCTTTGGTTGTTCCAATGCTGTTTAAAGCCTCTGGCACTTTTTGTGTGTGTTTTGGTTTTTTTTCCCTAATATGTTTTGTTTGGTTGGATTTTATCCTTGTTTGCTTGCTTGCTTGCTTTTGCAGCTAGGTCTCACGTAATCTGGGCTGGCCTTGAACTCCTGATCCTCCTGCCTTTACCGGAATGCCCAATTACACCTAGCTAAATCCTCATCCTTCTTTTACGACTGCTATTATTGGTTTTCTGTGGTGCTAGGGAGCCAACCCAAGACCGTCCACATGCTAGACAAGCATTCTTCCCCTGAGCTAACCCCAGGGTCCCTGTGTTCCTTGATTAGTCGGTCCTGCACTGATGCTCAAGCCCAGGCTTGGATCACTGTCTAAACTTCATTCTTCTTGTATCTTTGCCTCTCCCCTGCCCCTAGTGCTTAGATTAGGCCCTGATGCTCATGGGCTAACTGCTGTGCTCCGGAAAGACCCCTACCAGGATCCAGCCTCTCAGCAGAAATGAAGACAGCTGGGAAAAGGGCAGAGGATGCTCTGAAATCCTGTTGACCCAGGCAGCTATCATCGCCCCCACCTTTTTCTTCCTGGCTAAATCCCCACCACACACACCCCAGTCCTTGCTGCGTCTCTGAGAGCCCTCTCTCATTTTGTACTTACATTTTCAGAGCCTCGCTCATTAGAGGCAATTTTGCTTTCTGTTTTTATGGTAATTCTTAAACTCTTAAGTGAAACTTGTTTGAAACGGCTGTCGCTCTATTATTACAGAAACAATGTAACGAAAATACATTCCCCCCCCCCCCAAGACTCTGATGTCACAACCGGGAGAGAGAAACTAATCTTGAACTTAAATATTTGAACTTGAAAAGTATCAAGACAAAGAGATGAGGGAAAAATAACAAAGAACTGGCAAATAAGGGACATTAGGGGATCCAGTTTCTTGGCTAACCAACAGGAGTTTGTAAAGAAGGAAAGACAGCAGAGAAAACGGCCAAAGAGAAAGCACAAGACACTTTTAAAACAGTCAAGGCCACAGACCTCAGATCAAAAAACCTCAGAACGTTGAATGAACTGAAACTCCACCTTAGAATGACCGTGGGAAATAACAGGTTGCCCAGGATACTGAGCGCACTGCGACAGCTTCTATGGAAGGCCAAGACCCTTAGCATTAAGCAAGACAGTGATGGCTCCTACTTAGTCGAGTGTTAAGACCACCTTGTGCTGCGTATGAGGCTTAACATTCGCAAGAACCTGAGTTCAATTCCTAACGCTATTAAAATAAAGACGTTTTAAAGAAGGAAGGAGGAAAAGAAGCAAAGCCAGATTTAATGGCTCATGCCTATTATCTCTGTGCTTGGAACTCTGAGGCCAGCCTGGGCTACAGAGCTGGGGCTGGGGCCTCCCAACAGGAACATCAGCACAGAAGGCGGTAGATTCCTGCTTCCCAGCTATAAGGGCATTTCAGTTGTTACAGCCTAGGACTTGGTGCCCGCGTCAGCCATCAATCAAGTGAAAGTGTAGACTACATTCCCAACCATAGAACATTCAAGAATATTGTCTGCACTTGCCTTGGTGTAAGACCGTATTTAATGGTATGCTCTAACCAAAGAAGAAAGAAAAACCAAGAATGACTGCCTAAGTCTCAGAAACTGACGGGACCCAGGAGAGTGGAGATGGGAAGCAGATGAGGTGGATGGGTTTCTTCCCTACTGTTGTGATGACTATGGGCAATGTACAGAGGAAGGTTTGTTTTTGCATCTGATTCCAGAGGGACAGCCCACAAGAGTGGGGAGAGGCACGGCAGCCAGCTGTGGCAACAGGAGGCCGAGATTACATCTTCAACCACAAACACCAAGCAGAGGGAGCGAAGTGGAAGTGTGAGGAGCTGTGTGTGCCTTCCAAAGCCTACCCCCAAGCCCACCCCCAAAGCCCACCCCAAAGCCCACTCCCAGTGACTTTCTTCAGCCAGGCTGCACCGCCTCCCCAAGCAGTACCACCAGCTGAGAACCAAATATTCAAATTTCTGAACCCATGGGAGACATTGCTCATTCCAACCACCACGGGAGGTCCCTGAATGATGGCTGTCGATATTGAAGAATAGAAAGTTATAGAAGGCAGAGCCCAGAAGGGAGGCAAAAATCAATAGTATTTCAGCTGGAATGGAAAGTAGAGGGAAACTGAAAACACAATGAAGTTGAAGAGTGAAAAAAATAAATGAACGAAAAAGAAAAGTGTCTAGACATGTCTACAGTGCACGACTGTATTTGGGGTGTAAAGGCAAGAGGATTAGGGGTTTACGGTCATCCTTGGCTTCATATTGAACTCAACATCAGCATGGGCTATAAGAAATTGTCTAAAGAAAAGTTTAAATAAATAAAAGTTTCAAATTCCACATCAAAAAAGTATCACAAGAAAGCAAGCATTAGTGGCCAGGGAGGTGCTTGCAAGTAACCCTGGAAACCTGTCTAAAAGTGGAATATAGCTGGAGACTGCGCTTTTGTTTTTCAGCTGCCCAGACCTGAATAATCACATAGAAACTCTATTAATTACAGCACTGTTTGGCCAGTGGCTCAGACATATTCCTTGCTAGCTCTTACATCTTAAATTAACCCATTTCTATTCATCTATGTATCACAGGGCTGTGGCTTATCTGTAATGTTCTGACATTTTTCTCCTTCAGCAGCTACATACATGGCATCTCTCTGACTCTGCCTACTCTCTCTACCCTCTCTATCTCTGTTCGGATTTCCCACCTTGCTTTACTTTGCTAAGCCACTGGTGAAAACAGCTTTATTCATCAACCAATAAAAGGACATCCAGAATCAGTAGAAGGAGAAAACTGACCCCTCAAAGCTGATCTCTGACCTCTCTGCCCATGCATACTAATAATAGTCAATAATTTAAAAAGAAAAGGAAGTATAGATGAGAGAGTACTGTGTGAACAAGGGACTGTGCTCATGGCCTCATTATTGTAAACCCTGTTTATTGATCTTAGACTCAACCTATAGTAAAAGCAGGGAAGACTTGAGAGATGGTTCAGTGGGTAAAGACCCTTGCTATGCAAGATTGGCGACCTGAGTTTGAACCTGGAACCCACTGTGGAAGGAGAAAACCAGCTCCTACAAGTTGTCCTCTGACTTCCACATGTATGCCCCCCCCACGTCATTCACACGCTAAAAAGCAAAGCACGAAAGCCATTATTAGAGCTATAAACCATAATGAGAGTGTTTTCGATCAAGACAATGGGAAAGTAGACAGGGATCCCTCTGTTGTCTTCAGGGAATGGTTCCAGGACCCTCCGCAGATACCCAAAGTCCTGAATGCTCAAGTCTCTTAAGTAAAATGGCATCATAATTGCTTGCAATCTATGCCCATCCTGTACCCCAGACTTTCTCTTGACTACACACAGCATCTAAGGCAGTGGTGTCGTTCGACTATATCGTTTAGGACGTGTTGACAGGATGGGGTGTGTGCACATATCTAACATGGGTAGAGTTTCTTTCCTGTTTACTTTCAATTCCCAGTTGGTTGTTTCTACAGAGACTAAGCCCGTGGCTACTAGCTGTTGACTGTATAACACAGAAACCTGAAGAGAAGAAGAGGGGAGGAGAGGGAAGCGGAGGCAGTTGCCGCCTGGTCTCATGTGGCTCTGGTGAGCCATAGTGGACGGAGCTGGTGGATGGACCCGAAGTGTGAGCATGTTTCTAACAGTCATAGCTGTGGCTGGGATAGCGCTGTGACTCTGTCAGGGAAATGAGCCGGGAAAGGGCGTGAGTGAGCAAAATTCTTCTCCAGTGTAGCAGAAAGTGTGTGTATAGATTTAAGATGTAAAATAAAGAAATGGTGACATTTACTTAGGGATTGGATCTTCGGGAACCACAGCTCAGAAGGTGAGCAGCTGCTGCTCTGGGGATTGAGCTGGAAGAAAAGACTTTCATTGACATAAATATACCCAGGGCTGAGGATAGCTCAATAGGTAAAGCGCTTGCTGTGTGAGCCTGATGTCCTGAGGGCGGATCCCCAGAGCCCACATAAAAGCCAGACACAGTAGTGGCAAGTACCTGCAATCCCAGCACCGCTACTGGGAGGTAGGGCACTGGTGGTGGAGACAGGCGTGTGTCTGTCTGGGGGCCAGCTAACCTGGTGTAAGCAGCAGTGAAAAGAGCCTGTCTCCAGCAAAGCAGAAGGTGAGGACCCACCCCTAGGTTGTCTTCTGATACCCACGCTCATGCTGTGGTATACACATATCTACACACACATATTATGTTCACATATACATATATAGAATTCAAGATGTTATGTGCTCTGGTGATGTGTAATAAATAACATAGAGATATATCAATGTGTGTCAGGTTGGGAACCACCCTGCTTCTGCTACTGTGGTCCTAGGAGGAGCTTGGTTCTCCAGTGCTGACCCCTGAGTGGGAGATGGAACAGGGAAGAGCTGGCAGGGAAGGCCCTGGCAGCAGTGTAGGGCTCTGCAGCATTGTCCCTTGTGCCTCCCTGAAGTGACTGTCCTTAGCCCTCCAATCAAGTCATAACTCAGCTGCAGGCACTCTGCACACAATTCCACAATTCTTTTTTGTTCCCCAAGACAGGGTTTCTCTGTAACAGCCCTGACTGCCCTGGAACTTCCTTTGTATACCTGGCTGGCCTCAAACTCCCAAAGATCCACCTATCTCTGCCTCCTGAGTGCTGGGACTAAAAGCACGCGCCACCACGCCTGGCTCTAAAAAGCATATTCTTGTTAATGCTAAATATTGATGGCTTTAAAGAAATGTGTTTAAATGACCTATAAGCCATCCCGCGCTGATGCTCAATCATCACTTTGTTTTGTTGTTGCTGTCCTTTCTACGCTGCGTCTGTGACACCCAATTTTACATAGGTCTGATCTTTATACACATTTGTAAGCATTCTTACCTGCCACAAATGGTGTTACTTGCCTCATAATTATCGGTTTTAATGGCTGCATAATATGCAGGATCATTTTTAATTAATCACAGTACCCTGTGTTAACGGTTCATTATAATGTCAAGTATTTATTATTTTTTTAATCTCCATTATACTTTCATATGAGGCTGTTCCACTTACATAATGCTTTATCAACAACCTCAACACAGGGACAGGCATAACCACCTTTACCTTGAAAGTGGGGAAACCAAGGCCCAGAGAGATCAAGCATCATCCAGATTGCAAGGATGGGGCAACAAGACCATAGTCTTCCAGGGCCTTGGTCTCCATGCCTGCTTCTCTAGTTCTGAACAGTAGCTGGTACCTTCATGGTACCCGGTTTCTTCCATTTTACAAATGAGGATGCTGAGGTCCAGAGTGATAAGATAACTTGTCCAATGTCACATGGCAGAGTCAAACTGACTCCGAAGCCCAGATCTCTTCCTGATAGTCCCCATGGCCACTAGCTTTTCGATGAGTCAGTGGATGAGAGTCCTGGTGTGTTCCTTTTGTTTGGGCTCATGCAGCCCAGGCTGGCCTTGGGTTGCTGTATAGTTCTACTGGTCTTGAACTTGATCCTCCTGTCTCCATCTCCCAAAGTGCTGGGATTACAGGTGCACGCCCCTCACCCAGTTTATGCGGGGCTGGGGATTGAACCCAGGGCCTTGTGTATGTGAAGTTGACCCACTGTTAACTGGGCTACATCTGTAGCACTTCCTCCTTGCTTTTTATTCCCAACTTTCTCCCATTTGAGTAACTGGCACTTGTTCTGTGATAAAATGCACACAGTGTAAAATTCCCTGTCTTAGTCCCGTTGTGGGTGTCTTAGTCCAGTTGGTGGCTCTTGAGTGTGTTCACATTGATGCATAGTCACCACCATCATCTAGCTCAACAGCTTCCTGCATTTGCACGACTGCCTCATTTGCAAGTCTGTACCCATTAAACCCTGACCCCTTGTTCTCCATCCCTCCCCACCAGCCTCAACCACCATTCTAATTCTTGACTCTGAATTTCACTAAGCAGCTCATGTAAATGAAATCATATAATGTTTATCTTTGGTCTCTGGCTTATTTCACTGAATGCTAAATCCTCAAGATTAGTTATCCATGTTAGCAAATACCAGAGCGTTCACTGGTGGGCTGTGTGTGTGTGTGTGTGTGTGTGTGTGTGTGTGTGTGTGTGTGTATGCGCTGCATATGTGTGGAATGTGTGTGTGTGAGAGAGAGAGAGAGACAGAGAGAGAGAGAGACAGAGAGAAAGACACACAGAGAGATACACACAGAGAGAGGGGAGAGAGAGAGAGAGAGAGAGAGAGAGAGAGAGAGAGAGAGAGAGAAGAAAATCACCAAGTAGGCTATGCTAGCTGTCCAACAAGCCCCAGGCACCAACACTGGAGTTAGAAGGATGTGCTACTATGCCTAGATTTTTATTTTTAACATGAATCCCAAGACTTGAACTCAGGTCATTGGCTTGCCAGGCTGAGTTCAAAGAGGGCATTGGATCCCCTGGAACTGAGTTACAGATGGTTGTAAGCTACCATGTGGCTTCTCTGCAAAATCAAGTGCCCTTGACCACTGAGCCATCCCTCCAATCCCAAATTTCATTATTTTTTTTTTAAAGTTGAATACTATTCTACTGTGTGTTCACTGTTTTCTTAGCCACACATCCGTTTGTGGTCTTAAGCACCATTGGCAATGGTGCTGGTATGAACACTAGTATATGGCTCTTTCTCTCTCTCTCTCTCTCTCTCTCTCTCTCTCTCTCTCTCTCTCTCTCTCTCTCTGCTGTCTTTTCTATCTATACCCAGATCTATTCTATCATCAGATCTATGCTGATGAGTTTAGAACAAAAGCCTTCAATTCTCTCTCCAGTTTTACGGTGGTCACCTAGCAGAATGAGCTCTATGTAAGAGTGGGTAGTTGGGAAGAAGGGCTTGGGTAGGACATACACATATTAACTTTTTTTTTCTCAGTACTGTGCCAAAGTGCTGTACAAAAGCAACTTGAGAAGGGAGGGTTTAGCATGAAATACATATACATATATATATATATATATGTATATATATATGGTGTCATATATTAGCGTAGAAAGGACAGCAACAACAAAACAAAGTGATGATTGAGCATCAGCTCGGAATGGCTGCCACGTCACTCCCATGCACAGTGAGACACCTGCCACGTCACTCCCACCAGTCAGTGAGACGCCTGCCACGTGACTCCCACTGCACAGTGAGATGCTGGCCACCCCACTCCCACTAAGATGGCCAGGATAAAGCAATCAATAATAACAAGCATTGTAGAGGATGTGGAAGAAATTAGAAGCCTTCTGTACTTCTGGTAGGATAGTCATTCTGGAAAACAGGCTAGCAGTTTCATGGTTAATTAAGCACAGAGTTACCGTATGATCCAAAGAATAGAAAAAATGGGCTCAGCTTTCACTCAAATCAAAATTTTCAAGAATGTTCACAGGAACACTCTTCACAATACCCAAAAAGAACCCCCACCCCACGGCCATCAGTTAAGAGGATGAATAGATGTGGTATATCCATAGAATGAAATACCATTCAAGCACGAAAAGGAATGATACATAACGGGAATGCGGTTGCCCAAACTGGGAAGCAAGAAACCCTCATTCAGTAGGTAAATGGGTAAGGAACTGTGGCACAACCAGACACTCGGGTATTATGGTGAACTGAAGAGGAGAAAGGGACCACGCTCCGAGAAGACACGCCACTAAGTGGGAGAAGCTGCGCTGAAAAGGCCTCAAACTGTGTGACATTCGGGAAAAGGAACTGCACAGACAGGGAGAAGGGAGCAGCAATTGCTCTGGATGAGGGAACAGGAAAGCACAGAGTCTTTGGGACAGTGAAACTTTCCTGTCTGATACTTTAAAGGTGGCCACATGTCATGATGGGGCCATCAAAAGTCACCAAAGTGTGAAGTGCGAAGCCAAGGGTGGACCCAGCATGGTGACACACCTCTCCCATCCCAGTGCTCAGGAGGCAGAAGCAGGAGGATTTCTGTGATTCTGAGATCAGCCTGGACTACATAAAGAGTCCTGGCCAGCCAGGGCTGCATAGACCCTGTCTCAGTCAAAATAAAACACACACACACACACACACACACACACACACACACATACACACACACACACACCTCAAAGGTGAACCTTAGTTTACTCTATGGACTTCAGCTGATGGGTTGGCTCATTGATGGTAACCAATGTGGCAATCTGGGGTGAGACATTGATGGGGAGACACGGTGCATGGAAGGGCGTGGGGATGGGGCAGGGTGGGAAACTTATGCTTTCTGTTCAACGTTGCTATGAATGGATAAGTGTGACCATCCCAGTAGGTGTGATTTTGTTTAAAGATTTATTTTTATTCTATATGCATGGGTGTTTTCTCCGCACACATTTCTGTATATTACATTCATGCAATGACCTTGGAGAACAAAAGAGGGTATTGAATTTTCTGGAATTGGAGTTATAGCTAGCTAATTGTCATATGGGTGCTGGAATTTAAACCCAGGTTTGCTGGAAGAGCAATCAGTGTTCTTAATTATTGAGCCATTCCTCCAGCCCAGAAGTAAGGATATTTTAAAGAGATGATTGGGCCTTTCTTTCTGGCTGACAGATTTTTGGAAAAAATGGACCCCAAGCAATTGGAATTTCCCCAAGACTTTCATGTTGGGCAAAGAAAAGGCTGAAGCCTGGAGCCAGTCAGAGTGGGAACTTGCCACCCAAGAAGAGATTTCAAGAAGTTCTAGTAATTTGCCTGACTGACTTCAGGTCATTACTATCCAAACCCCATTCCCAGAGCCAGCAAGGGGCTTTCTGATAAAGAACAAGAGCAGACTGTTGCACCCTCCTGTCAATCTACAGGGGCCTGTCAATCACCTGGACAGCAAAACATCCCTCATTAAAGCTGCCTATACTAAAGGCTTTAAGAAATATAACAAAATCCTACCTTAGAAAATGTGTACTGGCACATAGGCTGGTTAGAGGGCTCAGTGAATAAAGCCACTTGCCACATAAGACTGACTTGAGTTCAGTCCCCAGAACCTACAGAAAGGTGCTAAGAGAGAACCACAGCCCTCCCCGACTCCCCACCACACACACACACTTATACACTAAACCTTTTGAAAATGCAAAAGTCTTAAGCTGGCCATTGTCCAGTCTCACCCACCGAAGTGGTTTTCTCCACAGCACCGCCTGTGTTCATTACCTGCTTTCATCCCTCGCAATGGCCCGTTTCATTCTGATAAACTCTGTTTTCACAGAGCTCAGTGCGCTAAGTCTGAATCCTTTCACAGAGAGCTAGAAGCCTAGGGGAGCCCAGAGTGGTGTCCTGCTAACAGTAGGACTATAGTCTCCCAGAAGCCTGTTCTACTCAACCTCCCGGTGGTTGAGAGTCAGTCGGCCTGGGTAGCCCTTGAGCCGGGCTTCTGTGTCCCGAGTGATGGATAATGGGTGTGGTGTCCTGCTGGAGGTTTCAGCCCTAGAAAAGTTGCTAGCAACTCCTCTGGGACAGGCATGTGGACGACAAACACAGCACAGCGCTGTGGAGAGGACACAGCTGACCTGTGGCCACTGAATCAGCCAAAACAGAGGCCTGAGAGAAAATGTCAGCCACGCTGCCTTTGTGTAGAGTACAATTTACGAGGCCTGGCTCCGGTCCTCGGGAGACACAGCCAACCTGCCCGCTCCCTTGCTTGGAGACAACTGCTGGCCAAGGGCCTTCCTGGGGCCCACCAAGCCCATACTTGACTTCTCTGGTTTAAAAAATTAGAGGAGATAGAAAGATTGCTTGGAAGTATCCCTGAAGGTCATCCAGACAGAGGCTTCTAGATCCTTCAGTTCACACACAGCCTATATCATTGTAAAACATCCAAGAAGACTTTCAAGGTTCACGATGCTTTATTTTGCTACGTTTGCACAACTTCCTGGCTTGGTGAAGTAGCTCAGTGTACATATGGTATTTACCTAGCATATATGAGGCCCTGGGTTCATCCCCACCATAACAAAAAGAAAATAATAATAGTAAAAGGAAACATTTAAAATCATAAGTGTATGTTCATTAACATGTATGTGTGGAGGTCAGAGGACACCTGGCAGTTGGTTCTCTACTGCCACCATGGGTCTAGGGAACCAAAATGAAGTCCCAGGATTGCCTGGCAAGCACCTTCGCCCACTGAGCCATCTTGCTGGTCCAAAAGGTGACTTTTCCTTTGTCGGTCTATCTATTTGTTTGAGCTAGGATCTTACTATAGTAGCCCTGAATCTCGATATATACACCAGGTTGGCCTGAAACTTGTGTGAATCCTCCTGCCTCCGGCTCCCAAGAGCTGGGGATTATAGGCATGTACCACAATGCCAAGGTAAAAGGTTGATTTAAGAACTAATCTTAGGCCAAGCAATGGTAGTGTTTGTTTGTTTTTTGAGACAGAATTTTTCTGTGTAGTCCTAGCTGTCCTGGAATTCACTCTGTAGACCAGGCTGGCCTTGAACTCAGAGATCCACCTGCCTCTGCCTCCTGAGTGCTGGGATTAAAGGCATGCACCACCACCGCATGGCTACTTCCAGGATCTTAATGCCAAGCACATAGAGGTTCGGATCCAGCCTCCCTGACTGTTGATTTGTGAGTTCCTTGCCTTCTCTGGGTCTCAAGTGCCTTCTCATTAAATGAATTCACTTCTGAGTATTTTCTCTTTCAAGGAATTATAACAACAAAAAAAAAAAGACAAAAGACTCTGTGGTGGGCAATAGGCCCTGCCTTGTTATTGCCAAGCACTCTGGTGTGAAAGACCCATCCACAGCCAACCATTACATTTCCCTGACATTTCCTAGATCTGGCTAAACACACTCAATGACGTCAGATGTGCATTGTAGGCTCCCTTGGAGCAAATCTCATTCTCCTGTCACGTGAGCATCCCAAGTGCTGGGACTTTGCACATGTGCCCCAAACCCAGTTTGACTAGCTTTTTGTCTTGTTTTGGTCATTGTTTTGTTGTTGTTCTTGTTGGGACAGAGTCATACTATGTAGTCTTGGCTCAAAGTTACTGTGTAGATAGACCGGGCTGGCCTCCAACTTATAAGGGATCTGCCTACCTCTGCCTCCAAAATGCTGAGATTATAGAGGTGTGCCTAGCTGCATTTGTTTGTTTGTTTTTGACAGGATCTTATGTAGACCAGGCTACTCTCAATTTTGCTATGTAGCTGAGGATCACTTTAAACTCCTGGTCCTCCCTGCCTCTACAACCCAAAAGCTGGGGTTAAGGATATATGCCACCTTGCTTGGTTTAACCTGCCCAGCTTAACTCTTGTTCTTTTCATGACAGAAGGCAAGGGCATAAGGGAGCAGTCCTAAACACACAAGTCCTTTCTAGCCCTTATTACTTTTGTGTACTATTGGCCAAGGCAAGTTTTGAGGTTGTCCTAGTTAGGTTTTATTGCCGATTTGATACAACCTAGGAAGAGGAAAACTATCCAAAATACTGCCCCAATTAGATTGGCCTGTAGCCATGTCTGGGAGGTACCATCTTGTTGAAGATTAATACAACATGCTTGAGCCCGCTATGGGCGGCACCATCTCTGAGCAGGAGAACCTAGGCTACATAAAAACGTTACCAGAGTGAGTCAGAGAGCAATCTAGCAAGCAATGATCCTCCAAGGCTCCTGCCTCCAGGTTCCTGCCTGACTTCCCTCAAAGATGGGCTGTGACCCTGCCAAGGTAAACTGAAGTAAACTCTTTTCTCCATAAATCACTTCCGGTCACAGAGTTTACCACAGTAACAGAAAAGCAAAGGAAAACAGAGGTCAAGCCCCAAGCCAAAGGCCCAGTCAGAGAATAGATGTCTCATGCAGCCCATAGCTGGTGCTAGGCTTGAACTCTTGGTCCTCCAGTCTCCAATTTCTTGCCTCTAATTTTGAGATGCCATGTAGCTGCCAAAGGAGAAAGATGCCAGAACCTTACCGGTAAGCTCTTGGTGATACACAGACTAAGAAATGGATTAATTTAAGATTGTAAGAGCTAGCGAGGAATGTGCCTGAGTGGTTGGCCAAACAGTGTTGTAATTAATATAGCTTCTGTGTGATTATTTGGGTCTGGGTTGCTGGGAAACGAAGGTGGAACCTCCACTTACAGTCTCCGTGGACATTTATGCACTGAAATTACAGGTGACCGTCAGCAGGCCCTCCTAGCTCTTCTGTTTTCGATGGCAAAAAACACAGGCTGCTCTGTCCACTCTCCTCACAGTGCTCTGCCCTCTGCCCTGCTCTGTCCTCTGCCCTCAGTCTGGCTGGCAGTTGCCAGCTGGTGCCTATGACAGGAACAGAACAGGGAGAAGCTCTCCATCTTGTCCTGGTGCACGGCCAGGGCCTCCACCGCCTAACCACCGTTGATGAGGATTTGCTCCCAGGATTCACCCTGCTGACTCATCTCCTCAGAGGAATTCACACTGGCCAGGCAGCTGACCAGATGCACGCCAGGTGGCTCGGGATCAAACGCATGCCACCCATTCTTCGCGAGGGTCACCCCAGAGGCACTTCAGATAAATGGAGGCTGGGGGGACACACTGCTGCCTGAGAGGCTGGTGGAATGGCACAACCTGCCAAAAGCCCCCCTCCCGTCTCCTCTGCAGAAGTCTTTCTCCCCTGTGCATCCTTGCAGTCAGAGTTCACCTTTGCCACAAACCAAGGAGAAGTTTCCATCCATAGAACATTCAAACCTTTGAGAACAAACATGGTTGGGGGCGGAGGCGCAGGTAGGAAAGTCCAGTATCCTTGTCTTAGCTCGGTGGCCACAGACTGGCCTCAGATGTCCCATTCTCTTATCTCAGCTTCCTAAGTGCTCCAATTACAAGCACCCACCATCATTTCCAGCTCGACCTAGACTCTTGCAACCTCAGTTTCCTCAGCTGATGGATGGGCTTGGTAAAGGCTATTTCCCAAGTGGTGGTCAGTGCTGGTTGAGATGACCTAGCTGCTTTTCACTGTGACAGTCTTGTTCAACCGTGGCATCCTGAACGTTCCACAGCCAGTGGAGCCCAGAGGGTTAAAGGATTCCGAACTGAATCTCTCTCTCCAACTGAGGAAAAAATAGTGCCACTTCCGGGGCACTTGAAGGACAGATTGCTGGGGATGGGACTGCAATCGGGCCTCGGAGAGGGAGAAGTGATTGCTGCCCTCATTAATATTACGGCTGGCGAAGGCTGCATGGGACTCAATCAGGTAATTGAGGTCCCAAATTTCGTTGCTATCCAGATGCCAAGATTAATCGAAGTGACTTCTTCAAAGGAATTCTTCGGAGCTTTCGGCGTAAGCACGGCATCCTCTGGAGTTAACATTCCAGACCTGAGCAAGCGGAGGCCTACTCCCTGGCTTGGCTACTGTAAACGTTAGGACAGTCAAGGTCAGGAGATCTCTGGATGGTTGCCAGCTCCGGTTCGACTCCAGGGACAGTTCAATCGCGTGAACCCCTGGATAGCCACTCTGAGAAGGTGCCACAGGTCAAGCCCACAGTGACGATGGAGGCGATTCACTTTGGTCAGTATGGAAATAACAATAAAAGCTAACCACAATCCATAACTAGCCATCCAGCAATACTTCCCGGTGGTGATTAGGGCAGGACACTGATGTCATCGTGATAAACTCTTACTAACGTTCATCATGCACATTGCCTTATGTGTCTCTTCCATCCGTCCCGGCTGTATGCCTTACAGCCGGGCACAGCCAACAGAGCTTTGCCAAGTGTTGAGGGTCACTACTGAAAGACCCAGTGTGAGGAAGTGGTGGTGGAACTCCCTGGATTTATCGACGGGTACACTCCACTTGTGTCTAGTGGCTAAATCTGGGCTGTTCCAGAACGAGTGTTACAGGACTGAACTCTTGATTTGTGGGCTCTGAGACATTTTTGAACAGTTGGTATCAGAATTGAGTTCGATTGCTGGACACTTCTCTGCTGTTACAGAATTGGAGAAGGGACTTGTAAATTCTCTCAGTATTTCAACACCGAGATGCTATAAATACATTGTTAAATTCTCCTCTGAGCATGCTTGTGCTTTGTGACACCACTGTACCAGACATGGCTTTTTGAAAAAATTAGAGAGAGAGAGTGTGTGTCTGTGTGAGTGTGTATGGGTGTGTGTGCCTTGAATACTCATGTGTACAAATCAGAGGACAGTCTTCAGATCTGTGCACAAGTGTCTCTGCCTCCTGAGCAATCTCATTGGCTCAGTAGTATGTTTTAACATTCATTTTCTTTTCCTTTTTTTTTGGGGGGGGGGCGGTTCAAGACAAGAGTTTCTGTGTGTAGCCTCAGCTGTCCTGGAATTTACTCTGTAGATCAGGCAGGCCTCAAACTCACAGAGATCCACCTGCCTCTGCCTCCTGAGTGTTGGAATTAAAGATATTTACTACCACTGCGGGGCTTTAAAATTCATTTTCTAATTGTTTATTGTTGGTCTGTGGGAAGATAATTATTGTATTATCCAAAGTATACTTGGAAGCCTTGCTAACTATTTGTAGTTGATTTTTAGGTATTTGTTTTGTTGTTAGGTTTTTTTTAGATTTGACTTTTGTTTGTATTAATGTGTATGTGTATGCATGATTGTGAGTGTGTGTGTGTGTATTTTTGCATTTATGCAGAGGTGCCTGTGAAGGCCAGAAGAATGCTTCAGATCCCCTGGAACTGAAATTATAGGCAGTTGTGAGCTTCCTGACATGGATCCAAAGAAACAAACCTGGGTCCTCTGTAAGAACAGCTTGTAGTCTTAAACACCGAGCCATCTCTCCAGTTCTTGTTTTTTATACAGTTCTTGGATTCCATGTATATCTCAAACCATCAATGGATAAGGACCGCCTTAGTTCTTGCCCAATAACCATAGGCTTTAATTTTTATTTTATTTGCCTTATATTGTGAAGCTCTCCAGTGTAATGTTACATGACAGTGACAAGAATAGACACACTCACTTTGATCTAATAAATTAGAAATAGGCAAAGTGATCAGAAAAGCACTGGCTATTAGGGAAGAAACCAGTGGTGCATTCTCAGAGGGGAGGATGCACCACCAACCCCATACACATGGGGAAAAGCACAGCACACTTGCAGAACACAACCTGGGAAGAGAAGGGACCCGAACTGACCTTAATAAGAGCAACGGTTCACTGTGCCCGTGAGATGGTGACGTGGGTGAAGGAACCTCACACAAACCCGGAGAGGACCAACTCCACAAAGCTGTCCTCTGACCGCCAGATGTTCACGCTGTCACACATGTTCCCATAGGCGTACGTCACACAGCTGTGTGCATGCACACACACACACTAAACTAATTAAATAATTTAAAAAGAAAAACAGCTTGTTACCTAATGCTGGCTGCTGGCAAAGGCCTGAAAGCTTCTTGTTGAGATCAGGCCTCGGAGAAGAAGGCCATCAACCATCTGTGGTGGTTTGAATGAGAAGAACACTCACACCCTTACAGACTCGGATATTTGAATACTTGTCCCTAGTTGGTGGAACTGTTCAGGAAGAATTAGGAGGTGTGGCCTTGTTGGAAGAGGTGTGTCACAGGAGTTGGGGGAGCTATGAGGTTTCAGAAGACAGTCTCAATGCCCTCACTTTCTGCCTCCTGCTTGCAGAGCAAGATGGTCTCTTAGTTGTTCCCGCTGCTAAGCCTTCACTCTGCCATCATGAACTCCAATCCTCTGAAACCTAAGTCCAATTAAACATTTTCTTTTGTAGGTTGCCTCGGTGATGGTGTTTTTGTCACAGTAATAGAAAACTAATATACAATATCGGCTCAGTTAGACGTTCTGAGGAGGGCAGAGTGGCCGTGATGAAAGACGCTGCATTTATGGATGGCATGTTCTTACACAGAGAAACTCTAACGAAAAGCTAGGGGTATAGGTCAGTGGTAGAACACTTGCCTGGCAGTCACAAGGATTGGTTTCACTCCCCAGCATCATCCCAACAAAAGAAAGCCTTGAAGCCATCACAGATAGAAAACAAAACCTATCGAGTTAGGATATCAGTTCAGCAAATTTGCAGAACGGACACAGAAAGTTAGTTCTGGGGCTGGAGAGATGGCCGAGGGTAAGGGCGCTGGCTGCTCTTCCAGAGGACCTGGTTTTGATTCTTCCTACTCACATGGCAGCTCACAGTCATCTGTGACTCCAGTTCTAGGGGATCTGATGTCTTCTTTCGGCTTCTACAGACCCCAGGCACTGCTCTTAACTGCTGGGCCATCTCTCCAGTCCCAAGAGAGCTAATTTCTTAGTTGGGTCAATATCTTTTTTTCTTTATTACTTAAAAAAAAACTTTTCTCTTTGCTTTTTTTTTTTAGATTTATTTCTTTTTATTTTATGTGTATGGGTGTTTTGCCTGCATGTTTTTATGTGCACCATGTGTATTCCTGGTGCCCATCCATGCCAGAAGGCAACATCAGATACCCTGAAACTGGAGTTATGAAATGCCATGTTGATGCTGGGAATCAAACCCGGATCCTCTGTAGAAACAACCAGTTTTCTCAATCACTGAGCCATCTCTCCTGCTCCCAATATTTTCTTTTTTAAGTTATTTATTTTTTATTTTATGTATATGAATATTTTGCCTGCATGGGTATATTTGAATCATGTAGGTGCAAAAGTTTCCTGAAGGCAGAGATTTGGGATGGAAGCCTCTGGACTACAGGAGACTATCCCAGGGGCAAGGAAATACTCGAGTAGTGAGGTCTCCAAACACGGAGAGACCACGGAGGCTGCCCGCTGGCATGTGACCTAGGGAACTCAACAACCTGAACTCCTGCCCCAACCTACGGGTCCCTTTTTAAGCAACATGAACTGGGAAAAAAGAAAAGGAAAGAAAAGAAAAAGAAAATGAAACCTGTGCTAAGTCCAGGAGAGTAGACAGGTACCTGGACCCTCTCTCCTTCCACACACGTTCTATAGAATCCTAAGAGACAGGACTGACAAAGAAAGCAACCCCCTATCAGGTGCAAGGGACCCAATGTGACCCAGGGGGATCAAGGCAATTACTGAAGGCTCCATCCACTCGGAACACTGGGAGCTGGGATGAGACAAAGGAGAAAGCCGTAACCATCTCCTCAGAGCAAGGGCTTTTGGGAGCTCTGGCATCGGAGCTTGGAATGCTCATCGTGAGCAGAGCGAGTGGGGAAAAAAAACAAAGGCCCAGGCTGCACTTCATCACCTGACATGTCACCTTGGTCTCCGACTTGGCTAGCCCCACTCTCAAATTCTCAGACACTTAACTCATCTCTGTGCTACAGTGAAAAAAACGCCTCTTGGCTTCAGCTCGATGGAAATTGCCATGGGCTAGAGAGGTTAAGGCACTAAAGTGTCTGACACAGAAACACAGCGCCTTGAGTTGGAAATTCAGATTTTACAAAGCTTTAAAAAAAAATGCTGGCGGGGATGGGGGGTGTTGGAGAGGTGGCCCAGTGGTTGAGCATGTACTGCTCTTGCAGAGGACCCAGGTTCAGTTCCCAGCACCCAAAATCACATGGTTCACAGCCACCTAGAATTCCAGTTCCAGGGGATCTGACGCCATCTTCTGGTCTCCACAGGCAATTGCACACATGTGCACACACCTCCACATGGGCCCACACATACATAATTTAAAACACATAAATAAAAGCTGGGTGCGGTTGTGTACATCTGCGACCCTACAAGTGTGGGGTGTGGCAGAGACAGGCGGATCCCCAGACCTCACTGGCCAGGCAGTTTCATCAGTCAGAGAGCCCTGGTTCTACCGGTGGTGTTCTCAGTTCTAGACCTAGGTTCCATCTTCCTGCGTTTCTGGTGCATTTCTCCAGCTTCTTACTGTTGTCTCTGGTCTGAAGCGTCCATGTTCTGAATAGTCAGCTCCCTAGTCCTCTCAAGACCCGGCTGCGAGATTAAATCAGCCCTTCTCTCTTCCCACAGCCTTCGGGGCACCTTTCTACCACCAAGAGAAGAAAGTCTTCTCTTTCTTGCCTTTCCCCCCACCAGCCTTTAACAAGACTGCCTTTATTTAAATTGATCGACCCTCCAGGGTGTGTTCCCTCCTCTGTAAATTAATGGGGGCAGGCAAGGTCATGGATGTGGTCTGCAGCAGCCCACAGACCTATTTAGGGCATAAAGTATTTATTTTATTTAGGTGAGCATTTAAATTGGGAACATCTACATTAAAGTCTTGAGCACAGTCTGCTCTGGGAAACCAGGGCTGCTTGGGGGAACCAAGACATGGAGAAATGTACCTTCCTTTGGGGATATTTCAGAGCTCCCGTTTTTTTCCGTTTTTTGTTTTACTGTCCTTGTATGGTAAAGCAACAGTAGGAAGCCTCCCTGTTTGTTTCTTCAACAATGAATCACCAGATAAGATTTTGCCAACCAGAGCTGGAGGGTTGCTGCTCTTGCACAGGACCTGAGTTCAGTTCTCAGAGCCCACCTTGGGCAGCTCACTGTAACTCCAGTTCCAGGGGATCTGTTGCCTGCTGTGAGGTAACGCTTTTGTACACTGTAAAGATCTGTCACTCATATTGGTTTAATAAAATGCTGATTGGCCAGTAGCCAGGTAGGAAGTATAGGTGGGGCGAATAGACTAGGTCCTCTTCTGGGAAGAGGAAAGGCAGAGAGTCAGTCACCAGCCAGACGCAGAGGAAGGTAGATGAGAATGCCTTACTGAGAAAAGGTACCAAGCCACGTGGCTAAACATAGACAAGAATTATGGGTGAATTTAAGTCATAAGAGCTAGTTAGTAATAAGCTTGAGCAATAGGCCAAACAGTTTATAATTAATATAAGCCCCTGTGTGTTTATTTGGGACTGAATGGCTGTGGGACCAGGTGGGACAGAAACTTCTGTCAACAGTTGCCTCTGGCCTACCATTGGCATCTGTGTACACACACCACACACACACACACACACACACACACACAATTTTGTTTCATCATCTTAGGGCAGGGATCTGGCTCACGGTTAGAATGCTCATTCATGCCAGGCTTATATACCAGGTGGCACATATCTTTAATTTTAGCACTTGGGAAGCAAAGGTAAGTGGATCTCTATGAGTTTGATGCCAGCCTGGTCTACAGAGTAAGTTCAAATCTAACCAGAGCTATATGTTGAGACCCTTTATCATGGACAAGTACCTGGGTTCCAGAAAGATAGAGAGAGAGAAAGAGACAGACAGACAGACAGACAGACAGACAGACAGACAGACAGACAGAAACAGACAGAAAGACTAGTTATCGATTTCATCATTCTAGGGTAGGGGTGTGGCTCCCTGGAAGAATGCTTGCTTGTCTTGCCTGGACAAGGCCCTGGGTTCCATCCCCAGCAACAGGAGCTAGGGGTGGGACCGGAAAAAGATTTAATCATCCTTAGAAATAATTCATGCCAATTTCCTAAATTAAAAAAAAAAAAAAAGGCACCATTGCTTTTGGGTTCTACAGAGCACCTCCTCCTCACCCATGAACCAGGGACAGCGAGCGCCAGCATCAAAAGCACATTTGCAAGGTAATCCGACTGAATGTGGGCTTCTGGGAAGCACCATGAATGCCTGAGCAAATCCTACCCACCTACAGCCATTTAGGCAATTTCAAACACATTTTCATGGCATAATTACGTGAGGACCTTGGTCGTAAAACATGCCGCTACGAACTTGAGTGAAATCAGCACGGATTAGTAAGAAAAATGCCTCCTTACCTGGTAGACCCGTTGTCAGCTTCTCAATGGGTTTCCAGCTTGCCTTTTCCCACCTGCCCAGTTGGCTCCAATCAGCTCACCATCGGGTCACTGGAAGAGCAATACAGAGCCTGCCTCCAGCCCCCAAGGGAACTCAATTAGCATCTTGCAGGGACTGGGCAGAATGGCTCCTAATGCTCAGGGGTTTGAGCTGGAAAGGAGAAGTCGTTATGTGGCTGAACACGAGGGATGGGGGCCTCTGTTGTCCTTCAGAAACCTGCCGCTGGCCTTGCCCCCTATTGACAAAGGTAGGGGCAGTGGTTCTCACCCAGGCTGCGTATTAAGTTCACTCGGGGACTGTACCTGGACTATTGCAGACCAATTTAAGGCAGGCCTTCAGAGAGAGCCAGATGGTATGGTGTGTGTGTGTGTGTGTGTGTGTGTGTGTGTGTACATGCACACAGGTGCATATGGGAGCTAGAGGTTGATGTCAAATGTCTCCCTCAATCATTTCTCTGTATTATTATTATTATTATTAAACAGGGTTTCTCACTGAACTTGGAACTTGTCAGTTTAGCTGATTGGCCAGCAATCCCTTTCCAATGGCTTCTCACTGCTGAGATTACAGGTGGATGCCACCATGCCTGGCTTCTTACGTGGACGCTGGGACTGAGCTCAGGACATCATGCTAATGCTGCAAGCATTTCATCCGATGAGCCTCTTCCCCAACTTCTCTAAGGGACTTTTCAATATTTGGATTGCTCCAATGTGCATCCAAGGCTGAGAACTATTAAGTAGCATGAACCATGATTAGCATGGTTCCCAAAGCATGGTCACCCTAGCAACAGCATCCGCATCATGGGAAAGCATGTGAGATGAATACAAATCCTTGACTTCTCCCTCACAGAGAAGGTCAGAGCTCATGGGTGCCATGATTGGTAGTTAACAGTGTTTCAGGTGATCCTAACATGTACTTAAATGTGAAGCCACCATGGTCAGAGCTGCAGTTAGTCTTCGGTTCCCCATCCCAAATCCACCGCTCACAAGCTCTGTAACGGGAGGCAAGCCAAGTTCAGTCTACACCTCCAGGAAATGGGGTATTCGGGGCAACAGTGCACCAGGGTTCTGATGTCCACTTTGGCTCCCCATCTTCCCCGAATACAAATCCTTGACCCTGTCTGTCCATCCTGCACCCTTCACATTCTTCCTAGCTTCTCTCTTCCACCATTGCCATAAGCCCCTGTTCCTCCTCATTGCCCCTCTAAGTAACGGAGATTCTGTCTGAGGCCTGAGACAAGGCCCAGGGTGACAATGGACGACGTCACTGTAGTCCACTCACCACACAGCTCCTGAAACCAACAGAGGAGGCGCTGAGCACTGTGGGTGCTGAGATGAGGAAATGCAAAGAGGTGTTAGGGGGTAAGGACAGACCAAGGGTCTCTCATGCACAAATCCTCAGTCCTGTCGGCTTGTGGACACCTCCTATGCCAACCTGAGAGAAGCAAAGAACCAGAGTTGGGGACCTTACCCACTCCAGTGTCCCTGCCAACCAACAAACGGCATTGAACTTCTTGTATTACATCCTGGAGAGTGGCAGTCTGAGAACAGGAAGTAGAGGCAATGCAGCTACTGCAAATCCCAATAAAGAACAGGGATTTAGAGGTGGAAGCACTAGGATCAGGAGGTTAGGGCTAGCCTCAGCTACAAAGCTAGTCCACAGGTCCAAGTCCATCCTGAGCTACATGGTACGCTGTCTCAAAAAACAAAACAAGAAGGTAGTGGGAGAGGGGAATAAATGAGAACATGTGTATGGAAACAGCATGATGAGACCCAGTATGCCATGTGAGAACCTTCCAATTTTACTTCGTCCTGTGAGCTAGCTCGGTGGGTACAGCACCTGCCACCAAGCCTTACAGTCTGAGTTGGATCTCAAGATCCACATAGCGGGAAGAGAGAACCAAGCCCTCAAGCTGTCCTCTCACCTCCACGTACGCCACGGCACACACACACACGTCAAATTAATTAATTAATAAACCTAGACAGGCGTGGCAGCGCACACCTTTAATCCCAGCAGAGGCAGGCAGATCTCGGAGTTCAAGGCCAGCCTGGTAAATAGTGACACCCCGTCTCGAAAAAGATTTTAAAATGTGAACAAAGAATTTGGTCATGTGTTCCAATGGCTTCACCCCGTGTCTCATGTTAGGGGTTTTGTTTGCTGTTTTGTTTGTGACAGGTCTCTTGCAGCCCAGGCTTTGAACTCACTAGGTAGCTGAGACTGTCCTTGAACTCCAGATCCTCCTGCCTCTACCTCTCAAATTGGGATTAGAGGGGGCGGGAGGAGTCAGGTAGGGGGTAAGGTAGGAGGATTGCTATGCATTCTACGCTAACCTGAGATACATATCAAGATCTGACTCAAAAACAAAGTCAGCTCACTGATGAATAACCGTGTGCTAGCCACCCCAATGAAATGTTTTCTTTATAAGAAGAGTTGCCGTAGTCGAGGTGTCTCTTCACAGCAATAGAAAACATAACACCTATTATGTTTAGTCTTTAATGCGAGCATTAATGCTCACAGGCACACTCTTGTATGTGTGCACCTACCTGTACACATTGCACATGCCAACAGCCAACAATGGAGATGTCCCTTACCAGAAAGCCATGTGGTTTCTGACTGCCCTCCGGAATCAGTGTGGAGTGTCATGTTGTAGGAGATGCACTTAGGAACTGTGTGTGTGTTAGGCTCTGTGCAGGTGACCTCTTCTGCTCTGCATTTTCCCTTACGAATGCAGGGTTGAGAAGATGAGAGAGAGAATGGGTATTAACTAGACACAGCGGGCTAGTGAACACCAGCAAATCCACAGGGGCTCTTGGAACAATAAACAAGACCAGGGCAGCACCTGGGCTCATGGGAGCAGCCCTGAGTGCCCACTGAACGGAGCAAAGAGGCCTAAAGGGTGGCTGTCCACATGTCTTTCCGAAGGTGCGCAGGGTGTCACTGATGCAGGTGGCTACACCGTCCCTCCTGTCTCCCTCTGCCTCATTCTTTCCCTCACAGCCCCTCTCTTCGTGACTTGGAAATCGTCTGGGCAAGTGAGGCTGGCTAGGAGAGGCTCTGCAGTTCCTGCGATGAGGGGGGCTCACATGGAGGCTTTTGTTTTTACCAGAGGTAATACTGGTGGGTACCAACACATGGCCCAGCCCCCACAGACAGCCTCTCCAAACTCTAACACTTTAGAAGATAAAACAAAACTGTGACCTGTCTCAAAAATGCTGTTTTCATGCACTGAGAAGGTGACCAGGCTGGAGAGCTAAGAGCACACAGGGCTCCTCCAGCGGACCCAAAGATTGCAGCACCTACGCTGGATGGCTCACAACTGCCTGTGGCTCCAGCCCCTGGAGATCCGATGCCTCTGAAGAAATCTGAACACACATTCATCCTACAAATTTAAACGTGTGTTCTATGTTGTCAGAGCTTAGAAAGACGATTGCTCTCTGTAAAACTATGAATAGTTTCACAGATGCCACGTACCAGAGGCCAAGCCAGACACAAAAGAATGCACATCGTGTTAGCCCATTGATATGAAACTTGATCAGGCAAAGCCAAACAGTAATAATAGCAGCCATAATGTTGTTATGGGTTATGGGAACTTAGAAGGGACATGGGAAGACAGTGTGACGTCAGAAATATTCTGAACTAGATAGTGATTGCTCGGGTACATGTTTTTAAAATGCTATACCCAAGGGCTGGCAAGATGGAGCAATGGTTAAGAGAGTCTTTTGCTCTTTCTTTCAGAGGGTCGGAGTTCTGATCCCAGCATTCACAGCTCAAACCACCCGTAACTCCAGTTCCATGGGATCTGACACCCTCTTCTGGCCTCCATGGGTACTGCACCCACTTGCACATATACACACAGAGAGAGATGCACACATACCTAAAACTAAAATAAAGCTCTATAAAAATCTTAATAATTATAAAATAAGGACTGTGGAGAAATGGCTCAATCTGTAAAGTGCTTGCCATCAAGACTTGAGTTTAGATCCCCAGCACTCAGAGAACAAGGTGGGTGGGGCAACCATCTCAGCACTAGGGAGACAGAGAAGGGAGGGTGGGTCCGGGTGGGTCCCTAGGGCTCACTGGCTAGCAGTCTGATTCAGTGAATACCAGGTTCAGAGAGAGAGAGAGAGGTGGGTATGGCCAAGATGGTTCAGTGGGTAAATACATTTGTTCTTCAAGTTTGGCAATGTGAGCTTAATACCTGGAGCCCCTTAAAGGTAGGAGAAAAGAACCAGCTCCAAAAAATTACCCTGTGACCTCCATACGCAGGCTGTGGCAGGAGGACGCATGTGTATGCAGAGACACTCAACAATGAGCAAACATTTCACGAGGTGGAGAGCAAACAAGGATGACGACTACTGCTGACCTCTGGTCCCGGCTCACGCACACCCACAAATGTGCACACAGACCCACGTATGCATGCTCGTGTGCTCCAGTTTTCAAGAGGAAAACACTTTAAACAACAGTTCTTGTGTTTTGACTTCCTACAAGTGTGACTAGTCCTGGAGGCGTCAGAGAGTGATGTTACCAGCCACGCGCCCTGAGCCAGCCTGAGCCAGGTGAAGCTCAGTTTCCTACGAGGCGAGGCGTGGAAGCCAACTGCTTCACCTCCCTGCCTCAGTTTCCAGTCAGTCGTGTGGAGGTAATAGCAGGGCCATCCAGGAGGCATTTGGAGAACACAACCAACCCTCAGCTCTGGGCTCAGCACATGGCAGGTGCTTGGTGTGGGTGGGTCACTGTCTGACCATGTGATGAGGGTGGGTCACGGAGGAAGCCAGCTGTCACAGAATCCATGGTCTTAGAAAGGGGCCCCGGGATTAACTCCCCATGTCCCATTTGCTCCCCTCTGCAGCAGCGCCTGATCTGACGCCAGCTGCATCCCCACACCCCAGGAGAAATGCCTTCTCATCAACTCGCAAAAGCCTGGCCTCAGCCACCAGAGAGGGCCTGAATGCTCAAAGGTAATGCATCAGCTACGGGTTATCTAGTCCATCTTTGATTTGGGGTTCACTGAAGCATGGCCGATGCCTGGTTATCTTGGGTCCTGTAAGGCTCTCCAGTAAATAGACTTTTGCAAGAAAAAAAAAAAGCTGTCTTTGAAAAACTGAAAGAAATCTCCCAACAGCAAGCATGCGTCTTCCCTGTAACCAGTCCCCAAAACACAGACGGGCTGGGAAATGCCCAGGAGCAACCTGGTGGCTCACCGTGGAGCTCTTGCCTGGGTTCTCCTTTGGGAGCCCCAGTGCGTGCCCTTGCGAACCAGAAGTCCATGATGTGGGGTCCAGACTCGGGGTACAAACTCTGCCTACATGTGCTGGTTCATGCCACCGCTGTTGTATGGCCTGGGACAACAGTCTGGGCCCCTCTGGATTTTGTCATCTATAACTAAGGACAATGGTTCCCACCTTGGGGACAAACTGAGATGACATCTGTAGCGTTCACAGGACGGTGCCTGGCTACTAGCCAATAGGAAATACTGTCTATAGATCCAAGTGACAAGCACCATGCCCTGGATGTTCAGATCCCAAAAAGTAACAGTATTGGGTATTGTTATTTAGTCGATCCCAGGGACTTGGCTCCTAGTAGACACAGACCCCTTCTATGGAAGCTTCCAGAAGGTAGGAGATCCATGAGTCGTGCCAGTGAGCAGTCAAGAACTACAGAAAATGTCAATAAACTGAGCTTTCCTAATCTTTCCCACCCAAAGAAGGTGACCACAGACCTCAGCATCATTTAAACATGACAGCCGAGAGGGGCTTTGCAGCCAGTGAGTCCAGATTTTCACTTATACATAAGGAACTCAAAGAAGGCAAGTGACTTTCCCAAGGTCACCCAGGAAAACAGCCAAGCTGAGAAGACGGCTCAGGGTTCACGGCTTTGCCCAGCTCATTCCTGCTACAGCCCCTTCACGCCTCTCCATCGATGGGCTTTCTCCTGGGTTACGGGCTCATCGGATTCTCGGGCACTGTTCTACCGGAGACCCATTTTTCTTACTGAATCAGGCCGCCATTCGGTCCTGAAAGCCTCATAAGTCTTCAATGGATGAGCAGACCCCTTAATCTATTATCCCAGAGTCCTATTTATATATGTTTATCCATATGGCTATATAAATAGGGCTTTGAGACATATACGTGGCAGGTTATCGCTGTAGCATGGTTGTTCTTCCCAAAAGGAAAACAAAAATGATGTACGGCGGAAGCTCTTGCCCGGGCGCGGGCTCCCGGCTGATTTATTAAGAGCTTGGTTGCAGTCACGTGCTCTGAGGTAGGGAATCTATTGCGAAGCGTCTGAGCTCCAGACGCCAAAAACCCACAAGTTCAGGCATGGAAGGAACCCAGAATCTGAGAACGGCCCGTCCTTAAGTACCTGCCGCTCCCGGTATACAAACTGGTTCTCGTGTGTCTGAGTGTGTGTGTGTGTGTGTGTGTGTGTGTGAATGCACAAATGTGTGTACATATATATGGAGGGCGTCTGCTGTCTTCCTCAATTGTTCTCCATATTTTTATTATTGTTGTCTTTAACAAAGGCAAAGGGTGACCCACAGACTTGCATTGCGCCGATGTGGCGTCTCCTCCCCTCCATCCTTCTAGGGGCTCAAGGAGCCTGAGACCACAGTGAAGGAGCCGTTCAAACCCGATGCCATTTCCAATGACTTGGTTGCCAGAGGCAAGATTTCTCTCAATATTGTGAGATCAAAGCAAACAAAGGGTAGCAGTAACTTGTGGACGGAAGGAGCTCCCTGCCTTCTGTAGCCAGGGCCTTGGATTTATATTTGCCCATTTGTGAAATCTATTCATGGATGCCATAAAGGCTCGGGAAGGAAGCTTTTCTCAGTAGTAATTTCTATCTGCAGGAAAACGGCAGCTTCTAAGTGAGCTTCCCCAGCATTGTTTTCTCCTAACATTGCCCTCAGAACTGAGAGACACGCCCCTCCTGCTGCTAAGAAAGGATTTCACTTTGCACAGCTTCCCATTGAGGGCCTTTGGTTCTCAGCTTCAATCCAGGTCACCTCATCGAATTTAATCCAAATTTCATCTATTTCAATAATCATCATTTTATGGGTAAATTCCTACACACATCAACATACCACTTTGCTTGATTTTTAACTTTTACTTGTTGTAGGCTGAGGTCAAACTTCATGCATATCAGACAAGAGTTCTACCACTGAGCTATACCCCTAGCCCAAGCATGTAAATTTATACAAATAAAATATTTATTTTGTTTATTTTTCATAATGGAGTTTGGAAAGATTTCTTTGAAGAAAAAAGGAAGAAATCCATTATACTTTTAAAAAAATTATTCACTGGGTGGGTTGGCAAATGCCTTTAATTCCAGCATTCCAGAGTCAGAGACAGGTGGATCTCTAGTAATTCAAGGCCAGCCTGGTCAACACAGTAAGTTCCAGGCCAGCCAAGGCTGAATAGAGAGACTCTATCTTGATTTTTTAAAAAAGTTTATTCACTATGCTAAATAGTTTTATGTAAACTTGCTACAAGCTAAAGTCTCTTGAGAGGAGGACCCTCAATTAAGAAAATGCCTCCACCTGATTGGGCTGTAGATAAACCAGTAGGGCATTTTCTTAATTAATGATTACTTTGAGAGGGCCTAGCCCATGTGGATGGTACCATTCCTGGGCTAATGATCCTGAGTTCTATAAGAAAGCAAGTTGAGGCAGGGCACTTGTGGTGGTGCAAGCTTTTAATCTCAGTACTCGGGAGTTTGGGAGGCAGAGGCAGGCAGATCTTTTTGAGTCCAGGACCAGCCTGGTCTACAGAGTGAGTTCCATGACAGCAAGGGCTACACAGAGAAACCTTGTCTCAAATCAAAAAAAAAAAAGAAAGAAAGAGAGGGAGGGAGGGAAGGAGGGAGGGAGAGAGGGAAGGAGGAAGGAAGGAAGGAAGGAAGGAAGGAAGGAAGGAAGGAAGGAGAAGAAGAAAGAAAGGAAGAAAGAAAGAGGGCTCAGAGATTAAGAGTACTGGCTGCTCTTCCAGAGATCCTGAGTTCAGCTCCTAGCAAACAACTGTAATGAGATCTGGTGCCCTCTTCTGGCGTGCAGGCAAACAGGCAGACAGGACACTGTGGATAGATAGATAGATAGATAGATAGATAGATAGATAGATAGATAGATCGATAGATCTTGAGGGGGTGGGTACAAGCAGGCTGAGCAAGTCACATAGAGCAAGCCAGTAAGCAGCACTCTTGTGTAGCCTCTGCATCAGCTCCTGCCTACAGGTTCCTGCGCTGATTGAGTTCCTGTCCTGATGTTCATCCTGCAGTGATGAACAGTGCTATGAAAATGTGAGTCAAACAAGCCCTCTCCTTCCCAAGTTGCTTGTGGTCATGGTGTCTCATCACAGCAACAGAAACCCTAAGACATCCTCCATCACTTTTTTTGTGCTGGGAACAAAACCCAGGGCATTTGGTGGCACACACCTGTAGTCTCCAGAGGCTGAGGCAGGAAGATTAAAAATTCAATGTCAGCCAAGGCTACAAACACATTCCACTGCGCTTTCAAGAGATTATAGCCAGGCATGAGAGCACACTCAGGTAAATCAAGTGTTAAGGAGTTGGGAGGAGGAGGAGAAGTTCATCACCAACCTGGTCTACATAGAAAGCGCTAGCCTAGCCATGCCTACATAGTAGGACCATATCTATATTGTCTATATTATCTATATCATCTATTATTGATATCTATATAATCTATTATCTATATCTATATCATTTATTACCTATATTCATCTGTATATCTCTTATATAATCTAGACCTATATCATTATTTATGTCTATATCATAATATTAACTGTAGTTATATATCATTTATATCTATATCATATAATATCTATATTTATATCTATATTATATATTATCTATATCTATGTCACCTATAGAGAGAGAGACAGACTGCAGCCAGGCCAGTTGAAAGTACCTACAAATTCATCTACTCAGGAGGCTGAGGCAGGAGAGTCTCTGTTTGAGAATAGTCTGGGACTTAAGCAATAATGTCTCTCAGAATTATTAAAAAAAAAAAAACTAGAAAGGACTAGGGCTGGGGCTGCCCCCAGGAGCACAATCTCCAGTTAGGAGCCATATGACACTGTCTCCTAGCCAGCCAGCAACTCCACAGGACCTTCACGTGGTCCTTGGTCCTGAGACCTCCCCTCACCCACCACCCATCCCAGCCTTCTCCCTCCCTACTCTGCTCCCTATCCCTTCCCTGCTCAGTGCCCCTCCCCATGGGATCCATTCTCCTGTATCTATGGAGCATGATGTTTTGCTGGCCCACGATCCCCTCTTAAATTCTCAAACGCTTGGCAGAACAAAAGGCTAACATGGAGGGCAAGTCTGCACGGCTAATGCTGGTTTTGTTTTGTTTGGTTTTCCACACAGCAGGTCTCTAGGTAAGTTGGAGTGCACCTGTCTCCATATGTATTTACATGCACATATGCCCCCAGACACAAGAAGTGGGGCCTGAGAGTTGAGGCCAGCTCTTCTGTGCCCCCACCTACGCCCTCTTCCCCTTCTCTTTCCTACTCTCCTTTCCCCTCCCCTCCCAGGGCTCACGATACCAATCCTGGTCTCCAGGACCCTGAGAATTCCTGTCTGGCCCCCTCCTCCTCTGAAGTGTCTTCCTTCCTGTCCTAAACTGTTGCTCTGAGTCCCCCACATCCCCACGCTTTGCCTCGGAGGGCCTGCTTTCTTGAGTAAGTAGCAAGCCAGACAGTACAAAGGCTGAATAAACAGTCAGTAGAAATTAACTTGAATGTTCAGGGAGAAGAACAAAGACTTCCGACGTGAGCCGGGGAAGGAATCCTAATTGCCAGGGAGAGAGGGGCGGCCCAGAGCTCTGGCTGCTGGAGACTAGGGAGCGGGGATGTTGACAGTGGAGGAGACAGACAGGCACGATGCTGACTTGATAAGTGGAAGAGTGAGAATTCTAATTCAAGGAAGATGCTGATAGAAAGGGAATGGAGACAGAGAGGAGGGACAGCTGAGGGCCCAAAGGCAAATGGTAAGGCTCCTGCCCGGGCATCCCTGCCTTGGCCCCCAGCCCAGAGCAGATGTTCTGATGAGGACCCCAACAACAGCCAAACAGACATGCATGGAGACTCGGGGTAACGGGGCAGGCAGAGGTAACTGGCATTGTGCCCCCAGGGTGGAAGACATGATGAGCCCTATGGACCCAGAAAGAGAAGGCGAATCCCCACCCTAGGGCCCATGGAAGCAGATGATGTTCTACAGAGAAGCAATTGCCGGGTCCTGTCCTTACCCCATCTGGGGTGAGTGCTGAGACTGAGACTCCAGAGAAGGGCGCCTCAGGGCAGAATCTTAAAGAGGCTTGTATTGAGGAGAAGGTTCCTTTGGGACAGCCTGAGATGAGAGTATGGGCTTCTGTAGCTTGCAGGGATTTGGAGGAGACAGAAGTGGAGTCTGGAAGCTGAGGAGGCTGGACAGATGGTGCTAGGTGACTTCTGAGGAAGTGCAGGGAGGTTGCAGGGGCGGGGGGAGGCGGGCGGGGCTGGCTGGTCACAGCATCCATTCCAGAAATGGGACAGAAAGGAGCTTTCGGGACAGTCTCCCCTAGCAGAAAGGAGGTACCCCGGGGCCTGTGGTTGGGTCTATCCGGCTAGTTTGAAAGATCTGAATACCAGCAACTGCTGGAGGGAGGATACACCAGACTATGCAACATCCAGGGACCAACAGGAGGGACAGTTGGATCCCTGCTGCTACGGGTGTCATACCAGAGTCCACATTCTTGGCTTCCGGACACAACACACATATTCGTGGCAGGAAAGTCAAGGTGAGCTCGGGAAGGACCCAGGGAAGACACCAGGCTCTCATTCTTGAGCCACTTCTGCCTCAGAACGCCAGGTCAAAGCTCCCAGGAAGGACTATACCATCAAGACCCCCTGCTTCTTAAGAAGTGTGTCCCAAAAGACATCTCCATGCTCTGTGGCCTCTTAATCCCGTAGATGGTAAAGTGCAGAGAATTAGAGAATCAATGGGCAATTAAGGAGGTGCTGGCAGGCTCTGGCCAACAGCATATTATTTATTTATTCAGCCAGCCACGCTCATTTTTAAAGAGCTAACTTCCATTTTGTTTCTGACACCAAAAATAAATCAAACCAAAAAACTGTATACATCACAGCTGGAAAAAAAATATTTGCATGATATGTCACCCCTTTGAAGCCTCGGTAGTGACCCGCACAAGGAATTTTTGTCAGTGTCAAAAAAAAAAAAAAAGATATGAATTCATTCTGCACTGGCCTTCCCTGAGGGGACGGGTGGGATCGAAAAGACAAAAATAAGGTTTTAAATTCACTAGCGATTTTCTCACCCCGTCTCCAGCTTTTTTTTTTTTTTTTTTATTTCTGAGCATCCATTTTCCTGGGTCATCTTGGGAGGGTTGCAAGATTTCAACCCATTAACACAGTAGTAGGTTGGTGAAATTTCAGAACAGGCTGAGATGTACGGCTACAATGAGGACACAAACTGCCCCCGGGGCTCCCGGCAGAACTCCGACAGCCTCCATTCCAACTGCTAGCTCACGATCTGTCTCCCTAGAGGAGGGGATCCCTTTGGAGAGGCCCCGCTTTCTTTCCACTACTCCCCCCGACCCCACTTGCATTTCGCCTATTTGAAAGAAAAAAAGACAGCCTTGCTACCCAGTCCGTATCAGCTTCCCGTTTGGGACAGATCCTTGGCATTAACTATTCCTGCATCAGAGACCTTCTTCCACCCTCCACCCTCCTTTCCTCACCCGCGGCGTTTCCGGGTTCCTCACCCCACCCCAGCAAGCACTCTCGGCTTTCTAGGGGCACACTCCCCAAGCTACCCCAAGGTGGATTCTAGGGCAGCGGCTTTCAAACGCAAGTCTTCATCTAAACCACCTGGACAGAATGCTACACGGTTCTCATTCAGTAGGTCTGGGATACTAGCTGGAAATTTGCATTCCTAATAAGTTCAATAATGAGACCTAGCTAGGAGAACCTCTGTGCTCAGATAGGGATGAGGCCAAGGGAGGGGATACTTACATTAGCCTGTGTTGTAGCGCCATCTAGTGGCTAGAGATCGCAACAGCCGCAATCTGCCCTGTGCATCGCAGAGACTTACTCCACTACAAAAACTTCAAAAACATACTCTCCTTTACTGACTCCTTTTTTTTAAAAAGGTAGGCTTTTTACTGTTTAAGTGACCTCTTTCCATCGTCTGAAAAACTACAGGAGAATAGGATTATTACAAACTATGTCCTGCTTGATGTGGTAGAAACGAAACAGGAAGTGGGTGTTTTGAGTCTAGAAACTGTGTAACCTTTGGTAACTGTCCTCCAGAAACATCTGACCTAAGGTATAACACTGAACACATGGCAGACAGCAGAACAGCACCCAGATTATGCAGCAATTAACTCTAACCACAAGCCAAGTCACCAGAGCAACCAAGGATTCCACGTTGCTTCAACCCAGGGGAAAAACATATCTGCTTCAGAAGAAACTGAGGCCTGGGCATGCGGCTCTGTTGATAGAGAACCTCCCTGGCTTGCGTGAAGCCCTAGGTTTGTTCTCCAGCACCACATAAATTGGCTCTAGTGGTCACACCTGTAATCCCATTCCTAGCCGTTGGAAGGTAGATGTGGGAGGGTTAGAAATTCAAGGTCATCCTTCTTGTTTGAAGGGAGTTTGAAACTCAGATTCAGAGAACAAAAAATATATATATAAATAAAAAGGAAAGGGCAGGGTCACAAGCTCAGGGCCTGCCTCCACTCCCCGGACTACAGAGTGAGTTCAAGGCCGGCTCGGACAACTGTCTCCAAATGAAAACGTGAAAAGACAAGCAATACAGCCTAGCGGGAGAACACGTGTGAAGGTCTGTGTTCATGCCCCAGTACCGACCAAAAAAATGTAGCTTTCGATTTCTGGTTCTGTGGGCCTGTGCTAGGATCCAGCCGCTTGCAAGCATTATACGTAAACTAAAGCAAACGGCGTGAGCCTCTAATGTGAGCCCCTGTCTGAAGGACTGTGACCTCCTGCAACGATGGTCCCCTAGTTAGCAGAAACAGTCGGGGCTGCATAGGAGACCATGCATGTCTATCATTCACCCTTTAAGTGTCAAAGGGCTGGGGGCGGGACTGGAGAGGTGATACAGTGGTTAAGAGCACTGGGTGTTCTTCCCAGGGGTCCAGGTTTGCGTTCTCGGCAGCTCACAACCATCTGTAAACTCCAGTTCCAAAGGATCCGACAACCCTCTTTTGACTTCTTCAGGTACCAGGCAGGCACTCATGGGATACACAAACAGACCTGCAGGTAAAAAACACCCATCCACATGAACTAATACTGTTTAAGTCAAAGAAGAAACTGGGGATGTGGCTTGGTAGGTAGGGTGCCCGCCCGCCTGGCCACCATAAAGGAAGTCCTAATGGTGGTGCAATCCTATGCTCTCAGCACTTGTGAATGAGTGTGGTGGTTTGAAAGAAAATGTCCCCCAAATGAGGTGTGGCCTTGTTGGAGGAAGTGTGTCACCGCGAGGGAGGGCTTTTTGAGGTCTCTTTGGCTCAAGCTTCCTCAGTGTGACTTTCAGTTGACTTCCTGTTGCCTACAAGATAGAGCACTCTCAGCTCCAGCTCCACGTATGGCTGCACGCTGCCATATTCCCCACCATGCTGACAATGGACTGAACCTCTGAAACTGTAAGTGAGCCACCTCAATTAAAGGTTTCCTGTGTGTGTATGCCAAGCCTGCTAGGGGCCACAAAGCTGAGACAAACCCAACCTTCAGGAAGCATCTCTGAGAACGTGGGCCAGTGATTCTAACAGATGATGGTAACCTATCATCTGGGGGCCATTCTTCACTACCCTGTGGGGTCCTGATAACCTCTGGTGAGCTAGGGACTAGGCTCAGAATCAGCTGAGTCTGGCCTTGAATCCATGTCTTCTGGGATTCAGGCTCTGCTCTTTGCGGGAATTTGGGTGCCAAAATTCCTAAGGAACTGGGCCTACAAGTCACTGAACCTGGTTCTTTATTTTAATGATCCAGAGTCTGTTCCCTTGCTCATCACCAAAGTTTGAGTACTTTCCCAGGGCTGTGGTGGACAAGATTCCATCCCAGCGCAGGCAGGTAGGACTAGCCTTCCTTGCCAAGGGCACCTGGGCTTCTCTACCACGGCCGTCTGTCTCCACCAGATGTCAGCTAGGCCTGCTTCTAGCAAGAAACAGACAACATCTCACTTAGAGCACTGTCTTTGTAAAGAGACAGTAAGAGGAATCTTCAGTTGGCCCTTGTTTGTGGAACAGATTAATGCCCAAGTCAAACCTGGCAAGTTTATTAACATTCACCTTCATTTAAAATGCATAGCTAAAAGCTGAGTGGCAATGGCACACATCTTTAATCCCAGTCCTTGGGAGGCAGAGGCAGGAGGATCTCTGCGAGTTCAAAGACAGCCTGATTTCTGTGAGTTCTGGGACAGCCAGAGCTTGTTACACAGAAAAATCTTGTCTCAAAAAACCAAAATGTGTGTGTGTGTGTGTGTGTGTGTGTGTGTGTGTAGAGAGAGAGCAAGAGCGGTATTGTATGGTGTGTGTCCAGGAATGCACTAATGTCACAGCAAATGTATGAAGGTCACAGGACGTCAAGTGTTGGTCTTCATCTTCCACCCTGACAGGTAGGCTTGCACACAGCCACCCCTAGAATCTGGGGATTGTCGTCTCCTCCCGTCGTGGCCACACTAGGATTACGGATGCACACAGCATCCAGCTTTGTGTGAGGTCTAGGGATCCAAACTCAGGTCTTCCCACTTAGCATTTGTACTGAACCATCTGTCCAGCCCATCACCTCCCGAGTGAGAGTTATGGGAACAGGGAGAGCAGGGAACTCGCCCAGGTCAAGCAGAACATAGTGCACAGATGACCCTGCGGCCAGAGTTCTGTCTTCAGAGAGGAGAGAGATGGTTGGGGGCTGTGGTGGCCTGAATAGGAATGGTCCCATAGGCTCATAGATTTGAATGTTGTGGCATTACCTGACAGGGATTAGGAGGTGTGGCCTTGTTGGGAGTCACTGGGAGTGGGTTTAGGGGTTTCAAATGCCCAAGCTAATTCCAGTGGCTCGCTCTCTTCCTGCTGCCTGCCAGTGTGGATGTAGAACTCTCAGCTACCTCTCCAGTGCCATGTCAGCCAGAGTGAAGCCATGCTCCCTGCCATGACACTAACGGACTAAACCTCTGAAACTGTAAGCCAGGCCCAGTTACATGTTTTCCTTTATAAGAGTTGCTGTGGCCGTGGTGTCTCTTCGCGGCCATAGAACACAGGCTAAGGCAGGTGCCTAAACCACCACCACCAAGCAGGCTGAGCTAGAACAGATCACATGACACACAGAACTCCATCTTGGTGACTTACGACCATCCTGTTTCTCGCCCCTACCTCCGTCAAGGGTTAGCTAAACGTGGCCGACACTAAGCAGAGGGGGAAGAGGAAAGCAAGAAGCGCTCTTGTAACTGCGGCCCCTGTGATGCCACTTCTAACTCACAATAGGTCAGACGGGACCCAGCGTTCACACTTAAGTCCCAAAGGCCTGAAGGTCACATTTCTGTTGTGGACTAGATAGAACTCTTAGCAAGGGACACCCAGTTAACCAGAGATTTCCAGCCAAACAACGCTGCCTCGCAGGCCGAGAAGACACGCACATTCTCACATTTAAGGTTCTTGTGTCCTGAAAACAAAACAAAATCACAGCCCAGAGGAAAGATGCGTCAAATGAATTCGGGAGTAGCTGTGTCAGACAGGTGTGCAGTAAAGACAACAAGCAGTTGGGTCAAAATATGTCTTGTAAGATTGACTTTATTATTATTAAAGGGTGTCGCCTTTAATAATAATAAAGTCAACAATAATAAAGGCACACACCTTTAATCCCAGTACTTGGGAGGCAGAGGCAGGTGGATCTCTGAGTTCGAGGCCAGCCTGGTCTACAAGAGCTAGTTCCAGCACAGCCAGGGCTACACAGAGAAACCCTGTCTTGAAAATCCAAAATGAAAAAGAAAATTCCTTTTTTTTTTTTTTTTGTTGACTCTTGGAAAATTTTTACCACATTGGTGAGTCAGGTTGTATTTCTACTGAACAGTGCCAGGCTACAAAGAGAGCCAGATTCTTTGTCTATCTATGACAATGCCAGTGGAGGTTGATCTTTTCTTTCTAGTTCATCACACATTAAAAGCATTCACCCTTTGGCTCACTATGGAAATATGCCGAATCTTGTTTTATTGTAAGCCTGGGATGGCTACAAATGACTTAAGTTCTCTGGAGCTGGATGCTGATGCTGTGTAACCAAAGCTGTACTCGCTATAGCCCCCGAACCCAGGCTCTGCTATGACCAGCCACTCCCTGTATCTCTCAGTGTTCAGAGGACACTAACTGCATTGAACTGGGCAAAGTACAACATCGCAGCCCAGCCTTCCATCCCCAGCAGTCAGTCAAGGTCTCTTCTCCCATACACTCCTGGTTCGTGCTAAGATGCTCCTTGATGTAACAGGAGTATCCAATGAGCTTGTTTGGAAAACTGCAGAAACCTGCTCCTCTGCCGAGTGACTGAAGAGTACAAGCCCTTCATGATTAGCCCTCCGACCTGCTTTTCCTCCTCAATTTCTAACCATGCCCTATAGAACCATCCTCCAAGGATAAGACCGTAAGATCTGAGAGGCCAAGAGTCTTCTTCCTCCCCAGATCCTGCAGCTTTGGCCCACGGAGCCTGTCTCAACACCCTGTCCATCCCAACGGAAGCATTCTGATGTCACCAGGACTGTGAAGGCTTGTGCCTCTCTACCTGCCACCTTCTGTGTCCTCTCCCTACACCTGTGCTCTCTGGATGCGGAAGCCAGAGGAAGCTTGGCCACCACCTGGTGGTGTAAAATGAAGAGGAAGAGCTGGCCAAAATGTCTTCTAAGCTCATGCATGGGCCCTTTTATCATGATCCTTGGAGAGCGACAGCTGGACCCTCTGTAGACCACAATCATCCTCCTCAGTCCCCAACCCCAAATCTTTGCCACCACTGAAGAAAAATAGACTCAAGGTTGTAGTTTATACAATTCAAGATTTATGTAAGTCCAAGATACTTAAGTTATCCTTAAATTGCACAATGCTAATGACAGCCTATAAAAGAGTCAAACACACCACTGCAAGGTAATTCAATGAGTTATTTTTTTTTAAATAAATGTGTACAGAAAAAAAAAATCCCCAAATGGCAATCTCCCCATACAGCTTCCTGTCTGTGCACAGGCAGCCGCAGAAGCCCCCCCGGCTGGAGCAGCAGGGGCAGCAGTCCCCCCTCCCCCGCTGGAGCAGCAGGGGCAGCAGGAGCCCCCGGCTGGAGCAGCAGGGGCAGCAGGGGCAGCAGGAGCCCCCAGCTGGAGCAGCAGGGGCAGCAGTCCCACTTTGTGGGATGGACTTCTATTTCTGGGTGAAGAATGTAGAAGAGTTTTGAGTTCCCTTTGTTCTCCAGTGTGTCTTGTACAAAATGTTACATTTTTAAACATATTTACAGAGTTTGCACAAATAGAAAATGATTACAAATTACAACCAGGCTTGGCAAGATAATAGCTTCCCCTCTCCCCTCTCATTGGGGTCAGGTGTGACGATTGCTCCATATTTACATCTATGTTTAAAAAAGTCTGAGCTCCTTAGAGACCTGGAGGAAGTATATAAAAACTGGCTAAATGCTGTCAATTCATCCATGTGAGCTATAGGAGGGATCCTACCAGTCGGTCCAAGTCTCATTCCCTGAATAAAGACTCTGAAACAGACCCTCTCAGCCAGCCCCACACCCGCCTTGGCCTGCCTGCTGCAGTGTGTGGGATTTGGGTGGGGAGAGGGCAGAGGATGCAACGGGAGCAGGACAAGCTGGTTAAGAGACCTTCCTTCCAACAGCCTCCAGCGGGGCTAAGCCAGCTGGCTGGTGAACCCCATCCTAAGGTTTTACGCTTCCGCAGGACTATAGAATGGGGGAAAGAAGACTCCAGAGAACAAATGTTTGTTACTCTGATGTTAAATCTCTGTCCTGAGTGCCAAGCCCAATCTAAACAGTGCAAAAAAGACTGAAGTAGCTCAGGGGGCCGAGGTCAAAGGTTGGCATAGTAGCTGTCCACCCACTGTGCAAGGCCTCGCTCCACCAGCGACCGGTTTATCAACACCACCTGGAAAACAGAGTTTTATTCAGAGTTCCGCACAGCACCTTGGGGCTAGGTCTCAAGACAGTGTGGGTTCCCCTACCCAAGTCCCCAGTCATCAGCCAGGGACAGGTGCAGCCCAGGGCGTAACTACAACAGGGTTCTTTCTTACATGTTGTTGCCACTCTAACAGCTTGAAGAAACCTGAGCCTTGACAGTAGGATAGGAACAACGGACAGAGGTCCTGGGGGATCTAGAGCAGGATCTCCCCAGCTTGGCACTAAGGGTCCTTTGTGTTGGAAGGGGCTGTCCCAGAAGTGACAGGTTCGATAGCACTTCTAGCTTCCACCTGCTACATGCCACTAACACCACCACGCCCAACCATGGAACCCAGTGTCCCCTGTGGCACTGGTCCACAATGCTAGTGGTTCCCAGCTAGCCACTGCTGCCGACAGCAAGCTGGGTGGAAAAGGGCAGACTCACATCCTCTCCAACCACACTCCACAGCCGAATCAGAGGAAGGCCAGTCGCACTGTAGCGTGTCACCTGGAGGGGCATGAGGCATAGAAACAGCTTAGGCTACACTGTGCATGTTTTTAAAACTTGACGCAAGTTCTACTATGTAACCCAGGCAGGCCTCAAACTCAGCCTGGAGTGCTGGGGTCATAGGAGTATACCAGGCCTGGCTTATGCGCTTCAAGCTTACAGTCACTCCAGGCTCATGGCCACAGGACAGAAGGAATTTAAATGTCAGATCTCAAGAAGCCTGGACATTTGGCTGCACTAGGTAGGAGCCTCCACTGAGTGCCTGGCTGGTCTGCCAGCCTCCTGCCCCAACCACACACCTGGGCCAGCAGTGCTGTGTTGCCTGTCATCTCACTCATGGCTGCGTCTGCCTCGGGTGAAAAGTGGTCGTCATCTTGAAGAGAAGAAAAAGAAAAAGGAGTGGTCAGATACTCACTGGGGCAAAACAATCTTGTCACCTGCAGGCTACTTCAGATGCTGCAGACTTCAGGACTGTGTCTAGGAGAACCACCTTGCTGGCAGAGCCTATGCCTCTCTGACGCAGGTGGGCGAACAGAGAAGCCCCAGCTGCATGCATCCCCCAAGGCATAGCTCAGACAGAAAGGCTGCCAACGAAGCAAGCAGGCCTCACTCCATTTATCTGCAGCTATGCAAAAAAGTGTGTGCACCTCCACCAAACCAGCAACGCCCCAGCAGACAGGAGGGTACATCCGTCCACTTTACAGGCCAAGGCTGATCCTCAAAGGCCAACCGGCTCCCACCGGGGCACAGGTGGCACTCTAATCTAATCAGCTGGCCCATTTATGGGCGGCCACCCTCTAACAGGCAGGACGCCGAGGTGCTTTCCACTGGGCTGGCGTACAAAAGTGACAGATAAGAACACAGCCCGGGCAGGAAGTGACAAGGTGGAAGCAGGAGCTTTCACGGTGTGGAAGAACCTGGCGATAAAGGAGGGCCTATCTCGGTGGGTCTGGCCAGATTGCCTAGACAGACAGAATGGAGAGAAAGGCAGGCGAGAAAGGAGGGAACGAAACACAGCCTGACAGTGTTCTGACAGGACTTGGGCTGGCTGTAATGCTTCTGTTTCCCTTCTGTTGTAAGACAGGCTCTTGCTGTATATGTAGCTTAGGCTGACCTCCAACTCATGGCCTCCTGAGCACTAGCATGGCCAGTGTGCAGCACCATGCCTGGTTCTACTGCAGTATGTCTACAGCACTGAAACTGCTCTCTACAAAACAGGATCCGAAGGGCCCTGCCTGGGAGACAGGGGGATGGATTAAAGACCTTTACCAACAGCCATAGAAGCTGTGATCTACCACTGTCTACATCAGTACACATGTGACTCACAGCTACCCTGAAAGACAAGCACCAGCCTCAGACCAGAGGGCAGTCGGGCTAAGGGATGGGAACACTCTTCTCACTCGTCCTCCAGCACTGCTTCCAGTCTCAGACACACAGGTCAGCACAGTCCCCACCATGCCCTAAGGAGCGGTGATCATGCCAAGCAGCGTGCTGACCTCCTGCCCAGACCACGCTCTAAAGTACCTCCCTGCAGCCTCAGGCGGGCACTGGGTAAAATGCAAAGCAGCAGACCCTGGATGAAGGGCCACAGCAGTATTGGCATGGCCTGGGGACTTGCTTGAAATCCAAGAGCCTGGGCCCCAGTCCACACCTACTCAACCAGAAGCTACAGTGGCACCAACCATATTTACACAGGCTCCAGAAGAGAAGGAAGGAGGCTCCAAGAAAGCCCGGTGCCCACCAGTGCCCAACCCCCAGCTGGAGGCCCTGCCTGTTACCTGACAGTGGAACCACACAGTCCAGAAGGACTTCTGCTCCTTGGAATGGCAGGGTCACAAAGTCAGACCTGGAAAGGCAAGGAAGGGAGGGTTCAACACGGACCACCAGTACTTGAATTTACCTTCCACTCAGCACAGCAGCCTACAAGCCAGGATGACGTGCACCCCCGAACGCAGGCAGGAAACTGTGGCAAGCCTGACTCGGAGGCCCTTCCTTTACCAAAGTCACAGTCTCTCACTTCCGATGCCTGACGCCTGGGGCTTCTCCCACAGACCAGCCTCTAGTTACATGGAGCTGGGGCAGGTCATTGTGTTTCTCTACACCTGACTCCGTTACCACGAAGCTGGCAGCAGGAGGGGAGACTCCAGCCCCACCTGAAGCTGGGCAGAACTTAGCCATGCACCCCATGCCATGCAGGGTGACTGGTGACTAGCCAAGGAATCCCACTCACCTAATTTGCCGGAGCACGTCGACTTTCACCCTCTTATATCCACCATAGTCCACGTAGCGAATCTCCACCTCATTGGTCTCCTCATAGGAGGCCACTACTTGGGCTCGCCACCAGGCCCCGTCCGCACCAGGGGCAGCGCAGATAACAGTTACTGCAGGGCAGGAGGACAAGCGTGTGGAACACAACTGGCCTAGGCAGGGCTGTGAGGGCTACCCTGGTCATTGCTCCCCACCTTCCCACATGGGCAGAGGCCTGCATTTCCATGGGCAGTGGGCGGGGACAATACGAGTCCTCCCAGAGCCAAAGACAAACAAGGGAAAACCCAGAACATGGGAAATTCTGCTTAGTATATTCCCAAAGCTACCAAACACTGAAAGGCCTTCTGCCTAGATCCATGACTCACCTGAAACTAGCACATGACTTAGTCAAGTAAAATGTAAAACTCAGCAAATGGGGTGAGAGCCGGCCTTTTGTGTGTCTGTGCACGCATGTGGAGGGCAAGGACAGCTTAGCTGTCATCCTTCCATACTGTGTCTTTTTGTTCTTTTGTTCTTGTCTTTTAAATGATGGCTGGCAGGGTGAACCCTAGTATTCTGCCTATCCCTGCCTCCCCAGTGCTGGATCACACAGACCTAACACACAGACACACAGACATACACACACACACACACACACACACACACACACACCCTTTTTTTTTTTTAAATGGGGGAATCAAACTCATTTTACTGAGTTACCGCCCCAGCCCGTGCCTCAGGAACAGTCCCCAAAAGAATCAAGAACTTCCAAGCACAGCAGAGCTCAATGGCCCAGCACCTAGGGTCCAGTCTGCTCCAGTCCACAGCGACTCTGATGGGGAGCCTGGCCAGACATCCTAGGTCTGTCTCTAGCTCCTAGCATCTAGCCTTGGCCTCAGGAAGCACAGAGTGTCCCCAGGCAGCCATCAAGCTGGGTAGCCATGGTCACAGAAACACCCCTAGAACCTCCAGTAGCCGACTATGCCTGGTCCTGACAGACAGCGAAGCCCCGGTACAGTCACCCTTAGACTCCAGCTTGATCTGCACTTCTCACTAAGGCATTGGAGAACCTGATGAAAATGAAAACCTCATTCTTCCAAAAGGGGACAAACAAAACCGCAACAGATAACTTCAAAATGTTCCTTATGTCTCAAAGCCCACAAGGAGAATAAGAGGAATGCTGACATTTAGTTCCCTCCCCAATGATAAAAGCAACAAAGGTACCAGTTACATTCCAGCCCCTGCTCAAGCGTTGTCTGATAAAGTCCCTTCGTTTCCTAACCTGCCATGTGGCAACAACCCATTGACAAATACATATGCCTCAAGTGTTCTACATGACACAGACTGCATTATCATTCTACTTCCTGGTGGCGAGCCTGGGTACCACTTGGTATCACCCCACTTAGAAGACACAAAGCCCTGACTGAAGAGATGGCTCCATGGTTAGGAGTGCTGGCTCCTCTTACAGATGACTGGGTTTGACTCCTAGTACCCACATGGTAGTTCACAACCATCCCTAACTACAGTTATGGAAACCTGAAGCCCTCTTCTGATCTCCATGGTCACCAAGTATATATGTGGTACGCGTACATCTATGCAGGCAAAATACTCACGAATAAAATGAATAAATGTAATTTTAAAAAAATTTAAAAAGACAAAGTGTTGGGGCTACGATCTGAGTCCACGAGAAAAATGTCACTCCAATCCTACTGCTTTGGTCAGTCAGTGGAAATGCTAGCTAGCTAGACAACTCAACCCAGCACAATTCCATGACAACACAAGAACTCAGATGTTGCCATTTGAGGGAGTCCCAGTCTTTTCCTAGTCCAGACCAAGTGTGGAATGGGTAGACCAGAACCCAGGACTCTCCTTGATTCTCTTGGCAGCACTTACTTTCCACTGGGGTGGGCAAGGTGGGGATGCCAGGCTGAGAGTAACAGAGGTACATCTGCTGGTCCAGGCTGCGCAGCGCGTGGAAGGTGGGGTGTGTGTGCTGCTGTACAAACAGGTGCCCAGCATTGACCTGGTTGACCACAATGACTTCCACAGTGACACCATCAGGCAGCATGAGCTGGAGGAGGAAGAAGCAGCCAACACTGTATCAGTTCTTCTCATGTTTGAGATATACCCCGAGGACCCAGGGCCAGTCTGTGGGCTGACACAGTCCTGGCACCCAGAGAGCAGAGGTCTGTTGGCTGTTGTGCAGTAATACCAAGACCTGCCAATAGAGGCAGCCTCACCTCAGGATCAGACAGGGGGACTCCCTAGTCCAAACTAACTGTATGTGTAGTGCTGTATCTTCACACAGGCTGGGCAGGGGTCCAAACCCTGGGGCATGCCTGCCCTCCCTCCCTCCTTAGTTCTTTTCATGTAAGACTCACTCAAGGAAGGCAAACATGGGAGTGAGCAGTTTGCTCAGGACATGCCTGAGAACACCAGGTAGGCAGCCTCAGGCCCCTGCAGACCTGCAGCAGACTCCAGAAAGCATTTCTCTGCCTCTAGAAAACAAGCAGTGGCCTCAGTACAGGCCCGCTGCTAAGGTCTGCAGAGCTGGCATCCTATTTACTCCTCTGTGCCTTCTACCTAGCCCCTAAATCATGCTCTCTTCCACCCCCACAGAGTCCCCTCATCCCTTCACTTTGGGTGGGGTCTGTAGGTGGGCTCAGCTTTAAGGCCCCATGTGAAAGGCCATGTGCTCTCTGATTGGCTTGTGCTCCGGCACCATTTTCCCCAATGCTAAGCTAAGGTAGTGGAGCGGGGCTCTGCACACAGGAGGGTTTGAATTGCACCTTCCTGCCTGGTGGCCCCAAGAACTTCCTTTGACTTCTGTGGGTCCTCACAGCTCTGCAGACTTCAAAGCATCTGGAGTCTCCTTCCCAGTCCCAGAGAGCAAGCAGAACATGAGGGGAGGAAACCACATATTCTAGTCACTCCATTATTTAAGAAGCCAAGGCGCCTGGGAAACCTCCGATTCAGGAGTAAAGCATGGAGTGGGCCCAGCCTACTCCTGAACACCCACAGTGAAAGAAAGGAACACTACCCCACCCAACCCCCCACTGCGCAAGGGTCTATGGTGGGGGAAGACAGCTCAAACACCTCCGTCCTAGACAAAACCCAAAGGGTCAATTTTCCTGAAGCAGCCTGCTCAGCCCAGCTGTGAAATGCAATAATAGTCTGTGGCCAGAGAACTCTGTGCATCTACTCTCAACAAGGCGCCCCACGAAGGCCTGAGGCACGCCTGCTCACTGCTTGGGAGATAACAGCTTCTCTAAATTCTAGGGCTTCCAGGTTGGGGACTCTGCATTTACCAACTACAGTCTAGGCAGTTCCTGGTGAGATGAAGACGAGGGAATCCCACACCAGGGGCCAACACTCAGCCCAGCTGACTAGAAAGAACATAAGGACCCATCTAACTCTCAGCAAAATCTCTCTTGGCAGATCCTACCCAAGGTGTCTGGTAATAGGCAGTGACGCTAGGTACAGCCCCAGCTTTTTAGGAGACCACATCCAGTCTCCTATCTCAGACTTCTTTAGGCAAATGCCTAGAAAAAAGAAAGCATGACCAAGTGGCAGGAAAATATAGTCCTCCCAGTGTGGGGTCAAGAGGCCCTGGCCTCTTGTCAGCACCTATCCTGTCTTCAGAGAACACGCCGGCCGGCAATAGAGCTGAGTAGAGGGCAGGGCTGATTATGGACACACCCATGTGTCTGTTTGACCCATGTGCTAACCGTCTCTCAACTGGGATAAGTTTAGGGGAAGGGACAAGAAGTAGGATCCTGGCGAACATGCTCACCCAAGACGTCATCGGCAGGGAAGGCAGTGCCAGCGAAGGCAGTGGTGGCGCGTAGATATTGGTGAGGTTCAGTTCCTTAAACTTCTTCCCAATCAAGTTCAGAGCTTTGTCTACATGGTGCTGAGAGCCTAAGGGCAAGGGACAAGACACACAGCCACCGTAAGAGCCAAGTGACAGCAAGCACAAAGCTACCCACATGCCACGTCATAGGATTCTAATGTGCAAGGGTTTCTAAGGTGCCAAATAGTTGGTTTTGCTTTAGGAATAAAGTTATTTAAATCCACTCACCTCTGACCTTTGCCAATCTGACCCATTCTTTGAACAGAAAAAGAAGCTGGCAGATGGGAAAGGCATGAATGGCTTTGGCCAGAAGATACCTGTGCTCTATGAGGGAAATCTGGGTGACACACACTGTGCCCCAGGACCCTGGCCATATCCATTGAGCACCCATCCTTATCCTGGCCAGACAGAGAGATGGTGCAGAGGGACAGTGTCTCCTGCAAGCAAGCACCTGAACTGGAAGAGCCCGAAGGGGTCCCCGGTATGCACTCTACCTAGAAACCTATGGTTTCTGTTCAGAGGCTAAAACTCCAAATGGACAATTGCAACCTGGATGCTCCTGCCTTACATTCCAGGCAAGGGAACTGAGCACAGGGGAGACACAGCACTGACCTTCTATGTGGCAGATCTGGATGTTCTGGGTGTAAGGCAGGGTGGAGATGTAGATCTTGGCACCAGATGTCTGCTTCAGAAAACTCACGTACCGACCCTGCTTGCCAATCAGTCGACCCACTAAGTGCTTCCAGGGAGAGAGGGAGAGAGGTGAGGAAAACAGGAACCCAGCTCCTCGCTACCCAAAGACCTAGGCTTGTTTTGTGTAAAGTCAAGCTCACATTTACTTTTCAGAACTGTTTTAACTTAGGTTCAACCATAGAACCTATAGAACAGACAACATGATCATTTTACACATGAAGAGAAACAAACTGCTGTGGCCCACCCAAGACTACACAGCTGCTGAGCAGTCCAAGTGGGCAGGTCCGGCCTGGGACTCAGCATCTCATCCCAGCCATGTGGCCAAGATGTAGAGCATTAAAGAAGCCGCACTGCTCCTACTCACACATGTGCACGCACGCATGTAGGCACACACTCACTCAAAGCTTCAGGCTAGAAGGGTCGACTCTAATTCCTCACATCCCTGCCCCTCTAGTGGTCACAGACAAAGAAACAGGTGGGACAATGGAAGCCTAAGAACACCCAGGCTCCCACCCCGCTGCGGAGGGACAGCATGTCTGAGGGCCTACTGCACCAGAGTTCAAGGCAAACAGAAGACACCAGACTTAAGCACAACGTTAAGGCAAGCTCCACAACAATTCTAAATGACCCCAGTCCTGGAGGGTAGCAAGGGACATGGTCCCTTCACCCAGAGCCTGCCTTACCATGCCCTCTGTGACCACTGAGGGCAGGATTGCTAATAAGGTCACTGGGGAAGAAAAATTACCACGGGAGCCAGCAGCCCGGGGTCAGCATAGAAGTCTTAACCCAAAGTTCAGAGTGAGCCAGGTCTCCAGCTCAGCACGGAGCCAAGTGCCCTGGGAGTAAGCAGTCTGCCAATTCTGAGTCCCAGCGATAAACACTAATTCGTTGTTAAGTTCTAAGAGCAAGAGGCTAGAAACCACTGGGGACTGGGGAAGCAACAACGCTCATACAATGAATAATGCAGTTAAAACAATGTAAAGACTAGCACAGGAAAATTAAATGGTTAACTATTTAGAAGTATTAATTAAAACACCACAGTCTTGGTTTTAAATGAGTGTGCCCCCAGCTGCTGCCAGGCGGGCCAGAGCTGGCGGCCTTTGCTTCTGGGCGTTCCTTTTTCTACAGCAGTTTAAGCTCTCCTCGCTACCAGTACACTTTACAGTGCAGAGCTGGTAGGTGTCTGAGCGCAGCCCACACACAGGAGCCTGGAGGACCATCAAAGCATGCGAGCGAGTTAGAACCGATGTCAGATGGCCTGCCTGCAGCTTCCCAGCCTGGCTCATCAAATTCACAGACCTTCTTTAAACCTGGCATTAAGGGAACTTTGACCTCCCACAGAATCCGGCCTAAAGGAATGTTACCACCCTTACCTTTGGCACCTCTATCTCCCAGATGATGAGGTCCACCTTCTTAGGGTTGGAGCTGGCCTGGACATTCTGGAGGCTGTCAGGATTTGTAAGCCCACAGCAGCTGTCCACTGAATCCATGCTGTTTCCGTCAGAACCTGCTGGGAGGAAGCGGCATATACACATACACACACAGAGAGACTCCAGCTCAGTCCTAACTATCACAGCTTCCCAAATCCCCAATACTGGGGGACCCTGGACACCTCCCTTCTGCAAGCTTGGCAGACACCACTCAGCTCACAGACTAGAAGGCTCAGTAAAACCCAATGAAAGGAGGCCTAGGGTACCCATACACCTAATTTTAGCCTGTCACTTAACAGTCCTGCTGGCTTATTTGGCAGCCGTGCCTAGCCACAGCTGCTGGGTCAGACTCACACGTAGTAAGCTAGGAAGAGACACACTCTGTGCCCAGGGAGAGGCATATACATGGTGTAGCGGAGAGGGAAGCTAACAAGATGACCCACAGATCCACACGGGCCCAGGAGCAGGCCTTGCTCCATTTCCAAGTGTCCCGGCCTCTCAGGTCAAGGACCTCCAAGGCCTCAGGCCCAGGCTGAGGATATGAGGATGGGAGGTCTGGGGTAGGTTGGCAGTCACAGTGATAGCCTACGGAGGGTCCTATTCTCAGTCCTGATCAGGGCCCGCTGGTCTCGGCCAGGTATGGACAAAGGCTGGTGAGCTTCCTCCCTTCTCCGCTGGGCTTGGCTTGTTTAGCTCTGAATGTGTTCAGCTCTTCCCAGGACATGACAAAAGGACCATTGCAGAAGAGGAAAAGACCAAAGAAGCACCAGGGACCATCAGTGCAAGACAGCGGCTCTGGCAGAAATGCCAACTTAATGGCCTGAAACAGATCACTCCTGAGAGCCGACTAATTAGGCTTTTTTTCCACCCGGTTTCCCCAAACGCAGGACTAACACTTTTCCAAGCAAGCCATGTAACTGCCTGGATATAAGACTAAGGCCTAATGGAACTCTCCACCCCTAGGTGAAAAAGAGAAGAGTCACCTCCAAAGTGACCTCCCTCAACACTAGGCTTGAGGCAAGGACCCCACCCACCCACCTACACACTCAAAAAAACTGCTTGGCCAGTCTTCTGGAAGCAAAACAGGCTGGTTGGGGTTTTAACTGCCACAAGGCCCTTGGCCTTTAGCCAAGAGAACAGGACTGGCCAATACCTGCGGTTCAATGGCTCCCAGGAGTAACTCAGAACCATACTAGGCCTTCAGCGGGCTGCATTCATTGACTAGTTTCCAGCTCCCTCGGCCAGGCAGTCCAGAAGCCCGCTGAGCTTCAGCCCCAGGGGAAGCGCACGAAGTAGGGTTAAGGCTAACCTGAGAACACCAGTGCTCTATCCTCAGGCTATGACCAATGGGAAACCCTGAACCTCCCACCCACTGATGGTCTCCTGCTATGCTCAGAAGCCTCAAGGCTTTTCTGCACAGCTTCTATAATCTGTCCAGAGCTGGAACAAGGCTGAGGAGTTCATTACAGTAACGGGCATCAGGAAAATAGAAACTCCTTTACTCGAGATGTTTTTAAAAACCTTTCTTTTTGTACATTTTAAGATGCAAATTTTTTACCTTAACATTTTAGCACTCCAGCATTGGGGTGTAGTTTACAGTATCTGGCCTCCCATAGTTTACAATGAGCAGAATTTGCTTTCTTTTAGAGCTATGTAAAAATCATCGTGGTCTTAATCAACAGCATCTTGGGGTGACAAAATCCAAAGTGTGATGCCCCCCCCCCACCAGATTCTAATGAAAGCAGTAAAAACACCCGAGAAAAATTCCCAAGCTTTCTGGATAAAACTGAATGGTTGGGAACAAACAAGCCATGAGCCGCTTGGAAGTCACTGGGAGAGAATCAGAGTACCCCCTTGGGGAGCTGCAGAGCAGGGTCAGGAGCTGCTGACCTGTATGTTAGCGGTCTGAACTGTCTACGCTGGGGTGCACCCTCCGTTACCAAAGTGCCCTCTTTCCCGGGGTGGAACTGCAACTGCACAGAAAAAGGACGGCTGAGGCTCTGCAGGAGGAGGTCACAGCAACAACCCAAGACAGCGCAAAGAGCCTCCCACCAGTGCTCAAAGCTGTGGCTGTCCTGGCGGAACTTACCCTGCGAGGGCTTCTGGAGGAGAGCAGGTGGAGACATGGAACAAGCACGTGAGTAAAGGAAGTCAACCATTAAGAGATGCTTACCCATCCCTGGAGCTTGGGAGGTACCATTAAAGGGTCCTCATCCTTAGAGGCCCACCAAAGAATGGGTGTCCAAATGAGAAGAGGCACTAAGGCTGACTGGTGAACCCAACAGCCCTGGTCCCTTCTAAAGGTTGGGGGAGCTTCCCTGGCTAGACAACCCATGGACAACTCTCAATGCCTCGGGGCCTCATGGTCACCTGACTTCTTGGGTACCCACCACCTTGTGAGGTGCCCAGTGGCACAGGTGTCTGGATAACATAGAGATGGGCAGCATCACTTCATGGAACACATGGGAGAAGGGAAGGATGGCCCAGTAGCTTTTGCCTAGCAAATAACGGGAGCCCTCCCAGATTCACCAAGAAAGCACCGAGGTCCTCCTACCTCCTGAGTGATCTGCGTCTGCATCCATGGTCCATCCATCCTCAGTCCCCAAGTCTGAGGACTCCTCCTTCAGCACCCCATTGCTGAAGGGCTCAGTACTATCTGGCAGTGGTGGGGTGACAGCTTTGTCTCCGGGGCTTGAGTTGGTGTCTGTGCAAGAGTCTTCAAACCCCGAAGTACTCAAAGAATCTGAGCACGGCCCCGAGGTGGCCACTGAAAGGACACCCTGCCTGTTGTTGGACATACAGGTGACAAAAGTGGTGTCATCTCCTCCTGGGGAACTTGCCCCATCCAGAGACTGTCTCCGGAGGGGAACTGGTGTTGGGCAGGGGGCCAGGGAGATGTGATGTGCAGAGTTCTTTGGCTTCTGGTCCTTGGTGGGGCTTGACAGAGGACTGCTAAGACAGCTCACATAGGTCTTTGGTGGCAAGGCTTCTGCTAATGGGCTGGCAGTGGCGTTCGTGCCGGAAGCAGGATCTGGGGTGTCTTGTCCCAGGCCAGTTTCCTGGCTGGCTGGGACAGAGCTCTCCTCCAGCTCCTGAGGCTGAGTGGCCGGGGTTGGATGCACTTGTGCCATTGTCTTGCCCATCGTAGTGGCCCGCATCTCTTCGGTCGCTTCCAAGATCACCTGGGAGATAATCTGGAAAGCAGCCTGCTCAATCTGATCATTTTTAGGCAAGGTCTCCTCTTTGACCTGCTCGCTAGCCAGGTCTCTGTTCCAAGTATTGCTACCTCTGACCTGGGGTACCAACACGTCCTCATCCTTAACCAGTTCTGAGTGAACCGGCTCCACAAAGCTACCTGGCAACTTCCCAACAACACATTCTTCCTTCTTTGCAAGCTCAGTCACCTGTGGGGGGCCATTGCTCACCTTTTCTCCTCCACCTCCCCAGGGGGCCAGGCTTGGAGCCTCACTTTTCTTCGCTTCTGAGATGCACTCCTGGGACAACAGGACTTCCTCTGGCACACTTTCCCCCAACACAGCGTCTCCAGTCCCCTCTGCCCCGCCTGTCTCTCTTGCTTTCTCTCCAGAGGCTGCACATTGGCCCAGCCAGCCCCTTCCAGGTGTTTTGCCCAAGGCAGAATCTTGCTTATACCCTTCCACTGCTTCCAAGGGGAAGGGCACTTCCTTTGGGAGAAGGGGATATCCAAGAGGAACAGATTTGGCTTCGTCCCCCATCAGGGAGAGTTCCACCTTTGAGTTGTCGTCTCTACACGGCTGCGACCTGGTGTCTATATTGCTGGGGAGGCAGCCTGAGGACTCTGATCTTCGGCGAGCCTGACGTGTCCTTGGCAGGGCTGGGGGTTCTATAGAAGACTTGCCCACAGAGAGCTTTTCTGGTTCTGGAGGCTGTGCAACACTGTGGGGCACAGACAGGACTTTAGTGCAGGCCTCTTCAGTGGGGAGTCGGTCCTTGATAGCCGGGCCAACCTTCAGTGTCTCCATCTGCTCATCACTGCGGCTGAGTCGATCTTTTTTACGAGAGAAAAACCACCACCAGCCAAGGAGTGCTAGCATTCCAGGCAACGCCAAGGGGAAGAGTGAACGGAACTGGATTGCCATCTTGGAGGCGAGGTGAAGAAGCTATCTATGCCTAGGGAAAGTGAGGATAAGAAGAGATGTTACAGAAGCCAGTTAGGCAGTATAGAAAGCTGGGCACAGCGGTGGTGCACCCCTTGACAGCACTTGGGAGCAGCTGTCAGATTCAAGGCCAGCCTGGTCTACATAATGAGTTCCAGACCAGTCACGGCTACATAGTAAGATTCTGTTTCAAAAAACAAAACGAACAAAACCAACTGGGGGTACAGGGACTGTGCACTGACAACTAACTGCACTGACAACCATCGGGGGTACGGGGACTGTGCACTGACAACCAATGGGGGAATGGGAACTGTGCACTGACAACCAACTTGGGGGTACAGAGACTCTGCACTGATAACCAACTATGGGTACAGGGACTGGGCACTGACAGCCAACTGTGGGTACGGGGACTGGGCACTGACAACAACTGTGGGTACGGGGACTGGGCACTGACCCAGTACATTACACCTGCACATGGGTTTGTGTTTGTTTGCAAAGAGAAACAATGTAACACTTCAGCACTCCCTGACTGGCTCTCATGTTCAGCAGAGATTGAGAACACCTTTCTAGGACTGTCATTAATTCAAGGGTGGTCTACAGACCAAAGCCGCTACCCACACCCCAGAACCTGCTAGAGGCCCAGCCCTACTCAATCACGTTTGTACTTTTAACAAGCTCCCCAGGAACGCTCTAGGCACACTACAGTTAGGAGGAATGGTTGAGAACAGGAGACCTAGATACCCCAAAATGAAGGGGATGATGAAGTACAGGGAAAAGAGGTCATGCCAGAAAGCCCTTCCAGCTGTTAAGATGTACCTCGAAAGGCAAAGCAAGGAGACTGTAAAGTGGTTGAGCAGTGGCCAGGGCTCAGGGGACTAGCAATCACCCCTCCATGCAGGAAACGTCTATGATGCTACTTGTGGCTTCAGATTCAAATAGCTCCATCCTGGATCATTCCATCCTCAACCTGCCCATCCATCCTCGTTTGGAACCTATCACTACCTGGGTGGCTAGATAACTCAGCGTAATGCAGCTGAGGAACGGGAACCCAGCTTCCATCTTACTTGCCAGTTGATCCATAAGGGAAGATGTGCAGTGTGAGCCAAAAAAAAAAAAAAAAAAAAGGAGAAATTCATGCCTACCATTTTAGAGCATTAGCAATAGCCTGGCAAACATTATTAGCATACCCTACGATCCAGCTACAAACAACATAAAACGAATATACCTGTGCATAGGCAGAGGCCCTTCAGAACCCCCACCAAGGTTATTGTTTGACACTAAGTTGGAATTAGCCCTTTTCAGAGCAATGATCACTAAATATACTGTAGAATCATCACTAATTAGCTGTATTGGTGTTACAGAAATTGTGCACAGACTAACACTGTAATGAAGAAAACCAAAGCATAGCTGGGGTTGGGGTGTGGAAAACTGACTCAGACTAAGCTGGAGGAGAAAGGCAGTTTCTGCAAACTGATTTTGCATAATCCAACTGTGAACTCATTACTAGTATGGTCTTTTTAGTAGATTTGTTACAACTTCTAAGACCACCAGGTTCTCCCAACCAGCCCTCACTGCCTACCTGTTACAGGACAGGGCTGGCATCCCCACCCCACCCCCACCCTGAACACTCCAGCTGCTCTTCCCCCAGAGGCTCTTCCCTACATATAATCCAGACATTTTGGTTACCCTTCCCTCCTGTACCTTTGGCCTTCTGGCTGCTGCACCGAGTTCCCCTCTCCCTGCTCCCTTTCCCTCTCCCTCATAGCCCAGCTCAGCCTAGTAATGTCCACTCGGGACTCCCAGATGGCCTCTGCCTACAATCTCCCTTTTATCCACAATAAACTTTCTCCTCCACCAAACCCTGGAACAGTCCTGTCCTTTCCTTTTTATTTCTTTTTTTTTTTAATTTTATTCCTTTTATTTTTTTCTCCATTCACACATATCACCGAGGAAGTTTTTTTAAGATTTATCTTCTGTATTTCAAGTGTTTTGCCTGAATATATGTATGTATGTGTACCTGACGCTCTTGGAGGTCGGAAGAGGGCATCAGATTCCGTGGAAATCAACTCATGGGTGGTTGTGAGACACCTGTGGGTGCTAGGAACCAAGCTCAGGCCCCTCCAAAAGCAGAAAGTGCTCTTAACCACTGAGCCACCTCTCCAGTTCCCTCTCTAGGAAGTTTTTACTTTGTTTTATTGGCACCCCAGGTTGGCCTTGGACTTTCAAACTCTCCGGTTTCAGTCTCTCAATTCCTACGATTATCACTGGGTTACAAGTGTGAGTCACCACACCCAGATTCAAGGAAGTTCTCCAGGGCCTGAGGCCAAGATGGCACCCAAACCAATTCAATTAGAATCTGAGACCCAAAAATCAATACCAGGTTTGCTTGGTTTTAAACCCAGGTGATCCCAGTATTCAGTCAGGCTTGACAATCTTTGATCTGCAACATCCTCCACACACTCAAAACACAGCAGCAAGATGAGACTCACTGGATGCACGGTCAGTGTCATTCATACAAAGGAGTAAGAGTAACGAGACAGTTCGGGAGGGAAATGGTGTAGCTGGCAGGCAGGAGCACACAGCCTAGACTCAGGAAGGCGGTGCCCAGCAGGCGCGTGCTGACAGGAGCGGCACTGGAGTCTGAACATGACCTTACATTTCTATGTCTGACCCCTTGCTAAAAGGCAATCCTTCCCAGCAGGACTCACGTTTGTAACTCCTACAGAATTCTAGAGTTCTCTGGCCTCAGGAAAAAGACTCAGTGGAATGGAGTAGACAAAAGGAGAACCAACCCACAGCCATGCCAACAGAGAGCAGCTCTCCCCTCTAACGCAGAGAAAGCCAAGACCAAGGTCAGGATATGTGTGAGAGACAGCTTGGTACCTAAGACAGAAATGGCTTCCAGTCCAGTAGGGAGGAGCTCTGCCCCCTTTGAAACTAAATCGAAGCCCACAGTCCCACCTTCTCTGTTACAGGTTACTCTACTCTTACATCCTCAAACCCCAGAAGCTAGCTACACCACAAAGAGAGGCCCAACAGCAAGCCCTCCAATCTAGCGTTAGTCCAGGGCCTGGCTGGTCCACACTATGCCCAAGGCCCACCATGCCAAGAGCTCCCTTCCATCACTTCCCCAGCTGTTTCCAGTCCTAGCTCAGACAGAATGTCCAGGACCAGCACCTTCCTGCTGCTCTGTGCTTAGCACCACCACGGCCTATCTAAGACTCCCTTCCCTCTGGACTCAGTCCCAGAGACTGAAGCTCTAAGCCTCAAGCTTACCCAGTACAGATAACTCTGTTGTAGGACTTCAGCTGAAAGGACAGCCCAGGAGAGAAGTTGTGGTGACATTTCCATCCAGTCTCCTTCTCTTGTGCTAACCTGAGACCAGCCAATACAATGAACCCAAAAGAGATTCACAATGCCCACTGCTCCATAGCCCAGAGACCCACTACTGAGGGGGTGAGCGCTCAGGACAAAGCCCCTCTCCCCAGGGCCGTTTCCAGGCAAAGACTGTGAGTGAAGGATTTCCTCCAAGAGCCCCACAGAGAGCAGGGCTTCCTTGTCTCCTGCTTCCCAGTGGGTGGGGCAGCAGCCATTCTCCACCAAGAAAGGAGCCCCTGGGACCAGCAGCTACACACCCAAAGGCCTTGAAGGCAAACCTAATTGTCTTTTTAAAGCATGTCTGGTACCAGGAGGCACCCACAGGGGGCTCTCTAAGGCAACTGATGCCCCTCCACCAGCTCCACTTCCTAACAACCAAGAAAACAAACAGCCTCTCTTTTCCTCACCCCAAGCTAGTCTCATGTCAGTCAAACAGCCTTCTTGGGAATTTATAAAAGGCCACTCCCCAACATGGTCTAACATATAAGGGTTGACACATTCTTTTTTAAAAAAAGAGGTGACATAGGGTGCACCACCTCCCAACAGTCCAAATAGGACTGCTGTGCATGCACCTACATGAATGTGTGTGTGTGTATGTGTGTGTACGTGCACACACACACACCTTCAGCCTCACAAGGCTTCCCACTATCTTCCTTCCCTAACAAAGCCTGTTAGCTGCTCTTTGTCCCAAGCATTTGGGTTTTGGGTTTTGTTTGTTTTTGGTTTTTTGAGACAGGGTTTCTCGGTGTATCCCTGGCTGTCCTGGAACTCGCTCTGTAGACCTCAAACTCACAGACATCTGCCTGCCTCTGCCTCCCAAGTGCTGGGATTAAACGTGTGCGCCACCACCGCCCAGCTGGCATTTGGCTTTTAAACCTGGACTTCCTAAGATATAAGTGGACTGAATACAGCAGGGCCCAGAGCCCCCACACTACACTAGAAGCTGCCAAGGCCAGTTTCTCCCCACAGGAGGCAGGCTGCCTGCAGTCAGGGAAAGCCTCCCACAAGGATGCTAACTGATGAGGAGGACACTCAGCTATTTTGAATCTGCTGGTATTAAACTGTTGCCTGCTTATTTTTAGCAGGTCCATTTGCCCAGGAATAGATGCCTGCTGGCTTGTGGCCAAGCAGTCACACAGAGCTGCAGGCAGGCACGTGCTACAGCCTGCAGCCTTTGCATTCAACTGCTCACTCCAGGTTCTAAAAGGATCCCTTCTCTTTCCACAAGTACCTGTGGCTTCTCAGAATGGCCTTTGGGGAAGCAATGGCCTCACTCACAAACCAGTTCACAAACTGTAACCACAGTCTAGAGCCTTCTAAACAAGGAAACAATCCCTGGGAATGGCACAGAACGGTGTTGGCCCTAGTGACTAAGTCAGTTTTGGCTGCAGTTACTGGGAAAAGGGACTACATGTAACTGACAGGAAAGTCAATCATAAAAACAAGAGCTTAGGAGCCAAGAGCCCAAGTCCAGTGTGGGCTTGGCTCTGGTGGGTAAATCCACACCACTTTGTGTTCTGGACAGCTGTCCACACACCCTCTTGATTGGAACTCGAACATTCCTCCCACCATCCCAGTGACATCTCCCCAGAAAGTGTGTGCCCTGACCGGTCTATCTCCAGAGCAAAGCACAGCCAGCTCTCACAAAATGTGCCTTTCCTTCAAGGAATCTTTCCTCCAACAGGCAATCAGAACCGAAAGCCTAGCTGGCGCTCCTTTATTTCCTGTACGGAAAGCTGCAGCATGCTGCTGGCTTGCAAAGAAGTTCCCTGGGGTAGGAGCCTAGGGGAGGAAGAACATGCACTCGGGGTTCCCTGCCTGGCTACAAAGGAAAAGACCCTCTCGTTTCCATCAGCAGCATCTTCTGAACTCTTGGGCCAGCTGCTCCCTTGCTTACTCGCGTATTCCTATCTGTGCATGATGCTTATATGGAGGAGTTCTTCTGCCAGAAAGCAGCTCAGGTCCGGAGAGAAGGCTATCCCAGACTGGAGCACACACCTGCACCCAAGTATTGGTAGAGTACACCAAAGCTTTTTTGAAGACCAGGATTAAGGCTGAAGAGATGGCTCAATGGTTAAAGGCACTAACTGCTCTCCGGAGACAGAGGATATAGGTTTGGTTCCCAGGACACATAAGGAGGTGTATAATCATCAGTTCCAGTTCCAGGGTTTCTGCCGTCCTCTTCTGGCCTCCAGGCACACATGCAGTATTTGCACAAATATGCAGGCAAAACACTCATGCACATGAAATAAGTAAATTCTTTTTAAGGCAGGGATTTCTATGAGTTGCAATAGATACGGGGGAGAAACGGCATTATCATGGTTCTGATGCCTTTAAGAGTAGGAGAGGGGAGCAAACTCTCTGGGCAGAGCCTGAAGGTGTCCAAGCAGCTGACCTAAAGAGTTGGTGAGGAGGCCTGTGACCTTTATAGTCAAGGTAGTGGCAGCCTGGTCAAAGTGGGGCAGATCACCAGAAGTAACGTTGGGGCAAGCCCCATGTGGTGATGCCTGTCCAACATGGCAGTCAGCCACTTTGCCACATGTTACTGAGCTTACTGAGCACTTGAAATATGACAAAAAATGGGACTGAAGAACTCAGTTTCTAATCTTACATAAAGTTAATTTAAATACCTACATGCTGGTGGCCCCAGCCTAGAGGGTTTTCCCAGAAAATCCCAGGACACAAGAGGTCGGGACCAAAATCGTGAAGCCGGCACCTACCTTACTGGCAGAGTGCACTTTTGCCACTGAGGTGGGGGTGATGGTGAACCGGGGACACTCTCCCACAGCAGCATGGCTGGGGCCCAGGATCACAGTGATGGAGCCATGCCTCAGGTGTGCAGGTCTTAGCCCAGCGCTGGTGTTCCCTTCCTCCCTGGGGGGCTGAGCAAGCTGTGACTCATGAGAGCACCTCAAAATTCCACATTAGCTCATAATGGGCTAGCTGGCCTGCCCAGGGTTAGCCCTAAACTCTCCATTGTGACAGTCTGACAGGACAGCAAACAAGCCAGTACAGGCAGGCAGACAGGCTGACAAGACAGACAGATGCACCCTAGGGTAGCTCTAATTCCTTGCATAGGTAGGCCAGCTATCAGGACATCATGGAATACTTTCCTCAAATGCTTCACAGTAGGACAGAAGCTTAACAAAACATCTAAGAGGAAGACCCGCTTGGTGAAACCTCTGGCCAAAAGGAAAACTAAAGTCTAAAACCAAGCAGCTCAGGTAAGAAGAGCTAGAAGCCAAAACTCCTATCCTAGACACGGTGTCTTCCTTGCCAGCCCAATCAGTAGTTAACTAACTTCTGGTTTAGAGAATCTGGTAACAAGGGCTGGAGAGGTGGTGGCTCAGTTGTTGAGAGCACTAGCTGTTGCAGAGGTCCTGGGTTCAATTCCCAGTACTCACACAGTGGCTCAAAACCCTCTGTGACTCCAGTCCCAGGGGATCCGATTCCCTCTTCTGTCTCCTGAAGGCACTGTATGAACACGGTGTGCATACACAGATGCAGGCAAAGCAACCACACACAAGAAGTAAAAGAAAGCAAGCCTGGTAATAAAGGTAACCACCACAGAAGAAGAGCAAGCACCTGCCTCTCTCTGCTGGCAGGTCCCGCCTCGGGCCTCTCCGGTAATGTGGGAAAATACTCCAGCCCTCCTACAGTGGTCTCCCCAGTTCTTTACCTCGGGAAGAGGTGTGGTTTTGAAACCTGGCCAGCCTGACTCTGTCTTAGGTTCTTTCTTATCACTTGGCCTTACAAGTGAATTCTGTCAGGCTCTGAGGGGCGGTGATGCAGGAATGTACTCCTGAGTACATGGAGTTCCCACCTCACCACAGAAGGTATCACATAGGCCTGCCCTGGAGGTCTGAGCAGTGATCTGACTACAAGCATACTTGAGTGATCATAATCCCAGCACTCCAGAGGCCAAGACAGGAGGATCACCAGTTAGAGACCCTGTCTCAAGACCAGCAAATAAAAACTAAAAGATCGTGTGTATCTTCACAAGAGACAAGAAAAGATGCTGATGTGTGGTCAACAACCAATGCAGTGGCAGCAACCAAGAAATCACAAAGACATAAGAGGAAAATTTTTATTCAATAAATATTTATTGGCAACTCCAAGTACCAGGTAGCGTAGGCAAAAATGAATGAGAAAGTGAACTTCCCATAGCTTTCTGGAAGTCAAAACCCATGACCTCTTCCCTAGGGAGCTGCCACTGACCCGTCCAAAGGACAGGAGAAGTATCTGGTAGTCGGAGGAACAAGCAGAAAACAGAGAGCCATTTCCTCGGGCGGGGATGTTCTAGTGTCCTTGTGTGGGAGTGAAGGGACTTTAGACTGGATGCCGAGGAGCCAAGGAGAGCTGGGTTGCACTCAACGGCCACATTCACCACCACCTGGGTGCTCAACTGCAGATCACCTCTCCATCACAACTCCCAAAAGGTGCCTTCTGTTACCTCGGTGGAAGGGACCTCCTGGCTTAGCTGTTCTTGCTGAACACTCCTGTATCCATCCAGTCACACCCTCATTGCACACTTTCAAAGGGACCTACTCTCCTGCACTCATTGGCGTCCTTCTTGCGAGCCACCCACCTGTGTGCGCACACTTTCTCAGTAAGGTACTAGAGGATGTGTTTCACCGAGACATGGGGGTACATCCAGGAAGGAGCAGGTATCACATCCAGGAACGAACACAAAGATGGAAAGAATTCCCAGGAGGAGGAGCAGGCAAGACCAACAGAAAGGGCTATATCCCCAGAGCAGCACAGAACTCTTAGGAGGACCCGATGTGCTTAATCACAAAAGCCTTCCCACCAATGGCATAAAGCCTGCTCAGGAGAAGCAGGGAACTAGTAAAGACGCACAAAAGTATAGAAAGCAGGTAAGGTGAGGCATGGTAGGGCATATGTGTAATCCTAGGACTTGGGGTGGGGTTGGGGTCTGAGGCAGCAGGATGGTGAACACCAGACAAGCCTGGGCTACACAGTGAAAAGAAAAAAAGAAAAAGAAAAAAGAAAATATGAGAAACTGAGAACTTTGCTACAGAAAATGTTTATGAATAGCAACTATCAAATTATGCTACTTCTATACTGAGACAAAGAGAAAGAAGGTATAGGAATGAACAGAGTGTTCACTTTGTCACAGCAGAAAACCAGACAGCATTCTCTAAAGGAAAAGGAAGCAAACAAACAGACTAGAAACAAATAAAAGTCGACAGGACAGCTAGAAAGACTGGAGAGTTGCCTCAAGCAGTTGAGTTCAGGTCCTAGCACCTATGCTAGGTGGATCACAACCACCTGTGAGTCCAGCTACTTGGATAAATGCTCTCACATAGGTGTGCGCACACACACACACATACACACACTAAAAGTACTACATAGAGAACTAAGGAAGAAGGAAAGGAAAGGCCTAAGGTAGCTTCCAAGGTGCTCTAGGACAAAGAACTGACTGGGAATAAATTATCCAGGGTCTGTCTGGTGCATTCTGGAAATACCCTGTACCAATTAGTTACAGTCCCAGCAAAGGACTGTCCTTTCAAACGTTGTATATAATCAAAAAGTCAGCTTGGTCTGCCAAGGCATTGGATTCAACCCTCAGAACAATAAATTTTTTAAAAAAAGAATCTCTTTCCATAAGCAATGCTGTGTCTGACTTTGCTGTTGATCTAGGGTCTTGGTTTTTGAGACAGGTTCTCACTCTGTAGCTCAAGCGGACTTTAAATCTTTAAATTGTAACCTTCCTGCTTCAGCCTCCCAAGCATTGGGATTATATGCGTATGCCACAATGGCCAGATGAAACTTCATGCTGAGGCTAAATACAAGCGGCAATGGATGCTGTTACCACCCAGTATGTCCTGCTTGCTAACCAAGATAAATATGCAGCGGTGTCCACTCACGCACAAGCTTGCAATGCTCTCTTTTCTCATAACGGACGTCATTTTTGCTTCAGATACCTCAAAACTAACGCAGCAGTGAAAAATCAGAAAGAGAACGTGCTAACTGATAGAGCTTTGGGGAATCATGGCAACAGTCTCCGCACCCTAATGCAGCAGGACCCATCATTTAATAAAGGGTATCAATACCAAGGCAGCAAAGGTGGAGGAAGGGAAGGGATTCAACTTTCAGATAATAAGACAGTACAATGAAGAACTTGATATAATATGCCTGTTGTCTCTGAACTGCTTGAGAGCACAGCCCTAAGGCACCCTTTCACATCCCCATGCATGTAAAAGTAATGGGAGGGCTAAGAAATGCTTCCTTGTCTTTTGTGGGCCCTCCAGCTGACAGGAGAAGGCTAGGGAGAGTCTACGGGATGAGAAGCTCTACGCAGAAAGGTGAGAGAATGTGCCTCTTGGAAGAAGGGCCACCAGAGCTGCGGAGCTGAACAGTAGGGCGCCATGCCAGGATGAAGGTGGTGCAGAGAGGGAGAGAAAGTCTCAGGCAGAGAAAATATGTGCCAAAGTCCTCAGGCAGGAGCAAGCTTAGCTAGCTCAAGGGACAGCAAGGAGAGGCCAAGAGAGAGTCAGAGGAATGGCAGGCTCCACATGCCCCACAAAAGCTAAACTCAAGGAATCACGGGACTCACAAAGCAAGCAAGCAAGCAAGCAAGCAAGCAAGCAAGCAAGCAAGCAAGTAAATAAGGAAATGTACTTCCAGTGGGGCAACCGTTCTCCAGAGTCAGGGTACTTTGTTCTTACTTCATAAGCTGCCGCCAGATTCTAGTCCAGAATCATGTTGCTCCTGGCTAGAAACATAACAGTGTGTTTTCTGGGTAAACTGACTTATTTTTTACCCCAAATCTCAGGAAGCACCCTTGCTAGGAAGCCCCGCAACTACACTACACATTAGCTTAGAGAGCCACTGCTGGACCAGTGTCCTTAGCACTACCCCTCAAGTGGGTCCAGCCCCTAGGGGTAGGTGCACACATGTATAGTACAAGCACACACACACACACACACACACACACACACACAAAGCTCTCACTAGTCCTTGAGCCAGACCTTGCAACAACAACCTTGCTCTCCAGCCAACATAAACCATAGGCCACAGAGGGCCTTATATGGCTTGAAGCTTTCTTAATCAGAAACAGATAGATGGGCTGGAGTTGGCAGCTGAGTTAGAGGGAAGGAGGAAGGGGGAGAGCGGAAAGAAAAGTATGAGGAACAAGGCAAACTTGTCAAGCTCCTTTTTCATCCCTCTTCCGCCTCAGTGGCTTCCTCCCAGAAAAGGATTCCTAGTGGGTTAGAGGTGTGTGGGCTGCTGATATGCCTCAGGGTAAAGCCCAACATGCGAAAGTCCCTGGGTTTTACACACACACACACACACACACACACACACACACACACACACACACACACATATACTGGAGTCACTTAGCCACCTCCTGCGTTTGTATTTTGATGAAAGCCAGAAGACACCAGCAATTGGACAACACACAATTTCAGATTTTATGTTTTGTAGTGGCCAGCCCTAAGGCTTGAACAACTTCACTAAAAAGGCATAGATGGGTGGGAAATGGGGGTTAATCCATTTTTTTCAGAAAATTCACTACTCGGGTGTCAAGGGCCTTCACTTCCTAAGACAGTACCTGACCCATCTCCCTAGCTCACTGACAACAGCGTCAGCCACATGCTTGCCTGGTCCGGCCCCAAGCCCAGAATAGAAAAGACAGCCTCAGAGACCTCTTACTAGGCCAGTGCTGAGGCCATGGCAGTTTCTAAGGGTGGCTTTAGTCTCCTCCTTCCCCTGATTAGGAGCAGTGGCCCCCATAGGACCTGTCCTGGACACATAGCCACATGCACTTGACTCTCCTGGAGGATGCCACCTGCTAAAAATAACCACAAGCTTGGTGGAGTGGGTCACACCAAAGTGAAGGACAAAGCTGGGAGGTTATTCTCAAGAGCTGGTCACTCTCCAGGGCAGCTGGACAAGTCAGAAGTCACTGACGAAGTGACAAGAAGAGATGAACAGCAGACCAGAGCTGCCTCCAAATGGGGTGCCATCTCTCAGCCTCGGAGACCAAGGCTGGAGAGAAGGGTCTGGGGACTGCCTTGGATGATCTCGCTGTCTCCTCCTCTCTTGGGTAACAGCCTACTGAGGGACGGGGATGGTCTCATGACCTCCATGTGAGGTCTGACAGGCAATGTTATTATTAGCCAAAGGAATGAGTGACTTCAAGGTTGTCTTGCAGCCCGCTCAGTTTCCCAGACCCTGAGGCTTTCTTCTTCAGTAATTACTTGTGCATTTCAAAGGTGCATTTCCCTAATGATGACAGGGCTTTGTAAAGGGTTGAAAGAATAAGATCCGAACTTTAGTTTTCTAGGAAAAGGGGCCTGAATAGCTCCACAGGCTTGGAATGAGGCTTAACTGAACCAAAATAAATGCTCAACAGGCTCTGTCTGTGGGATGAACTTTTCATTCTTGAAAAGTCCAGTTTCACATTGTGGATGAAGAGGGGGTGATAATGGAGCAGAAAATAGGGTCTCAAGGACAGACCCATATGGGGAAGAAAAAAATATATCAACTCATCCAAAGCCAGCCCAAAACTGAGAGTGTCCTGGAGGTCACCTTACCTATCCTCTTTGGGGATCTCAGTTTCAAACTAGAGATACTTAAAACTCAGAGATGAAAGGATAAAAACAGTAGGATTTAAAAAACAAAACAAAAATCTACCTAGGCAGTACAGAGGTATGTAGTCCTAGAAGCGGGGGGAGGGGGGAGGTTTGGGGAGGTCCCCTTGAGCCCAGGGGCCTGGGACCAGCCATAGCAACACAAAAGACCCCATTTCAACAAATTAATATAGAGCATTCTAACAGGTGCTCATCAAACGCTGCACATTTGGAAGATTAAGTTCGATGCTACTTCGAAAAGATACAAACAAAGCAGACCCAGAACCAGACTGTTGTTTGACAAGTTTCTTCCCAGATCAAAACATTCCATCCTGCAGGTATGTAAACTACTAAAAACTAGCTTCAAGAACTTCCTGAAACCGAACAGAGTCACTAGGCTCCTCCCTGTCATAGTAAAATTGCTGAGTCCCTCTCAGAGGGAAAAGAGCTGAGCCACAAAGAAGATTGAAAGGAGAGTTGCAAAGACTCTCTGCGACCAGACCAGCTTCAGGGAAGAGGTTCAGACCAGAGTCACCTGTAAAGGATGCTCTCCAACCTGCTTGAGCCACCTGCAGGCTGAGCAGTGTGCTCTAGGTTTCCCAGCTTTTGCGAGCTGTCACTGGTGCTGGGGGTGGGCCTAGGTGATGAAACATGTCTTTGTGTCATTTCTGCTCCTATAAACAACCCCTCACCCATATTCTTACAAGTAATGCCAATAAAACTCATTGGTCCACCAACCTGGACTTTGACAGTACCCACCCTTCAGTGAGCCATGTGATCCCTATGTGAGTTAAGTAGACCTCTGTCCACTCCCCACAGCTCCATCCCACACCAACATTTCAGTAGCAACTGTTGCCGCTCTTTTCCCACTGCCTTCTGCAAAAGTACAACTCGTAATATTAAGAGTTGCTAAGAAGTCAGATACAGTAGCTCATGCTGGAAATCCCAGCACTTGGAAGGCTCTAAGGATGATCTGAGGCCAGCTGTGGCTACACAGTTCACACCTGAGACACACAGGCAGAACTGGTCTCAGAAAAAAAAATGTGTTACAGGCACAGGATAAAAACTCAAACTACTTTAGCAGAGAGGTTTCACACAGGTGCTTTTGGAAGCTATGAGGTGTGGTGACACATGACATCTGGAGACCAAGGACAAGGAATACAGGCAGGTCGTGGAGAGCCAACAAGGCCCTATAACGTAATGAGCAAAGCTCTCAAACCAAAATGGCTAAGGGGCTTACAAGTCTGACCACTGTGCTCCATGCTCATGTCCCCAGGTCTCACACTAAATTCATTTCTCAATCTATTTCCTAAGGGACCACGCCCCTCCCCAGAACTTGCTTCTAACCTTCCACAGGAAGAAAAACTATGTCACCCGAGTGGTTGGGGTTGTGAGCTATTAACACTAAAACCCAAACGTGTGGTGTTTCAGAGACTTACAGAGAGGCAGCTAAGATTTATAGTAGGACAAAGAATATTCTAGACCTGCACCAAACAAAACTTTTCATGGTGATGAAACATTGGTGACCTGCACTGCCCAGTGTGGCAGCCCAAACACATTCCTCTAGCAGTCCCCAGGCCCCCAGGCCTCTTGCCCTAACTCCCACAATCAGGATACTTTTTAGGTATAAGCCTGAGATTATCAGTGCATGCTCATGCGCACGCTCTCTCTCCTTCCCTCCCTCTCTCTTCAGCCCATAATCAGAATATCTTTAAAGCCTTTAGTTTGCCAAGTCTCTTTTACCAATTGAAAAAACCAGACCCCTAGAAACAAGAGGCTGGTTGGAGCTTGGAGAGCTACGTGAGGCCCTGAACTCTGGCCAGCCACGGCCAGCAGCGACAGCCCCCTATCCTGAGCATGCAGGCTTTTTCCTCCAGAACGCACCTTGCTTTGCTCTGGATGCAAATGGGTCTCAGTGGCAAGGCTGAGTGGACACAAGTGGTCAGGAGACAGGACAGGGAACAGAAAGTTTACAAGAACTGCAAGAGCATCCAAATGGCAAGGCCTTAGAACGACACACACCATCAGGAGGAAGAAGACAAGGTAAGGAAAAGGTGAACAGTGGTGCTGTGTGCTTGTAATCCCTTTACTTGGAAAGCTGAGGCAGGGGGATTGTGGGTTTAGGCCGGCTTCACTTATCACGACTGTTTAAAAAAAGAACACCTGGGTTCACTACTTACCATGCATAAGGCCCCTACATTCAAGCCCAAGTACTTGAGAAAGGTGGAGATGACTACACCAGGAAGGAAAAGCAGAACCTGCCCTAGTTAGTAAGATTTAGGACTTAAACACACCCCACTATAGAGATTAGCAACTTTCAAATATTATGAGAGTGATTTCAGCGGGGCATGGAGTCCACAGAACCCAAGCACCTCCCCATAATAAAGTTCCTAGGATGGAACAAATGCCAGACACAAACTTCCCCCAAACAGGAAAAGACTGGGCTGCAGAGGCCTAGGCATGACAGACTCACGCGGAAGATTAGGAAGGAGTGGCCAAAGAAAACAGGGCAGCTCTCCAGGCACATGAGCTCCGAAACCTTAAAATGCCAGTTTGATGGAGACATGTTGACCCAGGGGGCTAGGTGGCTAAGCATGGAGAAACCAATTTGTCTTCTCTTTCATTCTAAGCAAGTTACTAGGTCAGAGGCTAGGGGAGGGGGTGCTTTTATATTTAAATAATCAAATGACTTGAGTCAAACACGGATTCCTTGGGAGAGAGGGATACTATACTAAAGTGCATGCCATATACCAGGCATGGTCCCAAGTCTCGGATATGATCTCCATCCATATTCAGGATGAGAAAGGGGAAACTGGAAGTGAAAACTACTTTCCTCCATTAACTATGGCTACAACCAGCCTCTGGGCCAGGTCCAAGTATAATCTGGTTTACCGGTTAGCAAGACATTGCTTTAAAGTATTGATGCTCAGCAACCTGATACATTACTTTCAGCGTCTGAGCAGGCGACGTACATTAGAGATAGCTGTATCTTGGCTGCCGCCCTGCATTGGCTAACCGTAAATGCAATTTCTACAAACAGCTGGGAGATGGGTGAGACTCCCAGAAGGAACTCCACATGGACACAAACCCACTAGGTCTAGAGCAGGTCTCACCCACGGGGTTGGATAGCCACCTGCACACCCTACAGAACAAGGCCTATTGAATTAGCAAAATGACTGAGGCTTCGGTGATTTACATACCCGTAAGGTCCTCTAAACCAAGGCTCTTTTTCCTATTTCACAAGACTACACTCAGGAATTACCCAGAACCTACAAAACAAGTTAGAGGTGAAAGAAGGCTCAACAATACTTCCACAAAGCTCCCCAAACATAACCTCACTTGTTCCTTGGGCTCGGAAAAAGTCCTAAATAAACTGCAGGTGAACCACTTAAATGCCAATAACAGAAGAAGCTAATAGAACAACTCCTTCACAGAGTTCTAGATGCTCTGTACCTTTAAGAGAGGAATGGGTAGGTGTAGCCCTAAGACTCTAAGCCTCACTTTCTAAAGTTAAACGTTTAAAACAAGCAAACAAAACAAAACAAAACAAAAAAAAAAAACAAAACACTTCACGGTTACTAATCTGGAAAGGATTTTGCAGTTAAATGAGCTGTAAGGTTAACTCCCAGAAGCAATAGCTTTCTGTGAACTGTGCTCCTGCGTGTCAGTTGTAATACTCAGGTATAGAGGGAGGTGGCAAACCAACAGAGATGGTTACATCAGGTCCAGCAGCCCTCATTTCGCTGCAGGAGTTAAATTTAAACCCCAAGCAGCCTCAACCTCAGTAGGGGAAAGATCGACAGTTTAACCTCACTAATTGCCCTACACATACACCCTATCCCACTGGGTTTGAGAAGCCTCCACTCGCACCTGGAGCGGAAATCCACCGGGTTTGTGTTAAGCACAGCCCAAGGTGTGCTTAGAAAGGTATCGGTTGCCCGAGGCATTTGCCTGAGGGGGGGGAGGGAGGAGGAGAAAGGTCCCGTTATGTAGAGGGCTTTCCAGAGGTCTCTTCTGCACGGTCCAATACCATCAGCACCTTCCCTCCCGCGGAAAGGAAACAGGAAAAGCCATAACCTAAGGCACAGGAGTAGCTGGCACCGGAGTATCTGCCCCTTACGCGTCCGGAGGTCTCTGGGAGCACATTTTTACCTATGACCCCGGCAAAGTCCCTCCAGATCACCGACCTGGGACGGAAAGGAAGGTGGAGCGTGACATGTGACACTGGACTCCCCTCAGCCCAGAAATCAGAGGGCACCTCTAGCCAAAGGTCCTCCACCATACGGGACATGCTTATGAGGCCACAAACCCTAATCCCCTTAAAGGTACCCAAGACCTCGACTTGCTAACTCGGTTCTTAAGGTCCCTCCACCGCCAATAGGCTTGGGACCTGTCTTGCATCCCATCCTCCCCGCTGCGAAGGCAGAGCTCGCTCCAATAGTTTGCGGCACTGAACTCCAAGAACCTTGCCTACCTGCTCGGGTTTGCCACAACTGCCGGGCCAACCCAGAACGAATCAACCGGGCCCAGAAGTTGGATGAGGCTCTGAAAGTGACCAATTCCAACTCCGATCCCTCAGCCAGGAAAGGGATCGGTCCCCAAGGACCAGTTCTCCCGCCTTGGGCACCGGGTCATGGACAGAGACGGCTTCGCTGCCTCCCCTCCACGCTCAAACTGGGTACACACGACCTTTGAAAAGTAAACGCGAGCGAGGCTGGGCGACCTTGGGTGGGACGCGCTCGGGTTCGCTACCCAAAAAGGGTGAGCCAGCACTGGGAAAGTTGAGGAGCCCCGGGGCGCCCGGGGAATTGCGTCCCTCATCTCCATCCTAGAGGCCAGTGACGTGCGGGGGATGGGAAGGGGGAGCAGCGGCTCAGAACGGCGCCCCAAGCTCAGCGCCCGCGATCTGTCAGCAGCCCGCTCGACGGCGAAGGAGGAGCAGGGGGCGCACAGGTCACCGAGGCACAGACCCGCCCGCTTCACAGCGGGCGCCGTGCACACACCGTTCCGTCCCTGGCGCACCTGGAGCGCGCGTCGCACCCTGCACCTGCACCCCAGACTCCCCATCACCCCCCAACTCGCTCTCCCTCCGGGCCCGACAGGCGGGTACCCGCGCCAGCCGCTACTTACCAGCTCCCGGGCGACCGTCTAGGTACACAGTCCTCCCGCCACCGCCCCCCTGGCCCCCACCTAGCCCCGCGGCCCTGCCCTGCAGCGCAGCGCCGCGTTTCGGCCGCTCCCCCACGTGCTAGCCCAGGCCGGGCGAACACAGAGACATTAAATACTGGGGACGCGCAACGACGTGCCCGCGGCGCGACGCAAAGCCCCGCCCCTCGCCCTCGGGTCTCTGCGGGGCCCCCCTCCTTCTCCCTTGCCCGCTCGCCCTCCTGCGCGTGCGCGACGCCGGCCACTCCCTCCCCCCGACTTGCGCGCGCCTCTCTTCCAGCTGCGCCAAGAGGGGCGCGGTCTGGAGCGCTCCGCTGACACCCCGGCTCCGCTCGGGCCCGCCCTGCCGGTGCTCTCGCGAGAGGAACTGCAGTCGGGGCGGGCTGGGGAGATGGTGGTGGGTCCCGCGCGTGGGTCAGGATGGGTTCCAGGTGCCTGCGTACCGGGCACAGTGAACTTGGCACGCGTGGGGACTCTGCCTCTTCCCAGGTGTCAGGCAGGCTCCTGCCTTCGGGTGATGTGTTCCCTAGAAAAGGCCAGGAAAGCTGGCGGGGGACAAGGCTCCCCTTGTCTCGGATTTTAACCTTGCGAGTAATAATGTAGCATTGCGAGTATAAAAGGAGGCCATTAAAATTGCTCCGTAATATGGATACTGTGTAGCACTCGAATGCAAGTTACTTTCGCATTGTTGCAAATTTAATGATGTAGAAGTGACTTTCCTCTAAATGGTTTAGAAAGTTTGCCTTCGAAGAAGGGGTCACCATGAGTTGCTGCCTCCCCCAACAACTTTGGAAAATAACAATACCTTCAGACAATCGGATAGGATGGAGGTGCCGCTGAGCAGCCCTGCTCTAAACCTTAAAACCTAGGCACTTTTTGTTTCTTGCTTTTTTTTACTTGTGATATTCTGAGACTGTCTCACGTAACTTACACTGATCTCAACCTGGCAAGGTAGCTGAGGCTGACTTTGAACTCCTGATTCTCTTGCCTCCGCCTCCCCAAGTGTTGGCATTACAAAGGCAACATGGTACTTTAATTGCACATATTTTGAACAAAATATAAAAAAGATACCATACTAAGAACTAACCATTACTTGGTCCTAGCCAAGTAGTGGTGCAACTCCCCTTTAATCCCAGCACACAAGAGACAAAGCCAGGCAGATCTCTGAATTCAAGGCCAGCTTGGTCTAACAGAGTGAGTCCTAGGACAGCCAAAGCTACACAGACAATCCTGCCCAAAAAAACAAACAAAAAATACAAAAAACAAACAAAAAATACAAAAAACAAACAAAAAACCAAAAGAAACTAATCATTACTTGGAAAAATCTTCACTGGTAATCAAATGTAAATTTAAAATTTAAAGAGACCGTATGCTTACTGAGTAGTGAGTAAAATTCCATGTATCTACTGTTTAACTCATTTATTTCATGAGACGGCACTTGTGAAGCTGAGGCAGGAGAATTCTATAATTTCAAGGTGCCCTAGGCTAGAGTTGAGCTCCTATCTCAAAGTAAGCCCCCTAAAATTGTTTTTTTTTTTAAGGATTTTATGTGTATGAGTGTTTGCCTTCATACATGGGCATACATAACCCCGCACATTGATTCTGAGGGTGTTGGAAGTAGAGGGACAAGACTCACTCATGTTTTATGGTTAAGGAAAGGGAAATGGAATGATAATCTGGCTGGCTGGAGTTACTGTGGGAACGAAGAATGAAGAAAGTGCTAGCAGACAAACATTTGGTTTGTCTGGGACCCATTACCCTTTGTTCTGTCTTTGCAAATAGCAACTGAGTTGGATGTGCAAGCCTGGAGATAAAAGAAGAATGGGTAGGAAATACAGATATGTAAAATTATGCAAAAAGGGAACAGACACACTTATATACATATTTGGCCATGTTTTGTTTTTGCTTTGCTTTAGGTAGGTTTTTTTTTTTTTTAAACTAGGTAACTCGAACTGGCTCAGACTTGTGACTTTTCATGTTAGTCTCCCTGGTGCTGTGATGATAGCTGTGTACCACCATACATGGCTTAAAGTGGGGGGGGTCTTTTAAAGAAGAGATGGAAGAAAGTAAGAAAAGAGGAAAAATTAAAACTAGAGGGCTGGAGAGATAGCTTAAAGGTAAAGGGGGCAAGAGAGCTTGCTGCACAGACCTGAGTTTGGAACCCCAGCACCCATGTTAAAAGCTGGTGGTGGCACATGCCTTTGACCCCAGTACTCAAGAGGCAAAGGCAGGAGGATCTCCATAAGTTCGAGGCCAGCCTGGTCTACCAAGTGAGTTCCAGGACAGGCCCCAAAGCTACAGAGAAACCCTGTCTTGAAAAGGAGAAAAGAAAAAAGAAGAGAAAAGAAAAGAAAAGAAAAGAAAAGAAAAGAAAAGAAAAGAAAGCTGTATGTGAGCCAGGTGGTAGTAGTGCAAGCCTTTGATCCCAGTACTGAGGAGACAGAGGCAGGAGGCTCTCTGAGTTCAAGGCCAGCCGATTCTACAGAGCAAGTTCCAGGACAGCCAGGGCTACACAGAGAAACCCTGTCTTGAAAACAAACAAACGAACAGAGCTGGGTGGGTGTGTGGGTCTAATGGGATGGTTCAGAGGGTAAAGGCACTTGCTGCCAAGCTGGGAGGCCTGTGTTTTGTTTCCAGGACCCACATGGTGGAAGAAAAGAACCAAATCTTCTTCCCTTCCCCTTACATCTCTCCCTCTGGAATGCTGGTCTTACAGGTGTGCCTGACAACCCTGGTTTATGTGACCTGGGCTGGGGACCAAACTCTCTTGCATGGGAGAACAGCACTCTACCAACCTAGCGATATCCCTAGCCCCTTGTGAAGCCCTTTAAAAAAAAGTCTCTTAGCAGCCTCTCCAATCTCAAGGTCACATTTGAGAAATGCCCTACTATTGGAAGAGTCCACAAAGATGTTCCAAGGGACGGTGAACATGAGCTTGTATACTTTAAAGAAGTCCCTCCTTCCCACTCTCCACTCTTCCCACTCCCAGTTCCCTTACAGAGAAAACACATTTGGTTATATCCCAAGCCCCCGTGTCTATGCAGAATATCGCCGAGGAAGTCTCTGAGAAGAATCGGGGAAGAATTCTAACCACACATGAGTAACTAGTACTCCCAACACTTAATCCCCAACACAGAGCAAAGGTCTTGGGCCTAATCCTCCAACAACCTCAAAAACTCTTATTGTAATGTATTCCTGTTTCAAATCGCTTAGTCACGCACGGCAACAAAGTCAAGATTTCAACCCAAGCTTTCTGACTCAGAACCCATTGATTAACCAGCTGGCTTTACTATAGATTGAGAGAGGTAGGGTCTTAGGGAGCAGTTTTACACAGAGAAATGAATCTGTTTTAGGGGAGGGGAAATTAGGTCCTTTAAAAAAGATGCTTTGACGACCTAAACCCCTTTGCCTCCAGATGCATCCTGGTTTTCAGGCTGCTGCAGGGGCTGAGTGGAGATCACACCTCTGTTCCAACAGAGGACGGGGGCTAAGTGGAGATCATGTCTATTCCAATAAGACTAGGGTTCTTATAAGAATAACCCTAACTCAGCACACTTGGTATGATGAATGCCTTATTCTAAGCAGAGTCCCAAAGCCATTGAGACAGAAAGGACTCCCCGTGAGAATGGAGTTTTAAAGAAGGCTGGAGTTACCTTGGTTTTAGAGCACTTGCCTAGCACATACAAGGCCCTGAGTTTGATCTCCAGCATCAGAAAGAAACAAAAGGTGGGTTGTGGGGAGGGGGAATGCCAAAGATTGTCAGCAGACCAGCAAACTCTGGGAAAAGGCCTGGAAAGCCTTCCTCTACAGCTGTCAGGATGTACATTGATTTTAGACTTTCCTCCAGAAGTGAAGTTCTTGTTGTTCTGAGCCAGTCAGGTGTCATACTTCATAAACCAATCACTGCCCTCCTCTCCTGAGCCCCTGGAGACCAACTCATCAAAGGGAAATGTGATGCCAGTTAGGGGGGGGGGGTGAAAGGGAGCTTGCCTCCCCTTTGGCCTCACAGGGAAAGGCTGAGTTCCCCTTCTGGTCTGTGTGTAGCTAGCCTAGGTATGATGGGACACTCCCCAGAGCTCCACTCCTCTACTGTTCTCAGCTTCATCCACTGAGCATTCAGCTTGGAACTGGAACGTGAGAAGAAAAATCGGCATGCTCTTAGCAATCTGGAGTCTACCTAAAGCTAATGTAAGCCTTCCACGATGGCAAAGCTCATGCAGGTGGAGCCATTGCAGAATGCAAGCCAGTTAGCTGATTCCCTGGACTCCTGAAAGATAGCAGGCTACCTAAGCTTCCTGGATGCCAAGTGTGTAGCTGCTTGAATGCTAGGAGCCAGGTAGTTCAGTGTGCCATGTTTATCTGGGTAGTTTTCATGGCCGTTCTGTGCATAGCCTTCTGAACATCGCTAACAGCACAGCTATCTAGAAATCTTAAGTAACTCAGGGAAACCTGAACTTCCTTGTGGGTGAGATGGCCAAGGTGCCTTGTTCCCAGGAAAGGTAGGGGAGTACAGTATAGGAGCAGGCATTTGGCAGCCAAATTTCCATTGTCCTCAGCCTCTAGCTCTCCTCATCTAAAGCATAGCACATCTCTGGGGCTGGGATGTGGCTCAGTTGATAGAATGCCTGCCTACTATTCACAAAGCCCTAGATTTGGTCCCCAGCATGGCACAAACTGGACATGGCAACCCAATCTGTAACCTTGCACTGGTAGGGGCAGGAGGATAAGAAGTTCAAGGTCGTCCTTGATTTTTGGCTTCATGGGGAGCTGGAAGTCAGTTTGGGCAGCATAGTAATGTCAAAGTCAAATAAAGAAGGAAAGAAGGAAGGAAGGAAAGAAGGAAGGGAGGGAGGGAGGGAGGGAGGGAGGGAGGGAGGGAGGGAGGGAGGGAGGGAGGGAGGGAGGGAGGAGAAATGTATCCAAGTAAAATATACATAAACCATCACCCCAGAAAGTACCTCCTCATGGAAACCTTTGCAGATCTGCCTAGAGAAAACACATAAACACACACACACACACACACACACACACACTCACATACAGAGAGAGAGAGAGAGAGAGAGAGAGAGAGAGAGAGAGAGAGAGAGAGAGAGAGAGAGAGAGAGAGAGAGAGAGAGAGAGAGAGAGAGAGAGAAAGGAAACATTGAAACATTGTGACTACCCAGGATTTAATGGTGGCTAGAACTTTACATTTAGAAACATTGTAACCAGGAGCTTTTATTATTAGGAAAGAGATGATCTGTCTGGACCGGGATGGCCTGGAGCTGGTCACAGATCTTCTTGCCTCTGTCTTCTGAGTACCAGGATTATAGAGGTCTGTGCTGCCATACATAGCTCATTTTATTGTTTTTATTGTTTCTAGGTAGGACCTTGCTATCTAGCCGAGGCTGGCTCAGAACCCACTACATAGTCCAGGCTGGCCTAGACTCACACCATTCCTCTCAGTTTGGTCTCTCAAGTGTGGGATCATGGGTGTGAGCTACAATGCCTGGCTAAAATAAAAACGAGGTGGAGGGGCAGGTTCAGGCAGGGTTTCTCTGTGTAGGCTTGGCTGACCTGGAACTAGTTCTGTAGACCAGGCTGGCCTTAAACTCACAGAGAGACAACTGCCTCTGCCTCCTGAGTGTTGGAATTAAAGGCATACGCTACCATCACCAGGCAAAATAAAACCTTTTTGAAACACAGCCATTATTCATTAGTTATGGCCTGCTTCTCTAATTAGATACTAGGGCACCATTTAAAAACCACATACACTAACTGCTGTGGAATATTCCTCTACACTGTGTGAATATGTGCTGCTGTGATTGGTTTAATGAGGAAGCTGACTGGCCAATAGCTGGGCAGGAAGAGAATAGGCAGGAGACCCAGACTAGGAGCATGTCGGAAGAAAGTAGGGTGGAGTCTGGAGTCGCCAGCAGATGCAGAGAGAAGCAGGGTGAGCATGCTGTACTGAGAAAAGGTACCAAGCCACATGGCAAGGCATAGATAAGAAATACAGGCTAATTTAAATGTAAGAATTAGCCAGTAACTGAGGTATTGACTTAACATTTATAATTAATATTAAGATTCAGTGTTGTTATTTAGTTTGGTTTGATTTTCAGATTTTGTTTATTTAGTTTGGTTTGGTTTTTGAGACAGGATTTCCCTGTGTAACAACTCTGGCTGTCCTGGAACTTGTTTTTTAGACCAGACTGACCTTGAGCTCTGCCTCCCGAGTACTAGGATTACCTGTGTGCTCCACTACCACCTGGCTAGTGTGGTTATTTGGAAGCAGGCTGGTGGGACAGGAAAACTCTGCCTACAATTAAGATGAGGGACTCTCAGAAAGCCACTTTTTATACTAACTGGTCCAAAGAGATCTGCTCACATTAATCTATATTCTCCTGCATTACATCATCTCTCCTTACTGCTCGTGCACCTTTCTCTTTCCCAGAGTCCTCTCTGTCTGTGGAAGTACCACCTATACGTCCTGCCTAGCTGTTCAGATTTTAATTACACTAATCTTAGCGATATATCTCCACAGAGTGTTCAAATATCCCACAACAACTCAAAGTTAGGCTGGGCTACACATCAAGATGACACACACATTTAATCTTATTACTCAGAGGGCAGAGGCAAGTAGATCTCTACGAGTTGAAGGCTAACCTTGTCTACCTACATAGTGTGTCCCAGGCCAGTCAGGGATACAGAGTGAAAGCCTGTCTCAAAACAACATCATCTATTCTGAACCTGTACAGACATTTTTCCTTGTTGTTATTTACTCTTTCCCCTAACCAATGTACTAAAACAACTAACTATAAAGCATATGCCATGTTAGACATTATGAACTATCTAGAAATGGTTTAAAGTCCTTGTGAAGTATTGGGGAAATGACTTGGTGGGTTAACAGTGTTTGCTCTACAAGCATGAAGACCTGAATTCAAATCCCTAGCACCCACCCATATAAAAAAGGTGGGGTGTGGCTGCTTGGGGAGTGGGGACAGGCAAATCTCCAAAACTCATTGCCAGGCCAGCATCGCTCAAATAACAAGCTTCTGACTCAGTGACCTTGTCTCAAGGTCAGTACAGAAAACAGTCAAATTCCTACTCAAGCCTCCATGTACACGTACACACACACACACATGCACACTCACTCTTGTGCACGTACCACACAAAACATACAAAAATAAATAAATAAAAGGAGCCTGTGACAACCAGACATGGTAACATACGCATATAGTCTATCTATATTCCTACCTTCTCAAGAGGCCAGAGTAGGAAGATTGCCTTGAGTTTGAGGCCAGCCTGTGCTCCATGACAAGACCTTGTTTCAAACAGCCAATTTTAGAGTGCACATGGGAGGATATGGTTTGGTTATATGCACAGAAGAGGCCATTTTATAAAAGTGAGTTCAATTCCTTGAATTTTGGTACCTCCATGGGCTTCTGGGATCAATCGCTTGATGATACATAACTCATTTTCCCTCCCTCCCTCTGCCCTCCCTCCCTGTCTCCCTCCTCTCTCTCTCTCTCTCTCTCTCTCTCTCTCTCTCTCTCTCTCTCTCTCTCTCTTTCTGTATGTGTATGTGATTACGTGATGTGTGATGTATGTTTACTGAGCATGCTTACAGAAACCATTAAGTGTCCTGCTGTATCATTCTCCACTTGATTTTATTGAGACAGGGTCTCTCACTGAGCCTGGAACTAGGCTAGCAGCCAGCAGCTCCAGCAATCCTGCTGTCTCTGTCCTGCCTATATATGTGGCCATGGTGACTTTTTACATGAATGCTAGCAAATGTTCTTACTCCTTGCACTAAGGCAGACTCTACCTCTTCTTGGGAGTGACTGAAGAGCACTGTGGTCATCTTCAACCTCCCAAATCTGTTACATTTCATTTTCAGCCAACATAGCTATGACTTTGGAAGTATCTGGCGACTTCAGAAATCAGTGGTGAGAAATTCAAGTCAGCAGGTGACAGAGTTCAAACCACACTTCAGTACCACGGTGCCGTGCGACCTTGGGAAGTTACTAGGAGTTACTAGGTCTTTCTTTCCATCCTTTCCTCACGTGTAAGATAAGAGCCAATAAGATCTTCTGGGCCAGCAAGATGGTCCATGGATAAAGGCGCTGGTCATGCCGGCCTAACAACCTGGGTTTAGCAACCACAGTGCCTCCACATGTTGGCCATGGCCGTGGCTCATGTGCGTGTACACTCCCATTCCTACTCTTCCCCTCCCCCTTCTCCTTCCCCACTAATAATTTCCTCATAAAGCTCTAACTTCCCAGGGTTCTTTGAGAAATAGTGGGGATGCAAGGACACTACTGAAGACGGTCCCTGAGGCAGCCAGGCAGTGCTACGATTCGCTCTATCGTGACTAGGTTTCTTGACTTCCCAGGAAGGCAGAGTGACGGACAAAATGGAGCCCTCTGTTGTATGCCCTGGGGAAGCAGACTAGATCTAAGGACTGGCCCTCCGTGCTTGAAATCTCAGGGGTTACGCCAGGGAGCTGGTGCTCTACAAATCTGTTCAATCTTTGGGGAAGCAATTTAGTAATCATTAACAAGAGTCATAAAAAAACGTTCATATCCTTTGACCCAATAACCAGATTTCCACAAAACTGCCCAAGGGAACTGACTCGAAAGGAAACCCAAATCCATGCACGTTGAGCTTCTTGCCATTTTCTCTATAGCAACTAAATATAAAGAGACAGCTTAAATGCCCCTCAGTAGGGGGTTGGTTAGCTGAATTGTGGTATGCGTAAGTACTTGATAGAATATTGTGCAATTGCCGTCACTATATGGTTGCATGAACATTTTGAAAAAGACAGAAATGCTAAATGTCCAATTTTTAAAGTCTCTATACATGATCAAGGACCAGAGCCAAAGAAATAATATGTTTTTATTTGGACAATTGATTTAGAATTATTAGTTTTCCTTTAAAAAAATGTTCCTTATTGTTATTTTTAAACCAAATTCAGAAAAGGCAATTAGGCAAGGGCATATAGGAAAAATGATTTATTGGGGCTGGAGAATGCAGCTCAGTGACTGAGTGGTTACCTAGCCTATACAAGACTCTGATGTGATCCTCAGCACAAGGGCTTAGGGGAGAAGAAAAGAAAATGGTTTGCAAAAAAAGTGGGCTATATTTCAGTTGGTAGAGCGGTTACCTAGAATGCAGGAAGTCCTGAGTTTGATCCCCAGCACCCCATACACTGGGCATGGAGGTGCATACCTGTAATCCCAGCACTTGGGAGGTAGAGGCAGGAGAATAAGGATTTCAAGGTCATTTTTTAAAGATTTATTTATTTATTATGCATACAACATTCTGCCTCGACGTATGCCCGCACGCCAGAGGTGGGCACCAGATCTCAGTACAGATGGTTGTGAGCCACCATGTGGTTGCTGGGAATTGAACTCAGGACCTCCGGAAGAGCAGCCAGTGGTCTTAACCTCTGAGCCATCTCTCCAGCCCCTCAAGGTCATTTTTAATTTATAGGTAGGAAATTTTAGTTCAGGGAAGCAGCATGAGATCCTGGGGAAATGAGGGTGGGGGAGGGGGAGCGTTGGAAGATCAGCGCTGACAGGGTGGCTTGCAGAACTTCTCACTGCAGACGCATAGAGTCCCGATGGGACACACCTGTATTTATTCCAAGTTCCACACAAAAGTCAGATGAATTGCAGGCTGAGATCTACTGAGGGAAACACTCAGCGTTAATCCCTGCAGATAAGCTCCAGAGTAAATAGGCTCTGGTCAGAAATTGCAATGCAAGGGAAATGTACACAATCAGGACTCCACCCCCAACAGATCCTGGGCCTGCTCACAGGGCTTTTCCATTTCTCCTGAGTCCGATTCTGACGAAGTTGTAGGCTTGTTTAATATAGGATGCGGAAACAGAAAGAAGAGCTTTCCAGACACATGTGTGGTTCTGTGCCATGTAAGGAAACAACAGCCTGACATAAGAACTGAAAGCCTGTGCTCAGTGGGAGAAGCAGAATCTCATCTCCATCTTAGTCAGAAGAGACTGATGGGATTCTCCCATTGTGACCTGCTGGAAGGACAGGAGCATGTGGCAGTGACTGGAGAGTGGAGATGCAGATGTATCCTTCTTTAGGAATGCAGGAATTAGCCTACAGGGAGTTACCTTTTTTATTATTATTATGTATACAATATTCTGTCTGTGTGTATGTCTGCAGGCCAGAAGAGGGCACCAGACCTCATTACAGATGGTTGTGAGCCACCATGTGGTTGCTGGGAATTGAACTCAGGACCTTTAGAAGAACAGGCAATGCTCTTAACCACTGAGCCATCTCTCCAGCCCCCGAGTTACCTTTTTTTTAAAAAAAAAAAAAAACTTATACAAAAATGTTGTCTGTATTGGACTAGGGGTGTAGCTCAGGAAAGTACTTGCCTAGGGTGTGAAAGACTCTGAGTTAGATATTCAGCACTTGGAAAAAAAAGAGTAGGCATTTATGGCTATGATGTTGATGTTAGCGAGGTTGTTAAGAAACCAACCTTAATTTATCCAGTTACCATTCAAAAATGACCACCAGATGATATGCACCCCCAAGGTTATACAGAAGTTAACTAGGACCCTGTAGAAATGTTAGATTTGAAGAGATTTAAGGAAGCGGTTGTTTCATATGGTATGCATTCACCTTTTTGTCAAGCAGATGTTAAATTAGTGGGCAACTCAGAAAAGAATTATTCCACAAGACTGGAAATATTTAGCTACAGCAATATTGGAAGCTGGTTCTCAGTTACAATGAAAAACATTGTGGAGAGAGGAAGCTAGGGTCATAGAACAATGAAGTAGGGCTAGAGGTATTGAAATTTTCTAAGACCAGCTTCTCAGTAAGGATTAGTATGCTGATTTGCAAAGACAATTTGGATTTCATGATTATACCTTGGCACTGTGTCATATAGCAGCTTTGAATGCTTGGGACAGGGTTGAAGAATCAGGAAAGAGGACTGAGTCATTTACTAAAATTATACAAGGCCCAAAAAAGCCTTTGCTAGTTTTTTCGCAAAGATTAATTTTAGCTGTAAATAAATAATATCAGAAGTTAGACAAGCCGTGTGATGGTGGCATACTCCAGCACTCAGGAGGTAGAGGCAGGCAGATCTCTGTGAGTTTGAGGTCAGCCTGGTCTTCAAGAGTTAGTTCCAGGACAGGCTCCAAAGGCTACAGAGAAACCCTTGTCTCGAAAAACAAACAACAACAGAAGTTGGACAAATATTAATTGAATCTTTTGGCTTTTAAAAATGCTAGTTGAGAATGCAAAGGGGTGATTAGGCCTTTAAAGGCAAGATCAGCACCCAAAACTGCTGAATTAAATCAGCCTATATATTTTAAGGATGTGTTGACCACAGAATAGAAACTAGGATATGTGTTACATTGAGGAAGAGGTTTTGCTTTTGTTTCCACAAGAGAAGAAAAGCTATGGATATCATCAAAACTGATAAAGATTAGATTCTAACAAGAGAGACCTCTTGATTAGGAGATACAATAGTTCATCAAACGGTGTGCCATTTAATCTAAACTAACTTATAAGACTAACAAATGTCTTTCATTTGATCAGCTATAACCTGCCATAAAAGGAACTCCCCAAAGTTAGGGCTGGGGCAGGGTTTTGTTTTTGTCTTTCCAGGAGAATAAAAGCATTCATGTAAAGAATCTGACGACCATTGGACAAATAAGATATCGGGGGAAAAAAAGGACAAATCATTAAGAGAAAATTTCCCAAGAAAAGGAGTAAATTAGCCTAATGATTTAGCACATTTCCAACAGGACAAAATCTCATAAATCTTCCCAGATGTTTGTTTCTGAAGTTCTCTTCAGATACATAAGGCAAATGGTCTTCTTGTAGTCCTAATTCAATTAAAAATTAAAGCTGAATTTGGAGTTGGAATGTGGCTCTCTCCTTCTCTAAACCCAAGCATGCTTGTTAAAAGAAAATTCAAAATCTATGTTTCATGTCAGAAGAGCCACCTGATACGGGACAGAAAAAAACTAAAATTAAGGGGACTAGTCTATTGTCCCTAATCACATAATTCATTGATTTTATTTTGACTCTTTAAACTCTTCTTAAGATATAAATGGTATCTTAAATTTTATAAGTTTATATATTTATATATAAACTTTCTTTCATGATATTAATGATCATATAGAGTAGTAACTAAGTCTAGAAATAGACTTCATCTAGCTTCCTGTATGTGATTTCTGGCTTGAGTCTGAAGCAGGTAACTAGGTACTAAGTTTGTGTACCCTGAATGTGCTTAACAAGTTGTGGTCCTTTAGCCTCTCAGAGATGTGCTGCATATGATATTTAAGATGTTTAAGTTTTCTGCAGTGAATGGTGACCTTTCCTGGCAGTGACCTTTGAGGTCTCCGAGAAGATGATGGGGCCCTGCAACAACAAATCTCCCGGACTGCGATAACACTATTAAGCTGACGAATGCCATCCAAAAATCAGCTTTGGACTACAAACTGCTCAGGACAACTTCTAAGCAGTTAGCTAAGATGGTCCAGCCTCATGCATTACTCCAGCCAGGACTTCAGATAAGCCCCGCACTTTCCCTTCACACTGACACTAGACAATAGTCGGGCGGTGGTGGCGCACGCTTTTAATCCCAGCACTTGGGAGGCCGAGGCAGATGGATCTCTGTGAATTCGAGACCAGCCTGGTCTACAAGAGCTAGCTCCAGGACAGGCTCCAAAGCTACAGAGAAACCCATTACCTTCATGGCACGAATGCACCAGTGAGCACATCTGGTCTGCAGGTTAGTAGCGTGAAGGCTCTCCTGCTATAGAAAACCATTAACGGTTTTTCTGCTCCAGTGATCTGTGGAGCACCTTTCCATCTGTATGAAAGCTAGCTAGAAAGAAGCAAATTTCCCAGCCAGTTCAGTCTGTTGCAGAAAAGGCATGTGATATCTTTAGCAATAAGTTTTACCATCTAGTTATGGTGACCAACTAAGCACAATGGTGATTTGAAAGGAGTACTACCCTGCATGGGTAGACAATGATTCTTTCCAAAGACATGAGCTATTAAGTTGAAAAACTTAGTGTTGGTTAATGGATACATCCCTATATTGTTGGTCAAGAACATGGGACTTTCAAATTCCTTTTAGTGGTTGTTTATATTTGTTTTTGTTTTTGTTTTGTTTTTTAAGACAGGTTCTTACCATGTCAGGCTGGCTGGCCTAGAACTCATTATTTAGACCAGGCTAGCCTTGAACTCAGATTCAGCTTTCTCTGCCTCCCAAATCCTGGGATTAAAGGTATGTACCACCATCCCTGGCATCAAATTCTTTTCTTTAAAAAAAAAAGAAAAGAAATAAAATTTCTAATTAGCTTACAAAGTAGTGAGTTTCTTTTTCCTTTCTATTATTTGTTTTAGAATGAGGCAGTGGTTCAAGACAGGGTTTCTCTGTGTAGACCTGGCTGTCCTGGAACTTGCTTTGTAGACCAGGCTGATGAATTTCTAAGGCCTTTTCATACTTTTTTACCTTAACCTCTACTCTTTCCTTTCCTGAATTACTCCCATCCCATTCCCCTTCATGCTTTTAACCCCCAGTATTCTCCCCATATTTTAATTTTATTACATTTATTTAATGAAAGTGTGTGTGTGTGTGTGTGTGTGTGTGTGTGTTTAGGTCAGAAGATAATCTACAGCGGTTGATTCTTTCTTTTCACCCTGTGGGTCCTGAGGATTAAACACACCCAAGTCATCAGGCTTGATGGCTTGATTACAAAGGAAAGTGTCTGCATTCACAACCATGACCAAAGTCCCACAGTCACACTGAGATGGAATATTGGTCACCCACATACAAGTTCCAACATACTCAGGGGTTTCACAGACTTGGCTTGGCAGAATTACAAATGGCTACAATGTGGCGCAATCCGTTAGCATGAAGCACTTCTATGACAAATGACACGTCTTAGATCTTTGGCATTGTTCAGAAATTTTTTGTTTGTGTGTCGGGGGGGAGTATATGCATGTGGTATGTGCACTTGGGCATAATTTGGGTGTGTCTTTATCAGTCATTCTCTACCTTATTTTTTGAGATAGCATCTCTAACTGATCTTGGAGGTTACCATTTTTGGTGAGCTGGCTGATCAGGGAGCCCCTGGGGTCTACTTGTCTCTGACTCTCCAGTAGTGGTATTGCAGACATGTGTTGCCACCTCAGTTTTTATGTGGATTCTAGCTAGGAATCTGAACTCAGGTTCTCTGCTTTCATAGAAAAAACTGACCCACTGAGCCATCTCCCAAGCCTTCTAATAGATTTTATTGCTTTTGTTGTTGTTGTTTGGTTTTGGTTTTTCAAGACAGGGTTTCTCTGTATAACAGCCATGGCTGTCCTGGAACTCGCTCTGTAGACCAGGCTGGCCTCGAACTCACAGAGATCTGCCTGCCACTGCCTCCAGAGTCCTGGGATTAAGGGTGTGTACCACCACCGCCCAACTCTCTTTTTTAAAACAAGGTGTTTGGTGTCACTGTGTTATCTTGGCTGGCCTGGAATTCACTGAGATTCACATGCCTTTGTCTCCTGAGTGCTGAGACTAAAGGTGTGCACCACCATGCTCACCCAAAGGCATTTTGGATGGTGACTGTAACACTCAGCTATGTCCTGGATGCTAATAACTATTCTGTCCTGCCCCTGGTGACTCATTACACCAGATGCATTTCATGCCTCCTAGTTACTAAACAATGAATTCATCATCATCAGCTTTCTCAGATTCTGCACTCTGCCTGCCAACCAGACAGCCTAGCAGCACCCACACTGTGGGCTGTCTTCCCATGGAGGGTACATCCCACAGCAGTGAGCATGTCAAGTGTCTTGTATTGACAGTGCTCTTGGCCGGGTTATCTCAGATGATCATGGCTTTCATTCCTAGTAACATTGAGACCTGGATGTGCTGAACCATTTTTAGATACTCCCACCTTGCTCCAAGGACATATATTAAGAGATAATAAAGGTACCAGTGAGATAGCCTTGGATCATTAAACCATCTCCTATGAGCTGTGCTGAAGTCTAACAAAGTCAGACAAGATTATTATTGGTCACATTATGGCCCTCAAATCAGGCTTTAACTCCAATCAATGTACAACATTGAATGTACAAATGAGGATTTGCTGTGCTCTGCGGTTCACTGGACTCTGCGTGATCATGGTTTACAACACATTCAAGCCTGTTTTATGGAAGTTGGACCAGTAGACTTTATTGTTGTAGGTGATTGTTGATTTTATAATCTTTTTTATTCAAATGCAGTTTTTGTTTGTTCAGTGCTCATTCTTTTGGTCAGAGACATGCTGTTTGAGTCCACTAGGATTACTACAAGAGAATGCTATATCTTTTTGTTTTGGTTTATTTACTTATTGTTGTTATTAATGGCTTCCCCACTCCTGTGAGTGAGTGTGTGTGTGTGTGTGTGTGTGTGTGTGTGTGTGCTTGAGACAAGATCTTATGTATCCCAGGTTGATCTTCAACTTGCCAACAATGTTTTTGAACTTCTGATCCTTCTGCCTCCACCTCCTCAGGGCTGTAATGCCTGGTTTATGTAGTTCTGGGGACAGAACTCGGGACTTTGTGCATACTAGGTAAGCACTCTACTGTGTTAGCCCCACTATTCCCTTAATAAAAATGTTGTTATTGTGTGCGCTTGATGTTGGGAGGTGGATAACTTTGTAGAGTTGGTTCTCTCCACCCACCTTATGTGGGTTCCCGTGATCCAATTCAGCTTGCCAAGATTGCAAGGCAAACACATTTATCCGCTGAGACATCTTGCTGGCTTTTTAATCCTCTCTCTTTTGGGGGGAGGGGAAGTTGAAACAGTCTTGCTGTCAGCCTTGACTGACCTGGTCTCAATGTATCTATCCCAGGCTGGCCTAGAATTTGTCATAATCCTCCTGCCTCACTCCCAAGCGCTGGGCTTACAGACGTGAGCCACTCTGCCTGATTTATCCTTATTCCACAACCATTTTAATGGTTAAACGCTCCATTCTTTACTGATAAGCACACTATGAAAGTGTAGCCTCCGGCTGTGTTCTGTGGTCTCAGTAATGTGTAAAGGACAGAGCAGGGGTCTGTCTGAAAGCCTGGATGGAGGTGTCATTTCTGAAAAAGCTCAATCTAGGATTGTGACATGTTTCCCAACAGCAGGGGAGGTGGGGGAAACAGCCTGATGGCTCAGGTGACTCTGGCCAGGCTCTTTCCCGCCTGTCCCTCTGCCCCCCATGACAGTGTGAGCTTTCATTGTTAGCTTGGCTGGATTTAAAACTGCCTAGGGGATCAGTGAGGTGCACCCGTGGGTGTGCGTGTGGGGGTGTTCCCAGAGAAGATGAACTAGGAAGGGAAGAACTGCTCTGAACAGGCTTGACACTGTGCCATGGGCTGGGGACCCAGGGAGAATCAAAGGAGAGAGTGAGTGGAGTGTTTTTCTTCACTTCCTGAGGGCTAGGGCATGAACTTCTCTTTTCTGTTTTGCCCACCTTGTCATGAGAGGCTGTGGCAAGAGAAATCCAGACTCCCTTCACCTGTTCCTGTCAGGTATCTGGTCCCAGCTATCAGCAAAGTTATGGATGATACAAGACAAGGCATCTTCAGCTTCCCCTAACTGCTTCTTTGCTCTTATTCTTGTGTGTGTGTGTGTGTGTATTCATATGTCTATGCATTCGTGTGTGTGTGTTCATGTGTGTATGCATTCGTGTGTGTATGCATTTGTGTCTCTGTGTGTGTGTGTCTGTGTGTGTGTGTGTGTGTGTGTGTGTGTGTGTGTGTAGATGCTTCAGGAGTCTTCTTCAGAAAGGCAATCCATCATGCCAGGCAGTGGTGGCACATGCCTTATCCCAGCACATAGGAAGAAAAGCAGGCAGATCTCTGTGTGTTTGAGGTCAGCCTGGTCTACATAGTGAGTTCCAGTACAGCCAAGGCTATACAGAGAAACCCTGTCTCAAAAAACAAACAAACAAAAAGAAACACCCTCCCTCCCCAAAATGCAAACTATCTCCTTTGAGACAGTGACTTGGAGCTTACCAACTAGGCTGGCCAGTAAGCCCCAGGGGCCTGTGGTCTCCCCTTCCTCGGGGCTGGGATTACAAGCATATTACAATACTACTATCTAGGCATTTTCATGTAGATTCTGCTCCTTCAACTTAGGTCTTCCCTCTTATGAAGCAAGTGCTTTCCTAGGTGAACCATCATCTGTCCAGTTCTAAGTCAATGTTGATTTTTTTGTTTTTGTTTGTTTTGGGTTTTTTTTTTTTTTTTTTTTGAGACAGGGTTTCTCTGTGGAGCCCTAGCTATCCTGGAACTCCCTCTGTAGACTAGGCTAGCCTCGACCTCACAGAGAGATCTGTCTGTCTCTGCCTCTCAGGTGCTGGGATTAAAGGCATGCACTGCCACCAGCTGGCATAAGTCAGTGTTTTATGACATGGATTTTGGGCTGATTTGTTACAGCAGCAATGGAAAGTAATACAGCCTTCTAGTCTGCATCTACTGGAAAGTGGAGACTGAGGTTATCTAGCTGTGGCAGCTACTAGTCCTGTGTCGCTATTAGACAGTTGAGGCAAGATACATTGAGCCTGGTGGACTTGGTCCTAGTAGCCTGATTTATGTTTTTCAAACAAATTTTGTAAGTTGAGAGCCATCTTTTAAAAAAAGGGGGGGGGTGTGGGAGGGTGGGGGCATGGAATTTCATATGAGCCACAGAGCAATCTCTGGAAGCAAGGGATGTTGACACCGGGTGTTCATCAACCTCTACTCGGTCTCTAGATCTCGCCTGGCGGCTCCTTCCCCCACCTCTATTCTGCCAGGGCTTTTACTCTTCAGAGATCTCTCACCAGCCCCTAAGACAACTTGCAGCATGTCCAACCTGTGGTTCAAAGTAGCTATGAATACAACCCAACCCAAAAGTATAAACTTATCTAAAACATGACAGGATTTGTTTTTCTCTTTGTGACTTGGCTGAGCAATTGGAGTGTGAACATTGTCGATGGTAGCATTGCGTTGCGGTGTCAAAAGGTTGGACAGGGGTTTTCGAGGTGGCTTAGATGGTAGAAGTGCTTGCTGCAAAATCCTGCTGACCTGAGTTCAAACCCCTAGAACATACACTGGAGGAGAAAACAGACTCCTGAAAGTTGTCCTCTAACCTCCATATGGAAAGACTCTGTCACACAGGCACCCACACTCACACACACATTGCACACACACACACACACACACACACAGGAGAGAGAGAGAGTAAATAATAACATTTTTTAAAAAGGTTGGACATGCCTGACTCCAAGGTGCCATTGCCCTTGGTTAAACAGAACTCTCAAGCTTTAGAGATCCCCATATATAACAAACACAACAGATAATTATCTATTTTAAATATATTTCTCCTCTTTAATATTGGGGATGGAAAAACACACTACAGCACACATGTAGAGATCAAACAATAAGTTGCAGGGGTCCTTTTCCTCCTTCCATCATGTAAGTCCTGGAGATCAAACTCGGGTTTCTAGGCTCCTAGGATAAGAACCTTTCCCTGCTGAGCCATCTCATCAGCCTGCTAGCCATGTATTTTATACAGGCTCCCCTTGCAGCACTGGCTGGCCTAACATTTGTTACGCAACACAGGCTGGCCTCAAACTCCCGACCATCTTCCTGTCTCAGCTCCCCAGCATTGTGATTATGAGTGGCATTTGTACATCCAGCCTTGTCAGGGTTCCCACAACAATGCTACGCTCTACAAGCTGTATGCTGCACACGTCTCAAATCTTAGACTGTTCCCATCCCAAGAAATCGCTTCCCTAAGTTTCAAGCCCTGCGTCCTGGAGACAGAGGGAATGAGCCAAGATGCTGTGGAAGAGTTCCACACTGTGCTGTTGCTAACACACAGCTAGACACCGCTTCAGAGCTCAGAGAGGAGGAGGTATATAATGAGAAGTAGGGCTAGTAATTAGTTTGTCAAATCCTTCCAGCTTGCAGCAATGTGATAGACTCTTGTGTGACAAGGTGTCATCTCTCTATGGTGCATGCTTTTTGCAACTGTTGCAAAAAGACAGATGAGGAATACTTGTAAGATTAAATAAATAATTCATCATGCTGTTAAGTCTGTGCATACACAGACTTAACCATTCCATTCTGCGGCATGATCGGAATTGGCAACTAGACCGACAGACACAACGGCAGTGAGATGCACATTGAATAATTCTAGCGTTGTAATTTTCTTTATGTGGTGTTGAGAATTGAGCCCAGGACCTGGAGCATCTATGGCAAGTTCTGTACCATTGAAAAACATCCACAGGCCAAATTATGATGCTGTAAAAATATTTTTTCAGTATGTGTGCACATGTGCGCAAGTATGTGTATATGTGGAGGTCAGAAGCCCATGTTGGTGTCTTTCTCTGATATTTTGTTTGTGAGCCTAGCCTTTAATGGCTGAGCCATCTCTCTAGTCTGGGTGTCTTTCCCATTGATCTGATTGGTACTGTGCTGCACAGTGGGCTCATCATTCCAGCTAGACTGACTGGCCAGCATACCCCTGCCACCCCCCCTTCTCAGCCATAGGGGAACATGTGGGTTGCTGTGCTTGCCTTCATTTAGCCGGTGCTCGCAATCTGAACTTGGGACCTCAAGCCTGCCCAGCAAGCATTTTGCCCACTGAGTCATCTCTCTGCAATGGCCCCCCACCCCCGCTCTGCTTCTTTTAGACATGACTGGCCTTGAACTCACAGAGATCCACCTGTCACTACCTCCCAAGTGCTGGGATTACTGGCATGGTGGCACATGTTTTTATTTTTAGTTAGCATGTTGTAACTGTGAATGTTTGTGGGCTCAGTGTGACATGTCACTGTATGTGTATCATGTGTCGTGATCAAGTCAGAGTCACCGACATAGTTACCACTCTGATGCTTATCATTACTTTATACGAAAACATTCAAATCTCTCTCCCAGCTATTCTGAAATGTTTAGTTGCTGTCAACCCCAGCTACACCACAGCCAGAGAAGATTAGAAGTTCCGCCCACCCAGCTGTAGCCCCGAGAAATTATCCTCTCTGCACCTCCCCTCTCTCACACCTCTCCCAGGCTTTTGGAGCCATATTGAGATTATAGATGCTAATAAAAACATTAATGCAATGGGATTGAAATTTCCCCCAAATTTAAACAGTTAAGAGAAGAGGGAAAGACAGAGGGGTCCAGGGGAGTGCTGGCCAGTCAGTCTAGCTGGAATGGTGAGCCCACTGTGCAGCACAGTACCAATCAGATCAATGGGAAAGACACCCAGACTAGAGAGATGGCTCAGCCGTTAAAGACTAGGCTCACAAACAAAATGTCAGCTTTGCTTAGGTACTTTTGAAGATGAGCATCAGTCAAGACCACCCTAGAGAAAGAAAACAGGAAAGGGGCACTGGGAAAAGAAAAAGCCTGAGGGACCAGAAGCCAAAAAAGCAAACTGCTTGCATTTCTAGAACCTGAAAACAGAGAGTGAGGTGACCTTTGTTGAGTTTGACCCACATCATATTCGCTAACAGGGTCTTCTAAATTCTTTAATAAAGTTTTATTTATTGTCCTATAAAAAGGAACAACAAAATCTCCAAACCTGGCGTTTAAAAAGATCAGAGGAAATCTAAATGGAATCTTACTTGCTTCACTAAATGGGGACTTAAATGTTGAACAAAACAATAAGAATGATAAAAAAGAAATATCCATAAGAAATTCGTAACTCAGAAAGCCAAATGTAGCCTTGACCTGTCCATTAGCATATGAACAAAATCACATTAATAAAAGCTGCAGCTGAATGTGAAAATTGAGTTTATGATGCTTATTAGGTAGTGAACTTGAAAAATGGTTATCATAGCCTTCTGACAGAATAAATGCATTTCTCCAAAAATGCAATCCAATTCAAATTAATGATTGTAATTTTCCATTGCATCAACATGGCAGAAAATTTAGCATTTAATTTAACCTGGAGCTGAAATTATTTTGGAAGGAGAAAGAAATTATTTTTTTATAAATAGCTTTTATGCATGCATATCCTGATATTAAAGTGTGTATTTTGTTACTGTAATGAGAATTTTACAACCAGGCCTCAAGATTGACTTTGACCAAGTGAAATGTGTGTGTTCAAAAATGCTGATATTTTTATAAAGTTTTTTTTACAATTAATTAATTATTATCATTAAGGGGTGGTGGATGCCACACCACACATGTGGAAGTCAGAGAATACTTTGGGAGTTGGTTCTAACCTTCCACCAGTTGGCGCCCAGTGATCCAACTCAGGTTCCCAGATTTCCCAGGCAAGCATTCTTTCCTGCTGACCTGACCTATATGTGTATTTTAAGTAAAACATCATTTGCATACAAACAACACTTGTGCAACTTCTGTAATTAATATATTTAATTGTTTTATTTGTGTGGTATATTGAGCCGCTGTGTGGGTGTATGTTCCTGTGCTCTCCTATGGAAGGCAGATGACATTAGAAGTCCTGTTCTGTGGTCCTCAACCTTATCCCCTTGAGGCAGGGTCTCCTCACTGAACCTGGGGCTAGGTGGGGAGCCAGTAAGCCCCAGTGATCCTCCTGTCTCCACCCCTCTTCCAGTTCCGGTGTTATAGGCACCTGGGTGGCCACACCCAGCTTTTTACTTGAGTATTGATTTGGCCTCAGGTCCTTAGGCATTGAGGCAAGCCACTGAGCCACATCCCCAGCCCCTCAAGTTCATTAAAAAAAAAAAGACTGAACTAACCAGGCAGTGATGGTGCACGCCTTTAATCCCAGCACTTGGGAGGCATAGGTAGGCAGATCTCTGTGAGTTCGAGACCAGCCTGGTCTACAGAGTGAGTTCCAGGACAGCTAGGGCCATTACACAGAGAAACCCTGTCTCAAAAACAAAAAGTCTAAGTGTCGAGGGCTTCTTAGTTCAGAAGGCAGCAGGTCAGACTCATAAAAGACGAAAAAGCAACAAAACAGAATAGTACTGAACAAAGACAATAACAGTCTTATGATAGTTTCATAAAATAATTAGTAACAATCCATATTAAGGACAGTGATGCTTTTGGTATCAATGACATCTCAGTATCTATAGAAAACAAAGAAAAAGGCCTATTTTTCATAGAAATTATATGATGCAAAGATGTTCAACTCGTAATACAGGTTTTTCTTTTGTTGGTTTCATTGTTTTTGAGACAGGGTTTCACTAGGTAATGCTGGCTGGCCTGGAACTTGCTATGTAGACCATGCTGGCCTTGAACTTACAGAGATCTGATGAGTGCCTATGTATGGCTGTGAATAACCACGTGGTTGCTCAAACTAAGATCTAGGTTGGGGATGAAGCTCAGTTGGTTGAGTGCTTGCCTAGCATGGGCCAAGTCCTGACTTCCCTCTCTAGCACCATAAAAAATCCAGTGTGTGTGGTGGGGGGAAAGCCAGGTGGTGGTGGCACACACCTTTTAATCTGCTGGGATTAAAAAATCTACTGCGATTAAAAAAAAAAAAGGATTTATTCCAGCCCTCAGGAAGAAGAGGCAGGTGGAACCCTGAGTTTTAGGTCAGCCTGGTCTACGGAGTAGTTCCTGGACAGCCAAGGCTACACAGAGAAAGCCTGTCTTGAGAAACCAAACCAGAAAAAACAAAACAAAAATAAATAAACAAAAAACCCAGTGTGATATCGTTCACCTGTAGTAAAAAAAAAAAAAATACTGTATTCTTTTCTTGAATTTTATGTTATTTTCTTGAGACGGGGTTTCCCTGAGCGGCCTCAGCTGTTCTCTAACTCAGAACCGTCCTGCCTCAGCTTCCCAAGAGCTGGGATTCTAGACAAGAACCACCGCACCCCAAGACAAGAGAACTAAGGGTCTCCACCACCCAAATGCATATACTCACGGAAAAGTACCTATGGATGATGCTGGGTGTATTATTGATTTGACTGATGGAACTGCTTATTAATTTGATGGTGTGTTTGATGATACAATGTATATGTGGGAAAAGATAAACAAATAACTATTGATAACCAGACAAGGTGAGTCAGGCATGGTGATTCACCCCTGTAATCGAGCACTTGTGGGACAGGAGCATAAGGATCAGGAAGGAGTTCAAGGTATACAGTGTGTCTGAAGCCAGCCTGGGCTACGTGTCTCAAACCCCCTCCCTCCCCCAAATAATTGTGTACTAATTGAATATATTCTGGTTTCATTTGTCAACTAAGTCTTTTGTTACATTTTATTCATCGTGTTGTCTGTGTCCTTGTGTGTAAGTCAGAGGGCTATCCGTGGAGCTGGTTCTCTCTTTCCACTGTGTAGGTCCCAGGGACAAACTGAGGTCATCAGGCTTGGCAGCGTGCCTTTATCTGCTGAGGCTGAGCCAGTTCCCAGCTCAACACCCCCCCCCCCCCCCCCACCTTTCTCTCTTACAAAAATTGACTGCTGCAAGCTCAAGAAACTAAAAGGAAAAAGGGGATTTAGAGAAACGGTCTTTCCTCTCTGTTCCGCGGGTTCCTAACACTAAACTCACTGCCTCGGCCCCAGGGACCTTTGCGGGTCCCTAGCTCCTGGGGAATACCGACTTGTTTGTCCGTAGATCCAACAAAGCCTTTCATTTTCACAGCCCCGCAGGGCTAGGAACTGGGTGTGTCTTCCGAGACACTTGACAGGAAGCGGCTCCTGGGGATTTAGCCTAAACCCCTGTCGTTCTGCGGGAGGGGTGGGGGGGGGGGGTTGGGGGAGGAGGGCACCGAGGCTTCCAGCAGCTCAGATTCCAGCCCTGTGCAGGCAATTCCCAGACCTTGGGTCAGTTTTCATCCTCTCTCTCTCTCATCCTTGTATCTCGAGGGCCTCTCCTTTTAGATGCCAGTCTCCTGCAGAACTATAAAACAGAGGCAGCAGAAACGGGAATAAATTTGTAATTTGCAAACGCTCAAATAGCTGGATTGAAAGGCGCTTCGGTGGAGCTAAGTAACTGCGAGATTTTTTGTTTGTTTGTTTTTGTTCTCAGACAGGGCTTTTGCCTAGGATGTCCCAAACTCTTCCTGTGGCTGAGAATGCCCTTGAACTTCAAACCCTCCTGAGCTGCACTAAAGGCTTGTGCCACCATGCCAGTAATATATGCAATAATATACCCCGTTCTTTACAGCATGCTAAGCAAGCCTTCTGCTAAGTCCCCAGCAGCTGTTTTCTGGGCTTGGTTGTTTTATTTGATTTTTGTTGTTGTCGTCGTCATTAGCCAGGGTCTCCTTCAGCCCCCCACTGACTTTGAATTCACTCTGTAGCCAATACTAACTAGCTAGCCTTGAATTCCCAATCCTCTTGCTCTGGTCTGCGATACTTGTCACATAGTGAGAGTCAGAATCATACGGTACTATCATTTGACTGGTTTTCCTCAGCAGTGTGAGTTAAAATTCCTCCTCCCCTTTCCTTTCTGCTCTCTCATTCCTCCCCCTCTCCCACCCCTACTCTCTGAAGCAGGATCTAAACAGCTTGGCTGGCTTTCAAACACAGGATCCTTCCACCTCAGTCCCCTGAGTGCCGGGACTGCAAGAAGACTCCATGATGCCCGGCTTCTGTTTTGTTTTCAATTATAAAATATACGAAACCTAAAATCTGCTATCTTAACTATTTTTGTCTTTTTTTGTGTGTGTGTGTGTTGCTTTGTTTTGAAACAGGGTCACACTATGTAACCCTAGCTGACTCATTATGTAGACCAGGCTGGCCTAAAACTCACAAAGATTACAGGCTGTTGTATATCACCATACCCAGCCATCTTAACCGTTTATAAGCATATAGTTTAGTGGTGTTACACACACTTGTGAAGTTATGGTACCAGCTGCATTTTCCATCTTCAGCACTCTTTTTCCTCTTATAAAACTGAAGCTACAGCCATTCAGTAATAAAATCTATTTCCTTTGGACTCCAATAACCATCATTCTCGGTTCTTCTATTTTTGAAGATTTATTTGTTTTCTTATTTATTTATGTCTATGTATCTGTTTGAGTGTATGTGCCCATGCTGAGCCCAAAGAGGATATCGGGGGTCCTTCTCTATCACACTACCCATTCCTCTGAGGTAAGGTCTCTCCCTGGACCTGGGGCTTGGGTTGTCCCAGTTAAGCTAGAAGCCAAACTCAGTAACCCCCAGTGGTTTGTCGTGTCCTCAGCCACCTTGGAGCTGGGCTTACAGGCTGGACATCTGGCTTATTCCATAGGTGCTGGGATCCAAACTCCAGTCTTGATGACCGTGTAACAAGTGCTCTTAACCACTGAGTCATCTCTCCAGCCCCCTTCATTCTGCTTTCTGTCGTTATCCTTTTGGCTTCTCTAATACTTCATGTAAGTTAGAAGCACACTTTGTTCCTGCAGGCTCTGGACAGGCACTTGGGCTATTGAGAATGGTGCAATAGTACATTGATAAGCATACAACTTTTTGTGACTGCTCTAGGACATGAGTGACTTAGACCTGAACTTGCTAACTCATGTGAGGACTCTACTTTTAGTGTTTGGGAAACTGTCATTCCCTTTCTTTTTTTTTTTTTTTTTTTTTTTTTTTTTTTTTTTTTTTTTTTTTTTTGGTTTTTCGAGACAGGGTTTCTCTGTAGCTTTGGAGCCTGTCCTGGAACTAGCTCTTGTAGACCAGGCTGGTCTCGAACTCACAGAGATCCGCCTGCCTCTGCCTCCCAAGTGCTGGGATTAAAGGCGTGCGCCACCACCGCCCGGCCTGTCATTCCCTTTCACAGCAGCTATGGTGACCCCGTTTTTCCTCAGCCTTACAGACTGATTTCCTGGATGTGTTTTCCCTGTGGGTACTCTTTGTCTTAATGACTGTGTGGCATTGTCATGCACACACACTTCCCAGGGGCTGTGCTGAGTGTCTTCCTGTGCTCGTTAGCTACTTAGGTGTGTGTTTTGTTCTTTAAGGGTTTATTTCTTTTGGCGGTGTGTGTGCTCTCAAGTGGGTATAGCCCAGGTTTGCGGAGATCAGAGTGTAACTTGTGGGAGCTGGGTTTCTCCTTCCGTCATACGGGTTCTAGGACTTGAACTCAGGTCAGCCAGGTTTGGCTGTAGGGCATCGTAACCCTGAGCAATCTCACCAGCTCCATTTAGATGTCTCGTTTGGAGAAATGTCCGTTCAAAATCTTTGTCTATTTTTTCACTTAAGTTATTTATTGTTCTCGTTGTGGTTTGTGTTTCAGGAGTGTTGTTGTATAGATTCTGAATACCAACCCTTTATTAGATAATTTGTAAAAATATTTCTATGCATTCTGTGGGTTATCTTTTTACCCTTTGATAATCTCTCTCTCTCTCTCTCTCTCTCTCTCTCTCTCTCTCTCTCTCTCTCTCTCTCTCTCTCTCTGTGTGTGTGTGTGTGTGTGTGTGTGTGTTTGCATGCCTATGTGTGTGTTGTGGCTGGGAACCTGAATCCTGCTTGGGCCTTATCCATATTGGAGGGATGCTCTATAACTAAGCTACACAGAAGGCTGAAAATTATCTTCCCCAATGTTCCTGACCATGACATTTTCTTGGGAGCCCCCCCCCCTTCCTTCTTTCTTTCTGTTTGAGTTATGCCCACTGTATATGGTACAATGTTCCTGAGCATGGGCAGAGTGCATGGGTATTCTCTATCACTCCCTGACTTATTCCTTTGAATAAGGTCCCTCAAAACTTTTGGATCCCAGTATCCATACAAAAAGTCAGTTACATGTACAGGACATGTAACTTCAGCACTGAGGTGGGCAGAAACAAGAGGATCACTGGGGATTGCTGATTGCTGGTCTAGCCAAAAAGTGTGAGTTGCAAGTTTTTTGAGGGACCTTATTTGGGAAAGGCAAATAAGAGGAGACATGGTGGACCAAGACTAAGTCCTGAAACTAGAGGCAGCCCCTTTCACTGCTACACAGCTCTTCATTCTGGAGGGCGAGCGGTCTGCTTTCGCTTTCTTTCCTGCTAAAAATAAACTTTCGACTGTTTGCTCTGCTTATGTGGTGAATTCTTTCCCTACTAGAGTTCAAGAACTAAAACTGCTGCAGCCGTTGGGATTGGAGGGAACTTGGGGAAGAGGGTTTTTGACATCTATAACATCCAGAGACAGAGGCAGGAGGGTTGCTGCAACTTCAAAGCCAGTCTTGGTTACATAACACGTTCCAGGGCAGCCAAGATTATATATAGTGAGTCTTAGAAAAATAAATAAAAGTCCCATCTTGACCAGAGTGTGACTGACTGGAACAGCTGGGCACTCTAAAAGAGCAAGAACAATGTAAGGAGCCACCTCCTGGTTCAACTATCCCCACCTACCCTTCCCCCACACCAAGACAAAGTCTGGCTTCAAATCCCTCCCATTATCTCTAAAATTGGCTTAAAGTCCCAAACAGAGCATTACCTTAACTGCCTTTAAAAAATGTATTTTTTGCTGGGCAGTGGTGGTGCATGCCTTTAATATCAGCACTCGGGAAGCAGGGACAGGCTGATCTTTGTGAGTCCAAAGCCAGCCTGGTCTACAGAGCTAGCTCCAGGACAGCCAGGGCTACACAGAGAAACCCTGCCTTAAAAATACAAAAGACAGGGGCTGGTGAGATGGCTCAGTGGTTAAGAGCACTGACTGTTCCTCCAGAGGACCTGGGTTCAATTCCCAGTACTCACATGGCAGCTTGCAGCTGTCTGTAGTTCCAATTCAAGAGAATCTGATATCATATGCCAATGTGCATGAAATAAAGTTAAATAAAGTTTTTTTAAAAATCAAAAAAAAAAACAAGGAAAAAAGAAAGAAAGAAAATGATTTCTTTTAATTACGTGTCTGAGGGTGTGGCTATGTGCACATGGGTACAGGTGCCAACAGAGGCTAGAAGAGGGCACCGAATCCTTGGGAGCTGGAGTCACAGGCCACTGTGAGTTCCCTGACAAAGATGATGCTGGGACCTGAACTCAGGTCATATAGAAGAGAAGTTTATGAGTGTGCTTTGTTCTTAACCACTGAGCAATCCCTCCTCTCTCTCTCTCTCTCTCTCTCTCTCTCTCTCTCTCTCATAGGGTCTTGCAAGGGAATCTGTGATGATGTAATCCATCACAGTATCCTGGAAGGGGCTTCCCTCAGCCTTTGGCACATGCTGCGCCTTGCTCTGTGGATATCCCAAGGGCAGCTGCTGCTACAAGAGAGAGTTAGATTTCATTCTTCAGCAGCTCTTTCAGGAAGAGCCAGACTCCACCTGCTCGTGCTTGCTGTGTCAAACAGCGAGATGATCAAACTCTGTCCAACTCAGGGTTTATTTTTGGCGTGACTCACATCAAGGGCATGATGGGAAGCCAGGCTGGGGATCCACCTGTGTGGGAGATTTGCTGAACCGTGAATACTTTATAGTCCTGTTTCTCTGAAGAAGAGAGTCCTTGGGTTGGGGAGGCAGCACAGATAGGAGAGAGCCTGCCTAGCAAGCATGAAGCCTGGGTTGGCTCCCAGGACCTCATAAACGAGGTGTGAGGGTGCACACCAGTAAACCCAGCACTTGGGAGGCGGAACCAGGTAGATGAGAAGATCAAGGTCACCCTTGGTTACTTGGTGAGCTCCGAGCTCCTGTGGTGTAAAACATCCCAATCTCTGCAGCAGAGGAGCTGGGGCTCAACGGATGAAGTGTTTGCTGCATGAGTCGGAGGCCCAGGACATGAGTTTAATCCCCAGCATTCATAATTCCAATTGTCAGAGAGGTAGGGACCGGGGGGGGGGGGGGGGGGGTCTCTTGGTCTTGCTGGCCAGGTTCAGTGAGAAACCTTTGCTGTGGGAATTCCTTCAGCCAATAGCCTTTCAGATACTGGCCCTCTTTGGGCGTGGTCTCATTTATTATAAAACGCAGATGTAAAGCATGCAGGGGTGGGGGCTTGGCTGCAAAATTTAGTTACAGTTACTCCCACACACGCAGGGGACTGCGGATCACTACTCTTTCTGTGAGTTTACGCCCTAATAAATAAACCTTTGTTATACTCCATTCTGGGCTACTCTTTTGTATGGCAACAGCTTGGTGCTCAGCGTGGGGCACATTGTACATGACATACCAATAACTGGAGCCCCTATATTCTAAACAAATGCAAATAAATCAGGAAAGGCCGGCTACAAATCAGAAGATTTAAATAAAGTGGAACAAAGCCCTTATAATTCTGTCCAAAAGTCAGAATTATATACTATTCTCATGGTACTAAGGGATTTTAAAGAACCTCTCAATGTAGTTACTGATTCAATATGCAGAAAGAATTGTTTTGCATATTGAAAATCGCTGAAATTATACCAGATGATACAGAATTGGCCTTATTATTTATTCAGGTTCAAGATATAATCAGGAATAGACTATGTCCCATATACATAACACACATCTGATCCCATACGGGTCTGCCAGGTCTTCTAGCACAAGGTAATGCAGAAATTGATCTATTATTGATTGAAATGTGCTGATGGCTTTATGGAATTTCATTAAAAAAAACATCATGTTAATAGCAAGGGCTTTTTAAAAAAGCAGTTTTCTATTAAATGGAAACAAACTAATAAGATTATAAGGAGATGTCCTACTTGTTCTTTATATAACCATAATGAACAATAAATTTTCCTGCAGTAATCTGAAGTCTCCAGGAAGAAGATGGGGCCCCACACCTCGTTGATATGATGTCATGATGCCGATAGCACTACTACAAGATTGGTTTGGGGTTACAAACGGATGATTCCAATTGGCTTGCTGAGACAGTGCACCTTCTTCCAATGTTCTAGCCAGAACTTCAAATAAGAACTTTAGAAAAACCCAACCAACTACTCAGAGACTATCTGCAATTGCACCAGACGGTAACCTTGAAACTTAACCATCATGTTACTTTCACAGGATCCCACAGAAATAACATCACCCCCATGACAGCTGGAAGTAATTCTAGAAGACAATGTCCCCTCTCCCAACAAAGTTTGTCCTCAGGGTTAGGGACATCATTTAGGGGTTGGTTATAAATGGTATGGGGTTGTGGGTGGAAATTAAGTAGACTCAGGAATGTCTTTTGAAAAGTAAAGGGGTTGGACAGGATAATAGGTAGATTAGTGTGAGCTTAGTCACACTAATAGTAATAGTGAGAATACTTGTGAGCTATTATTTATAAACAATTTACATTGGTATAGATTTCTGTATATTGATACAAATTCTAATTTTGTTTCTTATATTAAATATGCTCCTATTTCTGTTTTCAATATTTGTGCACCTATGCAAAGTTATTTTGTCATATTGTATACATGCATGTTTCTACCTCTGCTAAAGATATTTTGTATATTGATGCGATTTTGGGATATAGTTATCATATTGCACTATAGATTTCTACCTCTGATCAAGACACTTATATATTGTTAACATTTTGAGGTCACTGTTCTCATTTGCTGCACATTTATTTAAAGATTGTTTAATATTTTAATATGAAGCCTTAGTCTTTAAGCTATATAGGTATTAGGAATTATAGGTCAATAGTCATCTATGTTTGTCATATTTATAGTTAGACTAATCAGCTTCTTTAGATGCATAGAGATTGTATTCTGCATAGATAGGTAATCTTCAACCACTTCAAAGAACTGTAGAATATGACATCTAAATAATTTAGGATTCTGTTGATGTGAGACATGATTGCTCCTAAGAGCACTGATCTATTCCCAAGAGAATCTTGGGCACTTAAGACACTCCACTTGGAGCTTGTTTTTCTTCTTGGCAAAACTGGCCTTTGGGCAAAGAACTACCCCTGCCTTGACCACTGACAAAATGCATGATGTCCACACTGGACAAGCAGGATACAAGAAAAAAGACTGCCAAACCTTGCCAAGACAGGATAAAAAAAAATTTTTCAAATTTTCCTGCCTCTGAAAATGGTCTTTCAGATAGTTATGCTAGGCCTTAGTCAAAGTTGGTAACTGGCTGTCTCTGTCATTTTTTTTTTTTTTTTGCATCTTTTGGAAGTTTCTTGATTGCATTTCCTATTTACTCAAGCAATATTAGTTTCCCTCTCAGATCTTTGATGGATAGTTGTAGTTACTTTCCTCCCATGACTTAGCCAAGCCATTTCTAATATAAGACTTAGACTCCTTAGGATAGGATAACTATTGAAACATTTAGCTGAATTTGTAGTGAGGAGCTGTTGGACCGCTTCCCACTGCCCAGCTCCTGGCCGCCCAGCTCCTGCACAGCTAGCTTTACACGCGAAATAACAACACACAAATTGTATTCTTTTAAATACTGCCTGGCTCATTAGTTTCAGCCTCTTACTCACATCTTGACTAACCCATATCTAATAATCTGTGTAGCACCACGAAGTGGTGCCTTACCGTTTAGTTTCTAGCATACGTCCATCTTGGGCTGGAGCTTCACCGCATCTGGCATCTCTCTGAGGAGAGGCACGGCAGTCTGCCTAACTTAGGAGAGGCGTGGCATCTTACTGATCCTTCTACCTCACTTCCTCTTCCTGTTCTGTCTACTCCACCCACCTAAGGGGCGGTCTATCAAATGGGCCAGGCAGTTTCTTTATTAGCCAATGAAATCAACTCAAACAGAAGACTCTCCCACATCATGAATTGAAACATGCATACCCTCAAACTGTGTACCCTCAAATCATGCACCCTCAAACCGTGTACCATCAAACCATAACACTCAAAACATGTACCCTTAAACAGTGTACCCTCAAACTGTGCACCTACTGTGGTATTATTATTTTGTATACTGTAAAGATTTGTCACTCATATTGGTTTTATAAAACACTAATTGGGGGGCTGGAGAGATGGCTCAGTGGTTAAGAACACTGACTCTGAATCTCTCTCTCTCTCTCTCTCTCTCTCTCTCTGTGTGTGTGTGTGTGTGTGTGTGTGTGTATGTGTGTAGTGTGTATGTCCACATTGTGTGGATGCCAGAAGGGGGCATCAGATCCTCTTGAACCTTGAGCTGGAGTTACAGGAACTTGTGAGCCACTGGGAATTGAACTCTGGTCTTCTGAAAGAGCGGTAAGTGCTCTTAACTCTGGAATCATCTCTCTGCCCCAAGCCTTGTTTTCTAACATGGGATTTCTCATTGGTCTACAGTGCACCAAGTAGGCTAGATGGCTTGCCAAAAAACCCCAGGGACCAGCCTCCTGGTGCTGCCTCCCAGAGTTGTGTGCCACTAGGTCTAGCTCCACCCATCCACCCCCAGGATAGGGTTTCTCTGTGCAACCCTGTCTGTCCCAGAACTCACTTTGTAGACCAGGCTGGCCTTGAACTTATAGACTCTGCCTCCTGAAGGCTGGGATTAAAGGCAGCACCATCACCTCCCAATTTTTTTAATGGTTCTGGGTTGAATTCAGGTCCTCATGCTTGACTGGCAAGCATATTACTGACTAAGCTGTCTCCACAGCTCCCTCTTATCCTCACAACCCTCCCCCATACACATACACATCTGGACTTCTGTCTCCTTGTTTGTTACTAGCTGGGGGACTTCAGCTCCAGGTTCTTTTCGAGTAATATCTATGAGGACTCTGTGCCCTTCTCCCTAGAGAGCGATGAGTGACCAGACCAAGCAAAAGAATTGTTTTTATAATTATTCTTTACTAGCAACTTCAATATCCAACGCACCAATGGGGTTTACAATCTTAATAGGCATGGGGGATTGATAATGGGCAACACACAGACAATTCAATATCACAATAATTAATCCTACTAAACCTAATACATAAAACCAATTCATAACCTTAATCTAACTTATCACTTATTCATAAAACACTTCTTAACCTTAATACAACTTATCCATTACTTATCTATAAAACACTCCTTAACCTTAAGTTATCTATTAACATTTCCTAATCTTATTAATTATCCATAAGATATCTCTTAACATTTCACACACTAAACATATGTATTAATACATCTATGCTCTTTTCTTAACATCTCATACACACATGAAATAGCATCATACGACCTGGTATTCCCTGGCTTAAAAAGGGCTTTTTGAATTTCTTCAGGCTGGGCTTTTGTCCGCACTGGGAGCTGGGTAGCGTAGATGGACTCTTGACCCCGTAGTCTGCGCTCAGGAGATAAGGTTCCGATGTCCCATTCCAGGCTGGTATCGGGTACTGGATCAGTCCTTGACCACGTCGTCTATAGCCTGATGCTAGTCTATCTCAGAATGTAGGGCCTTGGACTCGGCTTTTCAGGTGACCGAGTCTTGGGAGACAAGGCTCTTAGTTCACTATTCTCAAAGACGAAGCTTTGCTCTCGGGATGGCAAAGCGTTCTGAAAGGCAGAATATCTTGTCTGTTCTTGGGAGACAGAACTTCAATGTCCACTCTCAGGAAATGAGGCTTTGCATTCGGGATGCAAGGCGTTAAATGTCTGTTTTCGGGAGATGAAGCTCTGTATTCGGGAGACAGAGCATTAAATGTTTAGGCAAGGCGTTTAATATTTCTGCTTTTCGGGAGGCAGGCTAGGAGGATCTCTCTTTCCACGAAGGCCTGATGCCAGAGCCATTGTGAGAAGTGAGATGACCGTCCTGCTTCAGCCCTCTCTTTTAAGTCAGTTCGAAACTGCCCCTCGTTTGATCCTTCCGATAACCAGATGTCCTGGGTTATCAGTATTGACTGACCACAGAAGGGTGGGGGTCCCTCTTCTGTGGCAAGATTATTTCGTTACCACGGTTGCTGGATGCAGCCCCCTCATCTGGCAGGGCCAGATGGGTGTGGCAGCCTTCAAGCGGGCAAATGTTCTCTTAATATTTCACCTTAGTAATTTTCCACACCACACACAAGAAGAAATGCTTTTACATTACACCAAGTTGCATTCATTCTTACTCTATAAATTTCCTGCTCTGTCTACACTACAGATTCCCCTTTATTTATTCATTCAGAGGAATCTGTTTCCATGCTCATTATATTGTTCTTATCCACTCCTCCGCCTCCTCTGTGTACCTTAACCAGTCAGGGACCATCTTTCCTCATCTAGTACTCCCCTGGTTTTTCCATGAAGCCCCACGGTGGGTTTTTTGTTTTATTTTTATTTTTATTGTTTGTTTGTTTTTTCAAGGCAGGATTTCCCCACGTAGCCCCTGCTGTCCTGGAATTTGCTCTATAGGCCAGGCGCCAGCCTCAAACTCAGAGAGATCCACCTGCCTCTGCCTCCCCAGTGCTAGACTAAAGGTGTGTGCTACTACCACCCTGCCAGGGTAAGGTTTTTCAATCATGTATTTCCTCCACAGAAGTGTGGGTCTCTTGCGACAATATCCTTCCTCAGGACGCTTGTGGTGATGGGACCTGCGCAGCCCAGTGGTGCTGAAGGGGGAAACACTGGTTCAGCTGCCTTTGTCACACTGGCCTTTCCTCCATATCCTCCTCTCCAGAGGTCACTAGTTCCAAAGGTCTCATCCTTGAGCTGTGCTGCCCATCTGTGGGGTTCTCCCCTTCAGCAGCAAGAAGGATTTGTCCCCGAAGACCGCTGAAGGCAGCCGCTGGAGCTCCGAGAGAGCAGTTACCTTGAAGAGCCTTCACTGGCAAACGTTCTTTCTCTCCCAAGTTGGAAAATCCTCACCTTGTGCCAATTAGTCCAGAGAGCACTTGAGTCTTAGCCAGCTGAAATGCGCCAACCCTTAAAGGGAAAGCAAGCCAGGAACAAAGGCAGCTCCCAGGGGCTGCGGCCACAGGCAGGTGGCTTTTAAAGAAAGAACACAAGGTGACAAAGAACATTAACCTAGTAGAACAGAGTGTGATATAGTGCTGCAGGGGCTTCAGACTTCTCCTCCCCTAACAAGAGTGCGGATTTCATTGCCATATTCTCTCACCATCGTCCTAGAAAGGAACTCTCTCACCGGAAGAGGAATCAGAACATCAGACATCTCCTCAGCCTACACACAAGTGAATGTGGTGACCAACCAAAGGTTCTTACTTATGACAACAGCAGAAGGACTGATGTTTCCTTCCAGTCATGCTGGTTTGGGGAAGAATTGTGCAATCCCTCCCCTCATGCTTGTGTGTGTTTATATGTGGGTGTGGTTGCACCGGCACCTCTGTGCCCGTGGAGACTATAGGTTGACCTTGGGTGTGTCCCTTGATTGCGCCCTGTCTCATTTAAGAATTTCTTTTCTGGGTTAGTTATCTTAAGAGGGAAGCATGAGTGCCACAGCGTGCAGAAGAAGGACATGGGACAACTGGCTGGAGTCACTTCTCTGTTTCCACCGTGCAGGTTCTGGGGATTGAACGTGGGTTGTTGTTTTTTTTTTAATATTTATTTATTTATTTATTTATTTATTTATTTATTTATTTATTATGTATACAATATTCTGTCTGTGTGTATGTCTGCAGGCCAGAAGAGGGCGCCAGACCTCATTACAGATGGTTGTGAGCCACCATGTGGTTGCCGGGGATTGAACTCAGGACCTTTGGAAGAGCAGGCAATGCTCTTAACCGCTGAGCCATCTCTTGTCATCAGTCTTGGTGGCAGATGCCTTACCCACTGCGCCATGCAACTGACTCTTTACCCACCTCATTTGTGTGAACAGGGTCTCTCATTGGACCTAGAGCTGACAAGTTTGTCTAGAGCGGCTGTTGTATCGAGCTCCAGGAATCTTCCTGTCTCCACCACCCTAGTAATGGAATTACAGACACACGCTGACCCGCTTTATTTCCATCATCATGTGGGTGTGGGTGTGTGGGTGTGCACATGTACCACAGTGCACTTGTGGAGGTTACAGGACAATTCTGTGGTACCATGTTCTGCACAGATTGGTCCTAGTAACCTAATGAAGGCAATAAATAAAACACAGACGCACAGGCACGTAGCATGTACAGAAAGGATGGAATCAGGTGGGCCCCGCTTCCTCTACTGGAGAAGCACCGAGAGGCACCGGCTTGGTAACAATGGGAAACCCAGCACATTTATTATGCACAGCCTGAGGAGGTGTTAGCTCCTCTCCAGTAGGCAGTCTCTGTAGGGGAGACCTTTCAGGTTGGGGTCATCTGGGAGGAGGAAGCTGCGGTTGCTAGTTTTTGCACACGTCTAACACTTGAACTCAGACAAGAGAGTCTTCTCATCCCTCTGAGCCTCACCTCAAGAACACTTTGCTATCCGGTGAGTCTGAAGCACTAGAGTCCTTGACATGGCTGTGCCTGTGTCAACACACACTTACTCGGGGCCTCATCTGCCCCTTCCACATGCAGCTCAAGGCTTCCTCAGCTCCTCACACTGGAGTGTGTTTTCTCCTCCCACTTTTCTGTGGGTCCCAGTGATTGAACTTATATTGTTAGGCTTACTTGGCAAGGGCCTTTACCCACTGAGCCCTCTTGCTTCCCCAGGCTGCCCAGGTTTTTTGTGGTTTCTAGGGATTTTAGCTTCGTTCCTGATGCCTTAAAGGCCAGCCTGGGAATGTATGAGACATGATCTTAAAAATAAAACCAGATGGGGCTGGAGAGATGGCTCAGTGGTTAAGAGCATTGCCTGCTCTTCCAAAGGTCCTGAGTTCAATTCCCGGCAACCACATGGTGGCTCACAACCATCTGTAATGGGGTCTGGTGCCCTCTTCTGGTCTGTAGACATATATACAGACAGAGTATTGTATACATAATAAATAAATAAATATTTTTAAAAAAAATAAAATAAAACCAGATGTCACATGTGGTGTTCCATGCCTTTAATTCCAGCACTTGGGAGCCAAAGGCAGGCAGATCTCTGTGAGTCTGAGGCAAACCTGATCTACAAAGTAAGTTCCAGGACAGCTAGGGCTACACAGAGAAATCCTGTCTTGAAAAAACCGAAACAAACTAAATCAGCCAACCAACCAAACAAACAAAAACAAAACAAATATAAACCAACCAAAATCACTGTTAAAAAACTAGAAACATTGAGATAACCATCTGAAGTCATCAATTGACGAGCTTAAGGAAGTCTACAGTACCCATTCTTAAATTTACTGTTTTCAAATTTGATGTCAACGTCAGATGCCAATAAGAAGGGAAATGTGGACTGAGAAATGCAGTTGGAATAAGAGTGTTTGTTACCCAAGCATGATGTCCCAGCACCCCCAAGCCTCCCCAAAAGAAGAGGAAGAAGTCCCTATATCTAATCAAGTGTTTGTTTAAAACATATTAAATATCCAGATTCCAATTATAAGGGATTTGGGATACGTTAAAATAATTAAGTTTAAGTAAATATAATAATCAGGATTGAAACAGAGAAATGTAGTTCTGTGTGTGTGTGTGTGTGTGTGTGTGTGTGTGTGTGTACGCGCGCGCATTCATGTGACCACTATAGTACTTGGCCTAGGCAATATGGGAGATAGCCAGCCAGTCTCAACAAGGTCACTGTTTCAGACCCAGTCCTGGAGACTGCAGTATGCAGAGTAAGTAATCAGGAAAGAACAACAGATAAAAAAGAATGGAAATCAAGGACAATGTGAACCTAAGCATGAAGTGGAATCCATGAGTTCTGTGCATGGAAAGAAGCACAGACCCACAGACAGACCACATGTGAACACACACACACATACACACACCACACATACATGCATCCCTTATTGACCTTACTTAGACAATATGGCCCAAAGGCTTTCCTGCGTTCTTCCTCCCTACCTATATTGTATAATAGTAGCCCGATTTACCCCTGATGATCAGGACGGTCGGATCAGTCACCTCAGCTAGTACTTTGCCTGCCAGTGCAGAGTCCAAAGAGGCCAGATGGCAGCTTCAAGTACCAGTTTAATGGTGAAAATGTTTCTTCCACTGTGACCAAGCCCTCCAGGTCAGTACAAACAACTTCAGCTGCAGAGACGGGAAGTGAGCCGCTCGCTACCAACTAGGGCTCATAATGAGGGAAGTCATTTTTGGTTTGGTCCTCTGATGGCTAGCCTCATGTATCCTGGCTGGGAGAGAATCATGGATGCTCACTCTGAAAAGCACACAGAGCACACTGGAGGATGACATCCCAGCTCTGCCAACCATCCCTACCTAGCTGGTGCTGGGACCAAATGTCCAAAGCCCCATTCAGCCATCTGCCAAGGCAGACCCTTCTGGATGACCAAGGACAGGGTGAGAATGAGTTCCATGTGAATAAACCGGTGGTTAATCATGACTGTCCACTCCACAGGGTTAGGAGTCACCATGGAAACACACTCTGGGCATGTGTGTGAGGGTATTTCCAGAGAGGTTTAGCCAAGAAGGTAAGACCCGCTCTGAACAGGAATGCCACCTTCTATAGGTTGTGGTCCTAGGACTGGATAGAAAGAAGTGAGCCAGAAGAGCCCCAACATCCATCTCTCTTTGCTTGCCAGCTGCAGATGCAATGTGGCCAGGTGCTGCATGCTCCAACCACCATGCTTTCCCTGCCACGGTAGACTGTGATTATTTGAAAGAAAATGGCTCCCAAAGGGAGTGGCACTCTCAGGAGGTGTGGCCTTGTTGAAGGAAGTGTCTCACTGTGGGGCTTTGAGGTCTCTTTTGCTCAAGCTTCCCTCCGTGTGACAGTCAGTTGACTTCCTGTTACCTGTAAACTGTAGCATACTGTCAGCTCCAGCACAATGCCTGCCTGCATGCCACCATGCTCCTCATCATGAAGATAATGGACTGAACCTCTGAAACTGTAAGTGAGCCACCCCAATTAAATGTATAAGAGTTGCTGCTGGGGCTTGAGAGATGGCTCAGTGGTTAAGAGCACTGCCTGCCCTTCTGAAGGTCCTGAGTTCAGTTCCCAGAACCACATGGTGGCTCATAACCATCTGTAATGAGATCTGGTGCCCTCTTCTGGCCTGCAGGCATACATGCAGACAGAATACTATATACAAAATAAATAGATTTAAAAAAAAAAAGAGTTGCTGTGGTCATGGCGTCTCTTCACAGCAATGAAAACCCTAACTTAACCCTAACTTAAGGCAGACTGTTGAGCTGCCGGCCAAAACAATTCCTTCCTTCGGCTGCTTTTGTCGGGCATTCTGTCACAGCAATGGAGAACAGCGAAGGCGCTAGAATGCAGGGCTGCCCTTCTTCTGCTGTGCCTAGCGGGGCTGTGGGCGAGCACTCACTTAGTCCACAGATGCTAGTTCTGGCAGTAGTGGTGTGAGTGTTAACTCCAGAAAGAACAAAGGGTGTCGCCTCTTCCATGATGAAAATGGTCCAAGGTTATCAACCTCACGCTGGGCAGCTGGCCGGACCTCGGGCCTCGGTGGAAGATTAGGGCGACTTCTGCTGGCAGATGCTGAGTGGCATGTCCATGAATAACCTCCACTGTCACCACAGCCACTTTGTTTGCGAGCCATCTGCCTGCAAGGAGGCTGTCTGTGGTCCACGGCATGGTTGTGCACAGAGCAGAGGTCATCCTACATACTCCACATTATTGCAGCCTGCGCACTATTCCAGCCTTCCTTTATCCTTGGGTGGGGATTCCCATGGAGCACAGCCACGCCCACTCCTGCTAGCTTCCTCCATTTCCCTCAGATTTTGTCACCAGTGTTTCAGTTACGTTTCTCCCAGGGCCTGGGCTTTTCAGGCAGACGAGGATTTGATAATGGTCCATTTCCCCACCCATCTCCTTTCAGGTGAGGTGGAGCTCGTGCATGGTTCCAAGTTTTACCCCCTCGGAGAATGGCCATCTTTCAGGGGTACCACGGAGGGGGGTTATGGCTGTGCATCTTCAGGTGATCAGGAATCAGGAATGTGTAAACCAAACCTGAGAATTGCTTTCTCTAGTCACTGGATCTCAGGGAATTCCCTATGAAGGCATGCGTCGGAGTAGGAGCCAATGCGATAGACCGTGTCTTATGTGGTAATAGAAAACCACAGATTGGGGATTTATAAACAAGTTTCTTCTTGTATTCACTGGTACACAGTATTTGTTTACACTGTGAAGATGGGTCTTTGCCAAGGTGCCTGCTGATTGGCTAATAAAGAGCTGAATGGCCACTAGCTAGGCGGGAAGAAGTTAGACTGGCCTTCCAGGGACAGGGAGGCCTCGGGAAGAAGAAAGGAGGGGTCACCAGCCAGATGCAGAGGAAGCAGGATGGGCAGTGCTTAGGTAACCAAGCCATGTAAAAGAATGTAGATTAAAAGATATGGGTTAGTTTAAGGTATAAGAACTAGTTAGGGCCAGGCGGTGGTGGTGCACACTTTTAATCCCAGCACTCGGGAGGCAGAGGCAGGCAGATCTCTGTGAGTCTGAGGCCAGCCTGGTCTGGTCTACAAGAGCTAGTTCTAGGACAGGCTCTAAAACTACAGCAAAACCCTGTCTCGAAGAACAAAAAAACCCAAACCAAAACAAAACAAAACAAAAAACTAGTTAGGAACAAGCCTGAGCTAAGGCCGAGCTTTCATAATTAACATCCAGTCTTCCTGTTGTTATTTGTGAGTTGGTGGCCAAAAGAAAAATCCGTCTACAATTCACAACAAAGACACTCCTGATAACTAAGCCATGGGTGGCACTGATACATTCATGATGGGGGCATTCTCATGCCCCACCTTAAAGGCCCCACCTCCCAAGACCCACACAGATGGATTACTTTGCAACATGATCTTTAAAGGGAACATTCAAACCACAGCAAGCAAAAATGGGGGCATGAACAAGTCTAGGAACACAACATAGGACCTTAAAGAGCCTCCTCACCTCTTTAGGTAAGGATGAAAGGGCCAAAAAGGTTTAAAGTCACCAACTTCATTACTCTACCTAGATGACCTTTCCCGGTACTTTGATTGTATTTGACCTTTACTTGGATGCAGAAAACTGGGCTCAGGGTCTCATCCGTGTCAAACACATCCCCAGGAAACACACTGACTTTCAACAGAAAAGACCCATGAATCTGGCAATCCAGTAAGTGCTTCGATGCTTTCAGTGACTTCACCAGAGAGACTAGGACTCGAGGGAGGGTTACATGCTTACCTCTTTGGTTGCTGGCTTTTAATTTTGGCTTTTCGAGACAGGTTTCTCTGTGTGGCCCTGGTTGTCCTGGAACTAGCTCTGTAGACCAGGCTGGCCTCGAACTCACAGAGATCCGCTGCCACTGCCTCCCAAGTGCTGGCGACACTACCATCTGGCAACATTAATTATGTGTATATGTGTGTGCCTCGTGTGTAGGTACCCACAGAGGCCAGAAGCAGTGAACGCCCTGGAGTTAGCAGCAGTTGTGAGCAGTCCTGACATAGATGCTGGGAACTGAACTCTGGTTCTTCTGGAAGAGTAATACACGCTCTTAACTGCTGAGCCATCTCTCCAGTCTAAGGAGATTTTTTTTAAAGATTTATTTATTTATTATGTATACAACATTCATATACAACATTCTGCCTCCATGTGTGCCTGCATGCCAGAAGAGGGCACCAGGTCTCATTACAGATGATTGTGAGCCACCATGTGGTTGCTGGGAATTGAACTCAGGACCTCTGGAAGAGCAGCCAGTGCTCTTAACCATTGAGCCATCTTCCCAGCCCAGATTTTGTTTTGTTTTTTTTTTTTTAAGATTTATTTACTTATTATGTATACAGTGTTCTGGCACCAAATCTCATTATAGATCATGTGAGCCAGTGCTCTTAACCTCTGAGCCATCCCTCCAGCCTCCAGCCTAATAGATTTCAGCACAGGATGGAACCTCAGGGAAAGGATAAGATACAGCAAGGGGCTACATGAGGGATCCTCAGGAGCTGCTTCCTTCTTTTAACAGAAACAAACACAGAACAAAGGCAGCAGGAGAAAGGGAATGCACAGGCTGGACCCAGCACAGGCTTCTAATGGTCTCTCCAAGGGACACAAGAGACTTGAGGACAGTGAGCCCCAGGGAGAGGTGGCTATGGAACACGGGACTGGGATGATGTTGCTGGGAATTGTGAGGAAGCCCTCATGTTCTCCGGGTAGAGCTGGGGTTTGCTGTCCAAGATTGCCACTCATTCAGAACTCAGGTTGTGGTTCAAACATTAAATCCTGAGTTTATCATCTTTTTTTTTTTTTTTTTTTTTATTTATTATGTATACAACATTCTGCCTCAATGTATGCCCGCATGCCAGAGGAGGGCGCCAGATCTCAGTACAGATGGTTGTGAGCCACCATGTGGTTGCTGGGAATTGAACTCAGGACCTCTGGAAGAGCAGCCAGTGCTCTTAACCTCTGAGCCATCTCTCCAGCCCCTGAGTTTATCATCTTAACTTTTAAAGGAACGTGGAAATCTTAGGAGTAAACATTTATCCTTCTACAAGCTTACCAGAAGGAAACAAAGTGTGTATAAAACCATTAGCTATTAGGGTGACTTACCAGAGTGCCATTTGCAACAGGGACAGACTAGAAACTCTCGAGGGAAACAATTAGCAAGGAGTGATCACAAAATTGAATTTTCAACAGTCTTTAAAAACATCACAGCACATTTATTGACAGGAAAAGTAGTACAAGTCATGTTGATCTGTGAACAAAATAGAAAGCAAAATAGCATATAGTATGGATTCCATTTTTGTAAAAATATATAGGTATATGTAGCAAACAAAAGACTTATTATAGGCATAGACATTGAGTTGGCAGCTCAGTGGGTGTTTATTGTTCTCTTTCTGTCACTCCCATCTAGTGTAGGCTGGCTTTGAACTTGCAACCTAGCTGAGGGTGATCTTGCTTCTACCTCTCAAGTGCTGGGAGTTGCATGTGCTATCATTTGTTTTGGTATTAAGAGGTCTGTCCATTACAGTCCTTCATTTTGATTAAATGAGTCTGGTTTTGAATGCTCTTTTCAAAGCAGAACTGATTTCTAAGTTGTCACAGAAGCCACGGTCTTCCAGTGTACAGGAGATGGCAGGAGCCCCCATAGTCACATCCCACAGGACCATCAGGGAAGAGCCTGTGACATTAGCACCTCCATTCTAGGCTCTGCTCCGGGGTCTGCAGGCCCAGCCAGCTCCGCTCAGCTCGGCCATGCTACTCTTGCTGAGTTACCAGCCTCAGCATCTTCAGAGCCATGGCCCCTTGGTCTGCAGGAACCTGGAACCAAGAAGCATCTAGATTAGCATTCCTGACGTAACTACTGGGTCAAGGACAAAGGTGACTGACATCCGCCTTTCTAGATCAAAGTTCTTCTGGGGCCGGGCGGTGGTGGCGCACGCCTTTAATCCCAGCACTCGGGAGGCAGAGGCAGGCGGATCTCTGTGAGTTCGAGGCCAGCCTGGTCTACAAGAGCTAGTTCCAGGACAGGCTCTAAAAAAGCTGCAGAGAAACCCTGTCTCGAAAAACCAAAAAAAGTAAAAAGAAAAAAAAAAAAAAAAGAAAAACCAAAAAAAAAAAAAAAAAAAACAAAAACAAAAACAAAAAAAAAAAAAAAAGTTCTTCTGGGCTCCCAGGGTGTTGGGGCCTGAAGGAGTTGGCATTTAGGGAAGAGCTTCCTTTATACCACTTGGGGATGATCTGTTCATTTCTCCGTTCCCTCTCTTTCCATGTCCCTTTCTCCTTCCCTTCTTCCTTCCTCTCTCTTTTTAGCAGAGCAGGAAACCAAACCCCGGGGCTTCACACACGTTAGGCAAGTGTTTTACCAGTGAGTCACATACATAGCCCTTGCTGACTTCCTTATGGGGGCTGTGTTTATGGCACTGGGATTTGGCCTCTTTAAGAAAAAAAGGAAGATGGTGCAGAAAGAAGGGCTGAGGAAGTAGTACAGCTGCTAAAGTCTTTGTCTGGCATGCATAAAGACATGCGTTCATCCCTGGGAATGGTACCATGTAAAACAGGCTGAGAGGGTACATGCCTGTAAGACCAGCACTTGAGAGTGGAGGCAGGAGGATCATGAATTCAAAACCAGATTTAGCAATATAGAAAAAGTCAAAAGACAGCTTAGGCTAAATTTTTAGACCCTGTCTCAAAAAAGCAAAGCAAAGCAAAGCAAAACAAAACAAAAAACATCAGTATGTTTAATAATTTTGGGGTGGCTGAAGAGATGGCTCAGTGAGTAGGAGCAAGGCTGCTCTTCCGGAGAGAGGACCTGGGTTCAATTCCATGCTGGCCCAAGACTGTCTGTAACTCCAGTTCTAGGGGACCCAACATCCTCACACAGACACACAGGCAGGCACAACACAAATGCGCAGAAAGTATAAATAAATAAATTTTAAAAAACGTTCTTTTAATTTAAAAATTCAGATACGGGCATGTGCATCTGTAACCCTAGTACTCCTGTGGCAAGACAAAAGGTGGAAACAGAAGAATCTCCCAGAAATCCCTGAACCGGCACAGAGAGACCCTCCCCCAACAAGGTGGAAGGAGAGAACCAAGTGAGAGACGTGCTCTGATGTCCATATACACTTCGAGGCATGCCCTCCACCCCGACACACTAACAAATAAAACAAATAGGAGCAGAGAAGGGAGGAGAAGTTCAACATTTGAAAGCGTTCCTTTTGTAGGAGGAAGGTCCTTGTCCAGGCTGGGGATGGGGTGGAGACGGGGAGAGGGGAGGAGCACAGTTTAACTGGAGCTAAAAGCCAAAAGAAATGAACGCTTGCTCAGCATGCGAACCCTCGCTCAGCTTTGAGGTCTTAGAAGCTCAAACTTAGTTCACTTCCTGCTGCCTGCAGATCAAGCTGTAGAACTCTCAGTTCCTTCTCCAGCACCATGACTGTCCACATGCCGCCATGTTTCCCACCGTGCTAATGATGGACTAAACCTCTGACTGTGAACCAGCCCCAGTTAGATGTTTTCCTTTGTAATGGTTGCTGTGGTCATGGTGTCTCTTCACAGCCACAGACACCTTATCTGAGACATGGGGGCCTGATATCCCCACCCTCTGATTCTGTGATTCACTGTCCGGGACTCTCCTAATTGGGGCTTCCTAAAATGAGACTCTGTCAACTGAATGACTTGGTAACAGTTTCTAAGGACTGTTTTAGCTTGAACACGCTGTTCTGCAAGTGACAAACCAAGAAGATGCAAGTCTGAATTTCACGCTGGAGCGGGAGGGTCATACCAAGTAGCAGTGTGTCCCATTAGGGCTCTCGAACAGCCTGGTCCCCACTGCTTCCTGTGTCAGTCTGTCCTTCAAAGTATGGGGTGCTCCTCCCCTTTCCTGAGAGTCTCCTGTACTCCAGGCTGGCCTTTGCTCTGTAGCTTCGGATTCCTGACCACAGGGGTTTCTCAACCTTCCTAATGCTGGGACTCTGTATGTTCCTCATGTTGTGGTGACTGACCCCCAACCATGAAATATACTCGATGCTACTTCATAACTGTTATGAATCATAATGCAAATATCTTAGGTGACCCCTGTGAAAGGGTCATTTGACCCCCAGAGGGGTCAAGACCCATGGGTTGAGAACCACTGCTCTAGCAGGATATGGTAGTAATACCTGTAACCATAGCATTTAAGAGGTAGAAAAGCCCGGGAACCAGGAGGTCACGATCACTCTTACTACATAGCACACTCCAGACTAGCATGAGCTAAACCAGACTTTATCTAAAAAAATAAAAATCTATTTGAGTCGTTGACTTGGGTTCAGTGAAAAACTGTCATACGGTGCTGGGGAGATAGCCTGTCATTAAAAGTTTGCCCTAATCAGGGCAGTGGTGGTGCACACCTTTAATTTCAGCACTTAGGAGGCAGAGACTGGCAGGTCTGTGAGTTCTAGGTCAGCCAGGGCAACAAAGTGAGACATTGCCTCAAAAAAAAAAACAAAAAAAGCCAACAGAATGAAGATGTAATTTCCAATAATTTAAAAAATTACCTAATTCCTCCCGCTACCTTCTTTTACTTATTTCTATGAAGCAGCATTCTCAGCTGTGACCATTATAAAACTTCAACTTCAAATTACTGGGCTGGCAAGATGGTTCGTCAGGGAAAGGCAGCTGTTGCTAAGCCGGACACCCTGAGTCTGATCCTCTGGACCCACGAGGCCGAAGGGGAGGGGGACGGCTCTGCGCTGTCTTTTCACCTCCACATGTCCGTCACCCCCACAACCCTCTGCAAAAATAATCTAACTAAAAATATCTTAAAGTCCAAATAGCAGGGCTAGAGAGGCAGTGTAAGCACTTGCTGTTCTTCCAGAGGACCAGAGTTCAGGCCCCAGGATCTGTGTTGGGTGGATAACCTGTAACTCCAGCTTGACAGCCTCTTTTGGTATCCATGGGCACCCGCAGACATGTGGCATGTACTCACATGAACACATACATCTGAAAATAAAACAAGGGGCTGGAGAGATGGCTAAATGGTTAAAAGCACTTGGCTGCTCTTCCAGAGGACCCGGGTTCATTCCCAGCACCCACATGGCAGCTCACAGGCGATCTGACACCCTCATACAGACATACATGGAGGCAAAACACTAATGTACATAAAAATAAATAAGTCATTTAAAATAAATAAAAAGAAAATAAACCTTATAAAACTTAAAACAGAGGTAAACTCTGAAAAATAATGAAGATCCTCTTTGTCTGGAGTATCAAATATTCAAGATGTATTTCTTTATATAAAAATAAACAGGCATATACATCTCAATACTATGGAAACTTACTTTAGTCTCTAAATAAACAATAAAATTAAACGTATACCAAAGAAAAAAATTCCCTTTTGTATAGGTTTAATTTTACTGCTTAACTGTCTTTAAATAAATTTGTGATTCACTATTAGTAAATGTTTGATCTGTAATCCTCCCAGACGTCTGTAACCCTAGGCCCTGCTGGCCTGCAGCTCCGTGAGGCCAGGGACCAGCAGCATTCACCCAGCCCTGCACAGAGTGCTTATGCTTAGTACTTAGGAGACATTTGGGTGTCTCATTAATGAGGTTTGGGGGGCCCTTCTGCCTTTTGCTATTCCCAATTCCTTCATCAATATATGCGTCTGTTGTGGGACTTGGGAACACTTGAGATTGAGGGCCCTGTAATCTTGCTCAGCTCAGAGAGAGCTATGTAATCAATACATAACCTAAAAAGAAAATAGTTCGTTCCCTCCATGGGCATGAAGTGCCCACAGCCCAGAGTCCTTCTTTATACCCAAAGCCTCTTCCAAACATGTCCCTGGGCCACCACTGCGTAGAGACACTCCCCACCACATATGCCTTCCCTACTGAGGCTCGACTTCACAAGGCAGCCATCACCTCTGTTTGCCCATGCTCTAGAATTTACTATGTAGCCAAGGCCAGACTTAAATTCCTGATCCTTCTGGCTGTCTCCCGAGTGCTGGGATTATGTGAGGGTGTCCTTGTGTTCAGCTCGGCTTTAAGTGTTATAGTCATGAGAACATAATTTTCCTTTCCTCCCCCACAGCAAAGTGTTAAGAACCACGCACCCAATGAATTCACGTAAAACCAAGATTGGAGAAGGAAGAGCCAGCCCAGCATACATCTCTCAGGGAGATTTAAACTTTAAAATAAGGTAATGTTCAGCCTCAAAGAAATACTATCAGAGGCCTGGAGAGATGGCTCAGTGGTTTCAGAATTCCATATGATGGCTCACAACCATCTGTAATGGATCAGATTCCTTCTGCTGGTGTGCATGAAAGCAGGGCAGTCATACACATGAGTAAGTAAAACTTTAACAACAACAAAAAGCCCTAACAGAGGTTGAAGGTTGAGTAACCCTTAAATAGAGTGTTTTCCCCCCAGATTTTGAAATACTTGCATATACACAACAAGAAATCTTGAGGCTGGGACCCAAGACGGCTGTCACTAACCCTATGGGATGATGGTAATTTTGTGCAATGTTTTTAGCACATTGTGTCTCAACTCTGTCAGATGACATGAGATCTGAAAATGATCCTTCTCCCTGCAACGTTGTGTTAATGTTAAAAAAGTTTCAGGGGCTGGAGAGATGGCTCAGAGGTTAAGAGCATTGCCTGCTCTTCCAAAGGTCCTGAGTTCAATTCCCAGCAACCACATGGTGGCTCACAGCCATCTGTAATGAGATCTGGCGCCCTCTTCTGGCCTTCAGGCATACACGCAGAGAGAATATTGTATACATACTAAATAAATAAATATTTAAAAAAAATAAAAAAAAATAAAAAAGTTTCAGAGTTTAGATTTTTGGATTAACAATGTTCAAATTTGGCAGAATTTCATTTAAAAAAACCCCAAAACCTTAAAACTCAGATTAGGGAGATAAGTCAGTTGGTAAAGTTGCCTCAAAAACTTGAGGACCTGAGTTCAGATCCCTAGCACCCATGAAAAGTCAGTCTTGGAAGTCCACACCTATAATCTCAGCACTGGGAAGGCAGAGACAGGCAGACTCCACGTTCACTGGCCAGCCAGCCTAGCTCAATTGGAGAGCTCCAAATTCAGTGAGACCCTGTCTCAAAAAATAAGCTTAAGCCAGGAGTGGTGAAGCGTGCCTTTAATCCCAGCAGAGGCAGGTGAATCTTTGTGAGTTCAAGGTCAGCCTGATCTAAGATCTACATAGTGAATCCCAGACTAGTCCTGGCTATGTGGTGAAACCCTGCCCACAAACAAGGTAATCGAGGAACACAATACCCAGGGTAACTCATGCCTCCACATGCATGCAAGAACGCAAGGTACACACACACACACACACACACACACACACACACGCACGCACGCACGCACACACGCACGCACACACGGGAAATGGTGTGTGTCGTGGCAGGCAGTACAGCATGGACGGACTTCAGATATTCCCAAGCCTGAAGTTTTCTCTGAAGGCCAATGGATGTAGGCAGGAAACATTGTGGCTTCCCACACAGCACCATCCTTTACTTTAGAACAAAAGGGAGATCGCTCACCATGTGACCCGCCCTTAGGATCCAGTAGAAGGCCAGGTTCTTATAGGACTTGACGAACGCAGATGTTTCCAGAGACTCAGGATTGCTGTACAGGGCCTTCCATTTCAGCTGGTTGAATTTGGACAGATGCGGCCACTTCAGCTTCCGCAGCCAGGCCTCCTGACCTAGGGAGAGGGGCCAAGGAAAGGGATCAGTACTAAGAGCGTGGTGGAGTCAGGGGCAGAGAAAACAATCTAGGTCCTATAACTTAGTGCTGCCTGGCTGTAATGCACAGGAAATTCACTGAGATCTTGTGACAAGCAGTTCCTGGTGGGGCCTGTGAACCCCTTTCAGGAAGGTTCCCATCGATACCTGGGGCTGAGAAATCCAACAGCTATGAGGCTTTTTTTTTTTTTTTAAAGAGAATGTCTTGCTAAATTTCAAGTGTTCCAGGCTGGCCTTGAACTCACTCTACTGCTCATCTGGGACTTGATATTTTAATCATTTTGTCTTAACTTTGGTGGCTATCATCAGTGACAGACACTAGCCCACTTGAGTATGTGGCTCTGGCAGGCCTTGACCTTCTCCCCAGTTCCCTCTGCCTTGCTAAAAGTTGTTAAGAGTACATTCCTGAAGCTAGCCCCCAAGGTCTATTCCCTTATTTGGCCAGTCCCTCCTGCTGAGGCTGACTACCAAGGTCCAGCTATCAAAGGATTGAAATCAAAAGCTCTCTTTGGTTCACCTAATTAACAAACCCAATTAAAATTTTAAGCACCTCATCCTATCATGGGATTTCCCTCTTTATAAACTGCTATTTGTCTATGTGCCATGTCCAGAGGTATTCCTTTGTCCTCTGGGATAAATACCCCTTTTCTTGTCTCTCTTGTTCCCTTCCCCTTCTCCCTCATCCCCTATCTCTTGTCTTTGTCTCTAGTCCCTGCCCTGTCCTTCTGGGGCAAATACATCTCCTTTGTGCTGAGAATTTGGTCTTGGGGGTATTGAGCAGATACTTTTCCTACCAATCACAGGCCTGGGTACTAGGCACAGCTTTACCTGTGGGTTCTAAGATCTGGTCTCTAAGCATCCCCAGGACTTTACTGCCATCAGATAAAGCATGTGGTTTTCAGATAAGGCAATGGGATCCTGCCTGAGATCCTACAGAGACCAGTTCTCCTGGGGTCTTGGAAATAAGGGCCGTTAGTAGTTAGTGTTTAACACCTGTAACACTGCACAGAAATAAAGCCTTCCCCCAGTGAAGTTGCATATTCAAGAGCCAGGAAGGCTTTGGCGGGAGGGTGGCAGACTATTATTCTTTCCTTTAATCATACCCAGGCACCCCAGAATAAGAAAGACCTAGGATTCTCTCATGCGTCACAGCTCGGGAGTTGTAGTGTTATATTATTTGTATTTTGGTAAATAAATCTTGAAGACCAGAGGCAAAGTTAAAGCCACTTGAGGTCAGACAATGGGGACACACACCTTTAATCCCAGAATTAGGGAGACAGAGCCAGAGGGATCTCTGTGAGTTCGAGGCTACCCTGGGCTACACAAGATCAATGCAGAAACAAATCCAGGTGGTGGTGGCTCACATCTTTAATCCCAGTCCTAGGGAGTCACATGCCTTGATCCCAGCCCTAGGGAGGCAGAGGCAGGTGGATCTTTGTGAGTTCAAGGCCAGCCTGGTCTATAGAGTGAGCTCTAGTCTCGAAAGGGAAAAAAAAAACGCTTATTTTGCAGTCACCCAGCCTTGGTAGAGGAAAGACTTCTCTAGTGGCTTGGCTGCCTTGCTTTTCTGGTTTTCGAGTTGATCCCCAACTTCTGTCTCTGGGTTTTTATTACTTATGCTACCGAGACTAGTCAGGGGTTGATGGATGTAGCAGGAAATGGTATTCCTCCTGATATCAATGCCACCAACCCCAAGGCTAATGTATCCAAGGCCATTTCCTTCTAGCTTGACCCATGATTGCTTCCACGTGTCCCTCAGAGTCGGCGCCTACCCATGGTGTCCACAATGAGATCCAGCTGTCCATTATACACAATCACATTGACCCCAGCTTCCAACAACTCATCCACAATGTGGACGACAGGCTTCATGAAGTCTCCCTCCATGCTTATGAAGACGTAAGATGACTGGGCTACAAAAGCAGAAGGAGAGAGAGGTAGCAGGTTAGAATGGGCCAGATTAAGAAGTATCTTTCAACCCAAGCATCCTAAGATATGGTACCTAACAGTCCCTAGGTAGTCAACCAAGGCTGTATGCCAGGTGCTCCACAGAGGAACCAACTCAACTGGCCAGCAACAGCTGGGAGGAAAAGAAACAGAAAGAGCGCACACGGTCTCTTTGCTTGGGAGCTTGCCATGTGCAACAAGGAACTGGAATCTGCAGAAGGAAACAGAGAGGCAGAGGCCCAGAAAGCCTTTCAGCTGGTCCACTTGGGAATATACTGTACTTTGGGGCGAAGCGAGTTTGTGGCTAATAGTCTCAGGGCCATGTCACAAGCAATGAACCTGAACAGGGGGCTACTGTACCACAAACCAAACCAGACCTAAGCTACTTCAGAGCAGGCCTTTAGGAAAGGCAGATGGCTAAGACGTGACTATCAGACAACAGACAGCACAGATTCTTGTTGCCTGACCACCTGACCCCCTATCATAGCTGTTGACAATTTAACAACCACCGCCATTTATCTGACAGGCATGGGGCTAGGTAAATATTACAGAGGCGATTCCTACTTCTTCATCACTACGCTGGAAGATAAGGAGCCTGAACAAAGTGTAAGTAAAGGAGGCTCAGGGAGGCTCAGGAACATAGCCAGGTGGAAATAAGCAGCCACTGGTGAGCTAAGACTCGAATTTGGCCTGGTTGACCAACTGCAACTCACAGCCAAGGACAGCTTGTCCTTTTTCATCATTTGGATTTTTTTAAAAAGATTTATTTATTATTATGTATACAACATTCTGCCTCGATGTATGCCCACACACCAGAGGAGGGCACCAGATCTCAGTACAGATGGTTGTGAGCCACCATGTGGTTGCTGGGAATTGAACTCAGGACCTCCAGCCAGTGCTCTTAACCTCTGAGCCATCTCTCCAGCCCCATCATTTGGATTTTTTAAAAAGATTTAGTTTTATTTCTGTGCATGCGTGCGCTTGTGTGCACCTGTATACATTTAGGGGCACCACATGCGTGCAGGGCCCATGGAAGCCAGAAAAGGGCACTGGATCTCCCGAAACGGGAGTCACAGGATGTAAGCTACCCAGTGTGGGTTTTGGGAACCAAACTCAGGACCTCTGCGAGAACAGCAAGGGCATTAACCACTGAGCCATCTCTCCAGTCCCGATTTGATTCTTTCTTGAGACAGGGTCTCACTCTAATCCAGACTGACCCAGAACTTACTGTGATACTCGTACCTCAGCCTCCCACGTGCTGGGTTCACATATGTGAGCCACTACACCTGGCTACTTAAGACATTATTTGTTCATTTATTATGTAGCCCATGCAGGCCTTGAACTCTCAATCGTCCTGCGCCAGCCTGCTGAGAACTGGGACTGACTGCAGGTGTCTGCCACTATACGGAGCCCCCTGCAGCATCTAACACCATAGTCTGCTTTTTACTTGATGCAGAGACATGAGGATTCTAAGTCAGGAATGAGCTCCAGTGATGCGGCCTATGAGGCCGTGACCCATGAACCCTAACAAAGTCAGGACCAGGGTCAAAACACAGTTCTGACTGGACAGTGGTGGCACACACCTCTGATCCCAGCACTCAGAAGGCAGAGGCATGTGGATCTCTGTGAGTCTGAGGTCAGCCTGGTCTACAGAGCGAGTTCCAGGACAGTCAGTATATTACATAGAGAAACCCTATTTGGAAAAACCAAAAACCAAATAGAATGAATGAATGAATCAATGAATGAATGAATGAATGAAAACAAAACCCATAACTCTCAGCAGTTACAAGAGGGGCAATCTGAGGAAGGGGCCTCTGACCTAATAGTCTTGGGGTATCTTGGTCGCAGACCAAACAAATGCCACTTTTCTTGTTTAAAGGCCCCCATGAGACTAACTAGGATCTTGCCCAGGATTTCTATCTGGCTGGTCTCTAAAGATGCCAGCGTTTCCGCACTGTGACCTCCAGACCAGAACACAGACATGGCAGGACCATATCGAGCACCAGAATGTTTGAAAGGCCAGCATGGGAACTGGGCAAACCCTGCCTAGGTACATGGTCCATCTGATACCCTTCAAAGGACCTCTGGCTAGAAATCTCACATGACCGGCTGTAGAATTTTTAATAAAAATGCAGATTTTTTTGTCATAAGTTTAAAAAAAACCTATTGAATGACTGATGGTGGGTGGGGGTGGAGACAGATACATGCCATGGGGCACAGGTAGAGGCCAAAGGATAACTTCCGGGAGTCAGTTTTCTCCTTCTAGCACGTTGAGTCCCAGAGACTGAAGTCGGGTCAACAGGTTTGATGGAAAGTGCCTTCAACCAATGAGCTATCTCCCCAGCCTTTTAATTTTTTTTTTTTTTTTTTAGAGACAGCGTTTTACTAAATTGCCCAGGCTGGCCTCAAACTTGTGATCCGATGTCAGCCTCCCAAGGACTGGGAATTTGAGGTGTGTATCACCTCACTGTGTTACAAAGGTAAAGGGTACAATAGTCCCCGTGCGTCTATACTAGGCTTCAACAACAATCAACTCATAACCAATCACATACCACTTCCCACCCACTTCTCCGCCAGCCCCTTACTCTGATCTGCTTTGGCAATGTCACTGACTGATTCTACATCCGCTGCAGACAGCAACAGAATTTGACTTACAACAAACTGCCAGCACCAAGGAAACCCAGGCTACAGAATTAAGGGCTCTCAAATTGCATATCCCCCCCCCACACACACAAATGACACTTGATTAGGCCATTCACGTACCTCCCCAGGAGCAATCCTCAGGGATAATTTTGAGCTTCTTTCTGATGGGGCCATTCATGAGTTGACTTAAGGTGTCTCCTTGGAGGTGTCTCACATGACGCTGACAAAGCCGAACTAAAAGCAAACTGGTACACAGTGAGTCAAAAGGCCTGGGAGCAGGACCCCAGAGACATCTCTCCCAAGCTACTGGGGGAGACGGCACAGGAAAAAGCCACTTTGATCCACGTGGAGGGGAGAAAGGAGGCCAGAAGTGGCTGAAATCTGATAGGTTATCGATAACTGCAGTCTGTGCACTACTACAGGGCCACTGTGACTACCCTGAACAGACAGGCCAAGGAAGTCAGCTGAGAAAGGGAATCAAGGAACGGAGAGTGGACTGGGGGAGGGGCTCAGGCAACCAAACCCAAGCTCAGCCAGCTGAGCAACCACCAAAGTCAGCCCTGCGGGGACGCAGGACACAACACTGCAGCTCAGTGAGCAGAAACTGCTTCCTTCCCCTGTGGGCTACCATTCCTAACCTGCCATCATCAAAAGGCATCGGTTCCCAGTGCTCTCTGGCCCTTTGGCTAAGATTGGTGCTTAAATTGCTTCTCAAATAGATCGTGCTAAGGAACAACAACCAACCAACCAAACAGACAAAAAACAGAGGCAAAAGCTACTGTATTATTCCATTTATATAGAATGTTGAGAAAAGCCCAAACCCAGAGAGACAGAAAGCAGCTTAGTGATCGCCTGGGGCTGTGAGTGGGAAGGAGAAGTGACTGCAAACAGATGTGTGGGATCTTTTTGGGGTGATGGGAACATTCTAAAACTGGATTGAGGTGATGACTGTGCAACTCTGTGAATATACTTCAAGCCACTGAAAAATCCTTCTGTTATATAAACGCATGTTAGTAACAGGGCAGGTCTCCCTGCGCAGAAGCTGAGTAGAGACCAACCACGGCAAGGTATACTCACCTAAGGGGCTTCGGAGGAATTCAAGGCTCGATTCCATAGAGGTCTCGGGAGTGCTTTTAGTTAAGATGTTATAGAAGTTTACCCCGTCTGTATTCTGAAATAAAGAGCACATTCGGATGGTGTCTTTCTCTGTCCACTGGTGAAGTTGCAAAACAGAAAAGTGCTTGGCTTTCCAAGGATGACCTTAAGCTCACAAATTTACTGGACTAGTAAGAAAGCCTCTCTAACGGCTGAGACGGCAGCTGTGCCCGCCCACGCGCCTGCAGCACACAGTTCACGGGAGCCCAGACACAGCTGGAACGCAAGGACCTGCATGTCAGAGTACAGGGATTTGGAATGCAAGGACCTGCGTGTCAGCGTACAGAGAGCCGAGCGGCCTCTTGGCCATTGTATTCTCTCCTTTGATCTTACTCAAGGCAGAATACTACTTGACAAGGATCCAAGTAAGAAAATGTATTGTCTTTAAGATACACATCCTCCTGAGCACGGCAGTCTGTTTCCTCTGGTGTTTGAGACGTTATCTCATGTTGTACAGGATGGTCTCAAACTTGCTATGTCACCAGGGATGGGACCCCTGATCCTCCTGCTTCTTCTACATCAGAAGTGCTGGATTACAGATATGCGCTACCAATTATGGTGGTTTCAAACAAAATGGTCCCTAAAGGGAGTGGCCCTATTAGGAGGTATGACCTCACTGGAGTAGGTGTGGCCTTGTTGGAGGGAAAGTGTCACTATGGAAGATGGGCTTTGAGGTCTCATATATGCTCAAGTCACGCCCAGTGAGACAGAATACTTCCTATTGCCTGCATAAGATGTAGAACTCTCAGCTACCTCTTCAGCACCATGTCTGCCTGCACGCTGCCATGTCCCACCATGATGACAATGGACTAAACCTCTGAAACTGTAAGCCACCCATTAATTAAATGCTTCCCTTCATAAGAATTGCTATGGTCATGATGTCTCTTCACAGTAATAGAAACCCTAACTAAGCCCGGCAGTGGTGCATACCTTTAATCCCAGCACTTGGGAGGCAGAGGCAGTCAGATCTCAGTGAGTTCGAGGCCACCCTGGTCTACAAAGCAAGTTCCAGGACAGCCAACAGAGAAACCCTGTCTTGAAAAACAAACAAACAAACAAAAAATCCTAACTAAGACACATACTAAGTCACTGAACCATTATTTTTTTGTTTGTTGGGTTTTTGTTGCTTTATTTTTGAGTCAGAGTCTCATGTAGCCTAAGATGACCTTAAACTTACGATGTAGCTGAAGTGACCCTGAAATTCTGACCCTCCTGACTCCTCTTTCTTTCTTTCTTTCTTTCTTTCTTTCTTTCTTTCTTTCTTTCTTTCTTTCTTTCTTCCTTCCTTCCTTCCTTCCTTCCTTCCTTTCTTTCATTAATTTTTTTTCATATTTTGGTTTTTCCAGACAGGTTTTCTCTGCATAACCCTGGCTGTTCTGGAACTCAGTCTGTAGACCAGGCTGGCCTCAAACTCACAGACATCTACCAGCCTCTGCCTCCAGAGTGCTGGGATTAAAGGTGTGCACCACCACTGCCAGGCTGTGACAATCTTTCTTACAGAATCCAAACATTCAGCCAGGAACAAGGTCTTTCAAGCCTAGGAAGCTTTCTGACCCTATAAAGGGCCACTACGTCATTGCTACAACCTTCTAGATTATCACTCAGCATACGGCAGGAGGCCAGGGACAGGTGTGAACCTGACACCTCCAACCGTGGGTCCCATCCCCCATGTCATGTGGTCTTTACCTTTTCAATGACTGTTTCTGCTTTCCCCCACAGCTGAGTGGCCTCCTTGTAGAAGCCCTTGTTTATAGCGTCAAGGACTTGCTCAGCAACTTCAGACACCTCGGCCAAGCCTTGGTCATCAAGGAGAGACTGGAAGATAAACAGAGGACAAAAAGCCCACTTGATTAGGGAGTGTGAGTCTGGTACCAGCTGCAGCTAGTGAAGAGCAAGGAAGAAGGGAAAATGGGAGCTCAGCTAAAGAGGACAAAGTCAGAAGCGTCAGAGAGGTGCTGGGGGTCAAACCCAGGACCTTGTGCATTCTAGGCCGTGTCCTACCACCAAGTTACATCCCCAGCCCTAAGTCACATACTTACTAATAAGGAAAGAAACAAGGTAGACTGTTAAATGAATCAAGATAGTAGGCCCGTGAGGGTTTAGGTTTAAGACGACCTTTCAACTGTGGGGGAAGGGTATCTGAAAAGTCGCATAAGAACAAGAGAATTCAAGATTGTGTATTGGGCAGGGGGATCTCGGTGAGTTTTAGGTCATCATTTTGGGGGCTAGGGATGTGGCTCAATTGGTAGATTAGATAAGAAGCTATAGGACACGTGAGATCCTGCCTCGGGGTGGGGGGAGGGGAGACATGACAGGACAACACTTGGGGCTAAGCTCAGCAGGCAGGTGCTTGCTGTGCATGTCTGAGGATTCAGTTCCCAGCAACAAACACACATGACGCACAATTTTTCAAAAGAAATCCCTAGAAGCATTAGCGAGGCACGACTCTGGGTGCGTCTGTGAGGATTCTTCCAGAGAAGATTAACTGAGGTGTGAATATGGACATTGACTGAGGTCCCAGACGGAACATAAAGGGGGAAAGAATACCCATCGAGTACCGGCATGTCTCTCTCCGCTCCCTGATCTACCACCCGGACTCAGACAAGGAGCCTCTCCCATCTCTGCCACTATATCCTCCTTGCCAAGGCGAACCACACCCTCTCCAGCCGTAAGCCGAACGAATCCTCCTGTCCTTCAGTTCCTTCTGCCAGGTCACAACAGTGATAACACTAGGACACTCGCTCTGCAGACCAAAGGAGGTCAGAGCCCAAGGAAGTCAGCGGTGCTGCTTCCCAGGGAGACTGTGGCCTGGTGCACCCACCTACTTACCATGCTGTACAGGTAAGGTCCCCAGGACAGCACTGAATCTAAAGAAAACCAAATGAGTACAAATTAGCTGTGTCTTGGGGCTGGAGAGATGGCTCAGAGGTTAAGAGCACTGGCTGTTCTTCCAGAGGTCCTGAGTTTAATTCCCAGCACCCACATAACCATCGGCAGTGGGAACTGATGCCCTCTGCTGGTGAAAAGGTGTACATGCAGAAAGAGCGCTCACGTGTACATAAAATAAATAAATCTTAAAAGCCGGGTGTTGGTGGCGCACTCCTTTAATCCTAGCACTCGGGAGGCAGAGGCAGGCGGATCTCCATGAGTTCAAAGCCAGCCTGGTTTAACAGGCTTCAAAGCTACAGAGAAACACTGTCTCGAAAACAAACAAACAAATAAATCTTTTAAAAAATTCGAGACCAGCCTGGTCTACAAGAGCTAGTTCCAGGACAGGCTCCAAAGCCACAGAGAAACCCTGTCTCGAAAAACCAAAAAAAAAAAAAAAAAAAAAAAATTAGCTAAGACCATCCCTCTGGCTTCCTTTCAAAGTGCCAAGAGACAAGAGCAAGAAGCCAGGAGTTCAAGGCCAGCATCAGCTATAAGGTGAACCTGAGTCAGTTTAGACTACATGAGAGCCTGTCTTGACCAACCAATTGAACAAACAAAAAAACAACAAAAAGTCACCTTTTGTTAGAAGAGCAGTTCCCGACTTAGGAGCCATTTAGCCCCCAGAGGAATATCTGAGGACATTTTTGGATGTCACACTGGGTGATCCTACTGGTATCTCATGACCAGAAGACGAGGCTGCTACACACAAATGTCCAAAAATGGGGGTCGGGGAGACGGCGCAGCAGGTAAACGTGCTAGCTGCACAAGCATGAGGACCTGAGTTCAAATCCCAGCACCCACATACAAAGCCAGGCTTGGTTACTTATGCCTATAGTCAGTCCCAACACGGTATGGGGTAGACACAGGAAGATTGCTGAGGCTTACTGGCTACCAGTCTAGTTCCAGGTCCAGGGAGATGCCCTATAACTCAAGAAATAATGTGGGAGACTGGAGAGATAGCTCAGCTCAGAGGTTTAGAGTTCTTTCTGCTCTTCCAGATGACCAAGTTTGATTTGATCAGGTGGTTCACAACCACCTGTAACTCCAGTCCCAGAGGATTTGAGGCCCTCTTCTGGCCCCTCAGGGCACTACATGCACCAGTACATAGACATACATGTAGGCAACCACCCACATATATGAAATAAAAATAAATAAAATCTCAAAGAATTGTGTTTAAAGATATACAGTAGAGAGTGACAAAGACGTCTGATGTCCTCTTCTGGCTTATGCATGTATGCATACATGGACACACGCATTTGCACACATGTATTAATATACCACGTGCATACATTTCACACACACCCACTACCACCAACATGTCCTTAATACACAGAACAGTTCCCCACAACACTACACTCTTAAAAACGGCCGGCCGTGGTGCTGAGGTTGAAGGAACCCAGGAGCGTCAACCGGGTCAGACGCCCAAAGCCACACCCCGATCGTGTCTGAGATAGACCACTCCCGTCTGTGCTCCTAAAGGATTACAAAAGTGCAGACCTCAGAGCTGCAGGACCTGACACCAACCTTGCCTCGCCACCACCGCAGGTCACACGTGGAAACCTCGCTGTGCATGCTCGCCTAGCCTCAGGATGCTGGAGGGGATGAGCTAATGACACAGATTCACCTGTGCTGAGTCGCACAGAACTGCGTCGTCCCCTCTTTCCGAGGCCACTCAAGCTGTCTGAGGGAGGATTTCAACATCCCTGAGTGTTCACAGCCATCTCTTACTGTAAACTTCGATTCCTTTGCTGGGAAAGTCACAGCAGAGAACTCAGCTTGGTCGCAGAAGCGATGCCAATGACGATTCAGCCCCACATACCTTCTGGGAATGAATACTCTCTGTCATGCTTTCCCAAGAACCCCAGAAACTTCTGCTGCCCTCTTTTTTATCAGGACAGCACAGCCCTGCGGGATGGCTGTTTCTCCCAGGCTTGACTTGGTCACCAGCACAGAACAAAGCTAGCTATCAGAGACCTTGAACTGTAGTCAAGGCAACAAAATAAACGGAACTACACAGCAGAGAGCTAGGTCCGTGATAAGAGAGCAATCAAGGGAGGAAAGGAGACCACAAGACTTTGACAAGACCCTTCCTTTACACTCCAAACTCACTACTGCCTGCCCTACTATACATCATCTTAGAAATACTCAAATCTATGAGGTTAAACTTGCCTGGGGAGCCAGCAGGATGGCTCAGAGGAAAAAGACATTTATTGTACAAGTCTAGTGACCTGTGTTAAAATCCCAGATCCTACATAAAAGCAGAAGAATTAACTCCACAAAGTTGTCCTCTGACCTTGACGTATGCACCATGGCACCCTGTCACGATCACACACACACACACACACACACACACACACACCACTCATCATTGTTATCATCAACACTCATTTGCCGGACACAGTGACACACTCCTTTAATCCTAGCACTTCTGAGGCAGAGGCAGGTGGATCTCTGAGTCTGAGGCCAGTCTGGTCTACAAAGTGAGTTTTAGGACCACCACAGCTATGTAGAGAGATGTTGTCTCAAAAAAAAATTCTTTTTAAATTGCCTAGGGACAGGACTTTTCAGTACACAGTTGTACAAGAGTCACCCAGGCTCCTGTAAGCAACACCCATAAGCTCCCTGGCCCACCAAGCAGGACTTGGATGGAATCTTTCAGTCTGTTGGTGCTGGAGGCAAATAGACCTGTCATGTGTTTCCCCAGAAGTCACATGATAAGTCCAAAGTCACAGACAGGGACAGGGAGAGGAAAAAAGAGAGAGGCCTAAAAACTACATACTTACCCACAGGGGAGATCCAAGAGTCACCCAAAGCAACGCCGGAAAAGTTGCACTTGATGGTCCCTTGCTGAAGAGCCTGAAAGAAGGGCCAAGAAATGCTCTGACCAAAGGCGCCAAGGCTCCCATCCCTCCTCGGCAGAGGTGCCTACTCATGGCTTCCCCTAACTCACACTGTTCAAGTTTCCCCAGGCATCAGAAGACCACACGTGTGACGGCAGCCCCTGCCACCCACCACTGGGACATAGAGGAGGGGCTGCTGAGTTTTTCTCCACCTTATTCATGGGTGTCCTTGGGACAGGTATGGGGTCTGTCCCATGTTATCTTTGGGAGGCTAAGGATATCCATGTCCTGAAGTCTGGGGGCCTCCCAAGGTGCTCAGGGGCCCCTTGGGTACAGACACCACTGCTAAGCAGCAGTCACAGAGGCTGGGGCTCAGCAGGACAATCCTGAGGGTGGGTGCCATTCACAGGACAGGAAGGCCATCTTTCTCTAGAGCAGTCCCCAAGCAGAATGCTGGACACAACCTACACGTGCACTAGGAAGATGGGCACATGAACCATCACCATACGTGATAAAACTCAAGACAAAGCAGAAGGTGCCTGAAAAACCAAAGTGAAGGGGCTGGAGAGATGGCTCAGAGGGTAAGAGCACTGGCTGCTCTTCCAGAGGTCCCGAGTTCAATTCCCAGCAACCACACGGTGGCTCACAACCATCTGTAATGTAACGAGACCTGGTGCTTTCCTTGCCAGCAGTACATTGTATGCTTAATAAATAAATCTTTAAAAAAAGTAAAAATATCCCCACAGCATATTACTAAACAGTTGAATAGAAGAATATGAGCTGGGGTATCATATATGCTATCACATGTAATCATGTGTATGGGTTACAGTTATGTGTATCTGATAAAATAAAGAGACTAAGAGGCTGCCAAGGGGAGAAGAGCAAAAGCTAAATGCTGTGAATATATGGAAAGGAGCGTGTGCTGGATGAAGAGCCCTTAAGGACATCAAAGCCAGATGTCACTCATCTGGACGGTGTATTCGCTTGGACAAACTAGCTTAAAAGACATGCTGGGACCATGGAAAGAAGTCTGAACAGGGGTGCAGGAAAAAAGGAGGGGACCCATTGACGGAGACAGGTCACAGTGAGACTGCACTTTGGTTATGGTTTCATGGGTGTGACAGGAAGTATTACAAAGTACTAAAAAGTGGTGAGTGCCATCTGCTAGGTGAGTCTTTCTGTCTTTGAGACAGTGTGTAGCCCAAGCTGGCTTCAAACTCCCAACCTTTTTCCTCAGCTCCTAGTGTTTGGATTACAGGTGTGTGCCCACCACACCTAGCTAGCCTATATTCTGCCGTTTAAAAAAAAAAAAAAGATGTGGGGGCTGGAGAGATGGCTCAAAGGTTAAGAGCACTGGCTGTTCTTCCAGAGGTCCCAAGTTCAATTCCCAGCAACCACATGGTGGCTCACAACCATCTGTAGCAAGATGGTTGTAATGCCCTCTTCTGGTGAGCAGGTGTACATGCAGATCGAGCACTTGCATACATTAAATAAAGAAATAAATAAATCTTTTTTTTTTTTTAAAAGGTGTAAGGACTAGAGAGATGGCTCAGCAGTTAAGAACACTAGTTGCTCTTTCAGAGGACAGCAGACCTGGGTTCGATTCCCAGTACCCACATGGCAGCTCACAACTGGCTACAACTCCAGTTCCAGGCAATCCAGTGCCCTCCTCTGGCCTCTGTGAGTACCAGGCATGCAGATATATACATATACAAATACACGTCTTTGGTACACAGATGTACAAGCAGGTAAAACATTCATACACATAGAATTTTTTTAAAGAAATCTTTTACAAATGTATCTATTTTTATTTTCTATGTATGAGAGTTTACCTTTAGGTATGTATGTGTACAAGACGCCATTCCTGACAACCTAATTTGATCCCCAGAACCCATAGTAGGAGAGAGCTCCTGAGAGTTGCCCTCTGGCCTCTATGCCGCCCCTCCCCCCACACCATGGCATGTGCATGCACACACAATAATTAAAAAAAAAAAAAAACAGAACAACAAGGTCTGTTCAAAACCATCACAACAGGTCACCTCCCATTTACCTTGTGAAGTTCTAGACTGATGCCAGCAGCCATTTTCCCTCCATAGGATTCTGAGAAAATGTAGAACGGAACCGTCTAGCAAGGAAAGGAATTTACGAAGAGTTAAAACACCGGATTGCCTTTCAACTCATACAATCTATCTCCAGATCTCTATAGTGTGCAGGGGTCGATAAACCCAGTCTGCTTGTCTTTGCCCGCGATCTGATTATTGACACCTAGTTGAGCGATACAAAGTCAGAGCCCACAACCTAGGAAGAAAAGAGGAAGTCTCTGAGAATCAGCTGCCATTGACCGCTTTTGTTTGCTTTTGTTTTCGAGACAGGGTCTCTCTACGCAGTCCTGGCTGCCCCACGGCACTGAACTTTTCGGGGAGCTTAGTACTCTGAAGGCTTCCTTGACCCTCTTGCTTGTCTTTCACGGCTGAGCTGAAGAATTACCTGGAATTCTTTATGGCAATCAAAGAAGGATTTCAGGAGAACCATCATGTCTGAAGCCACTGTGTCCAGATCCTTCGCATAGGCATCGGTAGTGTTCACATAACTGAAGCCAGTGCCCACAGGGTTATCCACAAACAGGAGGCTGGCCGACTGCAGCTGCAGGCACCCCGAAGAGACAACCATTGCAACCGGCGGTTAGTCACCAGTCATCTTCCTAGCAAGTTGGCAAAACCACATCTACGATAACACCAGTGTGCTGATTTTATCTTATTCCTTGAAGTGATTTTAGGGGCTGGGGAAATAGCCCAGTTAGTAAAGTCCTTGCCTTATGAGCATACCACCCTGAGTTTGATCCTCAGAACCCATGTTAAAAAAAAAAATCGGGCAAGGTAGTGCATGCTTGTAAGTCTAGTGCTGAGGAGATGGAGATGGGTCTCACTTGGCAGTGTAGCCTAAATGGTGAGTTTCAGACCGATAAGAGAATAAGAGACCTTTTCTCAAAACAACAGCAACCCAAGGTGGACGTGGACACACACACACACACACACACACACACACACACACACATACACACAATACAAAATAAATGAAGATTTCTTTAAGGGGACAGGAATATAAACTGCAGCAAAGAAAGGCGAGACAAGATGAACGCACACCACACACAGGAACAAAGCCTTTAGGCCACCACGTCTCAGAAGCACACAGAAGCACACTTACAGGGAACAGTGCAGGGAGCACCAGGCTGTATCAGTCTGAGCAGTAATCGGAGGGAATGAACATACACGTGGAATACAGACAGCATGGGCTGAGGATGCAGCTCAGCGTTAGAATGTTCGCCTAGCATGCCTGAAGGGGTTCAATCCCCAGCACTGCATAAACTTGGGTGGTGGACCATGCCTATTATCCTAGCACACGGACGTGTGTGGCTAGAGGATCAGAAGTTTAAGGGCATCGTGGCTACCCAGTAAACTGGAGGCTGGCTTAGGCTTCATGAGATGCTGTCTCGAAAATATTTTAAAAAGAAATATGGATATCACATATCAGTTTTCTTCTAGATAAATCTAATCTCCACCTTGGCCCATCTTCCTGTTTACACTGCAAGAACTAAGTTTTTCAAAGAGGATGAGAATTCTAAATTGCGCATCTGGAAGGAGCCTCAGGGACGCGTATCCAGGCATGCTCTTCACTGATCAGGAAGCAGAAACCCTGAAAAGGCCCAGGACTTGTGCAATCCCATGGAGGACAGACAGCGGCATCAAAACTGGACCCCAAGCCCCTCCTCATTCAGGCTCTCTACCCCATCTTACTGCCTTTGGTTCCAGGTATGGGAAGAAGCTGGGGAGGGGAGTGATGACTCCAGAAGCAAGAGAGAACGCTGCGGGAGGACCTGATGGGAGGAGGACCCTAGGAGCCTGAGGACACTGGAGGACACGCAGCATGGCACAGTGCACGGGGGCGGGAGAGCTCAGGCCAAGCTGGTCAGCAGGACTCGGCCAGGCTGTGAACTGAGAATGAGGATTGCTGACAGAAGGGTTGGGGGTCGGGGGACACAAAGAACTAGGAAGATAACAAAGGCGGGTGAGGGGAGGGAAGACAAGGGACTTGCAAGCTTGATGAAGTCCAGATGCGAGGGGAAAGAGAAAGAAATTGATAGCAGCAGCAGAAGGTGGGAGTGCAGGTCTGAGGCTGCAGATGGCCATCTGTGCTTAGGCACAAGGTCGCCAGCATCAGCTGCAGGGGATTTCGGTTTTGTAGTCACGGCTGTCCTGGAACTCAGTCTGTAGACCAGGCTGTCCTCTCACTCAGAGACCCGCCTGCCTCTGCTTCCAGAGTAGTGGGATTAAAAGTGTATGCTACCACTGCCTGGCCCAGTTTTGAGTCAGGGTGTCAAGTAGCCCAGGCTAACCCTGAACTTGCTACCCAGCCAAGAACTACCTTGAACTTTTCACCCTCTATAGGTGTTCGTTCTTTTTTTTAAAAAAAATATTTATTTATTTATTTATTTATTTATTTATTATGTATACAGTATTTTGTCTATTTGTATGTCTGCAGGCCAGAAGAAGGCACCAAACCTCATTACAGATGGTTGTGAGCCATCATGTGGTTGCTGGGAATTGAACTCATGACCTTTGGAAGAGCAGGCAATGGTCTTAACCACTGAGCCATCTCTCCAGCCCTAGGTGTTCATTCCTGTTTTTTTTTTTTTTTCAGTGCTGGGGTTTGAACCCAAGGCTCTCTGCATGTGAGACAAGCATCATACCACACTGAACATAGCCCCAGCGGTGGCTAGATGTTTCTGAAGGGCAGTGGAGAAAGGTTACCGAGTTGGAAAAGGCAAGAGACAGCTGTAGGTCACTCATTCAGAGACACGGGAGAAGCTGGGCTGGAAGAAGGCTGTGTGTAGGGATCCACAGTCTCAAGAAAGCCCACCAGGGAGGACTGCTAACTCTGCGGCCCCACCCTGCCTGGCTGGAGCGATGGAGCCCAGCCTCTGGGAGGATGATGGGATAGTTAAGAGATGTTATTGTACCCAGGTGGTATTCCGTGGCTTGAGATGGGTGTCCAGAGGCCCGATTTCCTCAAAGTTGCCAAATCCAGTGCTGGAACCACCGGGACCACCCTGTGGAAGAGAAAGAAACAGACATTAACTCAGAGAAAATGCAGCCAAGTCCCGGTTATTTATTTATTTATTTATTTATTTATTTATTTATTTATTATGTATACAGTATTTTGTCTGTGTGTATGCCTGCAGGCCAGAAGAGGGCACCAGACCCCATTACAGATGGTTGTGTGGTTGCTGGGAATTGAACTCAGGACCTTTGGAAGAGCAGGCAATGGTCTTAACCTCTGAGCCATCTCTCCAGCCTGCCAAGTCCCGGTTATTATAACAGATGTGCACACCCAGGAAAACACCTGGACACCTAGTGACGGCTGCACCGGCCTGTACAAAGGACACGTTTTCAGCTGGGCGAGGAGGTGCACTAACCTCCTTGCTAAAACTCAGAGGCCCAGCTGCCCTGTGATTCTAAGCACTTCACATGCTAAGATTTCTTCATACAGTGATGAAAAGATTGCAAGCCAGCTGGAGATATTCATCGCTGTGCCACGAATAGCACCAGGGGGCAGGGCGCAACTCGGATGTCCTACCATAGGGACGAGCGTGAGGAACCACACCTGCACGATGAGTCACGTGGCCGCTCAGAATCACAACTTCAGAAATGGTGTGGCTCCAAAATAAACGCACAGGCCACTACTGGAGTGTGTACCCTCGAAGGGTGGCCAGTCCTCTCTTTCAAGGAGACTTATCAGTGTGGGCAGGATGAAAGCCAAAGTTGGCAGCAAACACGACTGAGAATGTCGGGTCCTGGGCCATTGGAAGAGAATTTCCATTTTCCATTTCTGCTCCCTTTTCCAGTAGCTAGGAGAGACTGACTGGAAGATTCCACTGTGTGTGCGCGTGTGTATGTGTGTGTGTGTGTGCGCGCATGCACACGAGGAAGCCAGAGGTCACCACTGAGTGTCCGCCTCAGTCGCTCTCCACCTTACATTTTAAGACAGGGTCTCTCGCTGAACCTGGAGTTAATGAGTTCTGCTAGCCGGGCTAGCCAGTGGGCTCCAGGGATTCTCCTGCCTCCACTTCTGCAGCACTGGGGTTATTAAACTAGTCCCACTGACTCAGATTGTACCTGAGTGATGGGTATCTAAATTCAAATTCTCATGAACACATAGCAAGCCCTTTACAGACTGAGCCATAGCTGAAGTTCCTGATATTTGAATAATTAAAATAACAATAAATGATCACAAAATCTCCCCCAGCAACTCTAAAAACAGCTGGTCTATACAGCTGAGACTCAGGGTGACACAGGTCCTCTGAAATGTGATAAACACGTCAGTGATGAGCTGAAATGCTTAAGTGACTTGAAAAATAGCTTACTATCCCTGAAATAGCTTACTATGCTATGACCTCAATTCTCAAAGAATGTCTCTCCCCCAGGATGCTACCTCATGGAAGGCTGCTAACTAGATTTTTTTTTTTTAATCTAAATTAACTGTTTCCTCCTCAACCTTATTTTATTCTTCTTCCTTAGGCCTCTGGGGAAGCAGAGAAGAGCAGACTGGTGTCTTCAGCCATTAACCCTCATATAGCATCTCAGCTGGAGGATTAACCCAACCAAAGCCACACACCACAACCTCCCAAGCCAGGCAGACACTTGGGGCAGACAGCACAAAGAAAGCTCTATGGTCACGCAAAAGGCTGCCTTACAATTCCGGTTTTGGTTTCATGTTGTGTTCTGTAGTGCTGGGGACAGAACCCAGGACCTTCTTCAGGGTAGGCAAACTTGGAACCACTGAGCTAAATCCACCTATGAAATCCAGTGCTTTTCAAACTGGTTCCTAAAAAAACAGAAAAGCACCCTGGGAGTAGCTGGGGACAAAGAGGCAGCCGCACACCTAGGGCTCAGCAGCTGCTCCACCCTGGTCTCAGCAGCCGCGCACCTAGGGCTCAGCAACTGATCAGCTCTGGTCTCAGCATTTCTCCTTTTTCCTCACCTACACCAGCTTCATCTGAGCCAGAAACTTCTGCTGATTAACAAAGATTCTCAAAACTACTGAAATCCCCACCTCCCAACCCCACTAAGAAAACTAAAGTCCAGAGAAGGAAAGTGTCTCCCTGCAGCTAGAAGTAGAAGGAGGACGCTGAAAACCCAGGCGTCCCCACCAGCAGACCTAGGCAACTCCAGCCTCGGCTCTTCCGGGAAACCATGCCACACATTCAAAACCAGCTGTCAGACCCGGGGCACGTGGATTCCACTCCTGAACATCTTCCAGCTGCGCTACCAGGCCAGCCATATTTCCAGTCCCCCCACAGAGGCTGTAAAGATCCTACAGCAAAATTGGTGATCTTCACTTCATCACGATCTGAAGTCTTCAGTGGCCAGCCTTGGGGCAAGGCCTTAGTTCCGACAGGCATTTGAGAAGGAAGCCTCACCCATATCCCACAGAGGTGAGTACCAGGGTGCCCTAATTACAGGTGAGACATCCAGAACTTCAAGGTACCTCAGCTCCTCCCTAGAGATTAGCCTTCCGGGTGGGTGAGGCCACCATAGGGGACATAAGAATGCCACTGTGTCTCTGTGTATCTCTAAACAGTTCACAAGGTTTCTGCCTTCAGCTCTAGAGGTGGAATTCAGGGTTAAAATACGAACACACCATGGAGAAGAAGGGTGTGATCTCACATTCGTGCTAAGGCACAAAAACTGGTATGTTATATTTAGAAAAATATATGTATATACGTAAATATGCAATAATAATTAATGAAAAAGCCTGGTTGTGGTGGCGTACGCCTTTAATGCCAGCACTCGGGAGACATAGGCAGGTGAGTTCGAGGCCAGCCTGGGCTATAGAGTGAGTTCCAGGACAGGTTCTAAAGTAACACAATGAAACCCTGTATGGGGGGAAAAAAGAAAGGAAAAAACAACACACCAAAAACAAAAAACAATGAATGAAAAGAGAAGCCATGAATTTCAAAAGGCGTAAGGAACGGTACATGTATGGGCTGGAGGGAGGAGAAGCAAGGGAGAAATGTTGTAATTAGATTATAATCTCAAAGTTTAAAAAAAAAGATGGCTTCCTGGGTACAAGATGTTGGGACCCAGGACTGTGTGGAGAGGGAGAAGTGATCAGGATTGGGATACCTCAACCTTCAGTTCAGAACTTTTCAGATACCTTCTATCTGTCAAAAGCCAACTGTAGCCGGGCGGTGGTGGCGCACGCCTTTAATCCCAGCACTCGGGAGGCAGAGGCAGGCGCATCTCTGTGAGTTCGAGACCAGCCTGGTCTACAAGAGCTAGCTCCAGGACAGGCTCTAAAAAAGCTGCAGAGAAACCCTGTCTCGAAAAACCAAAAAAAAAAAAAAAAAAAAAAAGCCAACTGTATCACTGGGAGCTTTCTGTAAGGGCCCTTGAAACTGTCTGGACTCAATATAAAACGTCCCTGGAAAGTAAGGGACAGGAGTGCACACCCATAACTTCAGCACTTGGGAGGCAGAGGCAGGAGGATTGCCAAGAGTCTGAGGCCACACTGGGCTACAGAGCAAGATCCTGTCTTCAAAATGAATGCATGAAAGAAATTAAGACCAGTAAACAGGGCTTCCTTTGACACACCCTTGCTTCAAGCTGTCTCAGTGGCGCATGAGGAGCCCCCAGGACTAGCTGGACCAAACTGAGCCCAGGCTTGCTAAGATGGATGGATGCTCTTAAGAACCAAATAGAGAGGTATAAGGGGGCCTGACCTGAAGGCAAAGAAGTTACTTTACCTGAAGCCACATGACCAGGGGCAGTTCTGAAAAGTTCTTGCAAGGGTTGGTAGCATAATAGAGCCACCAGAACATGTGGGCATCTTTTCGGACGGTCACATAATCCCATGCTTCCTTGCCTTCTTGTGCGGGCCAGTCGATGGCAGCTCCTGAAACCGAAGCTCAGTGTCATTACCTGAGGAATATCTAATGCCCATGTGAGTTTCAAGCCTGGTGGAGATGGTCATCCAGGCTAGAGATGATCTTGTATGCTTTAGGTCATTCACCTACTCAGTATATGTGCCGATAAGGAAAAACAAAGAGAAAAGGAAGGAAGGAGGAAGGGAGGAAGGAAGAAAGGAAGGAAGGAAGGAAGGAAGGAGGAAAGAAAGGAAGGAGGAAAAAAGAAAGGAAGGAAGGGAGGGAGGGAGGAAGGAAGGAGGCATGCATGCTTGCTTGTGTACCCTTTAATCCCAGCACTTGAGAGGCAGAGGCAGGTAGATCTCTGTGCATTAGAGGCCAGTTTGGTCTATGAAGTGAGTTCCAGGTCAGCCAGGGCTACAAAGTGAGACCCAAGCTCAAAAACACACAAATAAACAAACCCACAGACCTCAGCTATGGAAAAGAGAAACTCAACACTTCTCTCTTGGGCAACACAGTGAGACCATTTGTAAAAGAAAAAGGCTGAGAGTGAAGCTCAGTTGTGGAACACTGGCGTGACTTGTGCCAGGCCCTGGGTTCAGTTCCCAGCCAAGGTGGGTGGATGGGGTGGGGGTGGGGCAAGTAGGGAGATGGGAGATGGAGGGAAGAATCCCTGCGTGGCTTCTGCTGTTCCCTGCCTTCTCCTTCCTGCTTTCAAGCCTCTTCAGCAAGTAAAAGAACAAAAAGGGGGCCCAGCAGGAAGAGAGAGAAATGGGTGAAAAGATGCTGCTGTCTCATGGCCAGGCCTGTAATCGTGTCACTGGGGAGATGGAAGCCAGGAGGGTCAGGAGTCCATGTCCTGCCTATGCACATGCTGAGTTTGAGGCCAACTAGAGAAACAACAAGCCTACACACACACACACACACACCCTTTTGCATACCCCTTCCACACTCACAAAACAAATTTTTTCTTTTTTTTTTTGTTTTTGTTTTTGTTTTTGTTTTTCGAGACAGGGTTTCTCTGCAGCTTTAGAGCCTGTCCTGGAGCTAGCTCTTGTAGACCAGGCTGGTCTCGAACTCACAGAGATGCGCCTGCCTCTGCCTCCCGAGTGCTGGGATTAAAGGCGTGCGCCACCACCGCCCAGCCACAAAACAAATTTTTAAAAATGCAAAATAAATAAGTAAATAAATAAAGGCTGGAAAGATGGCTCAGCTGGTGAGAGCGTTGTCTGCTTTTCCAGAGGACCTGGGTTTGAGTCCCAGCAGCCACATGGCAGCTCACGACCTTCTGTAATCCCAACTCCAATGGATCCAATGCCTTCTTCTAACCTCCAAGGGCACCAGGTATATACGTAGTAACACAAACATACATACAGGCAAAACAAAAATAAAAAATGATTTTACTGGGTAGTGGTGGCGCACGCCTTTAATCCCAGCCCGCGGGAGGCAGAAGCAGGCAGATCTCTGTGAGTTCAAAGCCAGCCTGGTCTACAGATCTAGTTCTAGGACAGCCAGGGCTACATAGAGAAACCCTGCCTCGGGAAAATAAATAAATAAAGTGAAAGTCCACTTCCAAATCATTCCACAAAACACAAATTTGCTTGTGCCCCCAAAACAGGCCAGTCGAGTCAGCTAACATTTTGTCTGTTCTAACCCAGGAGAAGGGGCAGGCATTGTTTCAAAGCAACACCTCACGCGTAGTAGGATTTGCAGGAGTCTCTTTGGCCTCTGATCTCAGTTCAATCAAATGACCCTACAAGTCACTAGGCAGTCAACCGAGCAGTCTCTTCAGCAGTTTCCTGAAACCGTATGTTTTTGTACAACCACCTCTACCTCCGCGTAGAGGAACCACCTAGAACCAGGAAAGGGCAGAAAAGAAACTTTGAACTAAAACATAAATAAAAATTAGGAGGTTCAAAAGCGATATAAATTAATGCAAGGAAAGAACGGGGGGGGGGAGGGGAAAATATGTTTTTTAAAAAAGATCACGAATCCAGTAACAAATTCGAGAAGGAGGTACCCACCACCGGTCCTCCTTTCTCGGGAACCTACCTGCGCCGAGGCCCAGTAGGAGCGACAGCAGCAGCAGCCACAGCCGGACAGAATAGACTCGACACCCCAGCCCCATAGTGAATACAGCGCCGCAGCATCAGCAACAGGCTGAACCCAGCCGACCAGCGCGTGACGGCGGTGGGTGGGGCCTGGGCGGAGTCAGGGCGGGGCCTACGTGGGCCCTGAGGCTCCCAGTGTTCGGCGCTCCCTCTGCCGGTCGGACCCACCTAGGACCTCCCGCCAGGTCTTTCGGGGGTGGGGGGGGGATGGTTCTGCCAAGTTAGGTCATCCTTTGCTGTGTTAATGTAACATTTGATTTGGGTTACAAAGTAGGGAAGGATTGAGCAACTACAGCGGATAACTACCATCCTCCCTGACCTGCCCGTGTTTGTCTTCTCCAACAAAAGGACTAGTATTTCATTTTGTAAGACTTGTTTTTATTACTTTATGTGTGTGTGTGAGTGCGTGTGCTACATGTGGATAGTTATGCAAAGGGAGTGGGGTTCCCTGAAGCTGGAGTTACTGGCGGCTGTGGAGTTACTCAGCATGGACACTGGGAACTGAACCTGGGTCCTCTGGAAGAGCAACAGATGCTCTTAATCATTGAGCCATCTCTTCAGCCCCAGGCCTAGCATTTTTGAAACTCCATTTGCCTTCAATCATATTAAGTGAGATGAAGCACAAACCAGCAGGTCATTTAAGGCTACATTCCATTTGCAGAAATATGTTTTTAATAACATCATTCTGGAGCGATGGTTCAGAGGTTAAGAGCATTTGCTGTTCTTCCGGAGGACGTGAGTTTGGTTCCCAGCACCTACATGGTGGCTCACAACCATCCCTAAATCCACATCTCATATTCCAGGGGATCTGGCACCTTCTTCCTTAGTCACACATTTTCACGTACAAGTATGCCGGCAAAACACTCATATAGATAAAATACAATGAGTCTAAAAATTATTCTTAAATCGCATGTATCATGAATATATTAGAAATTCACAAAAATAGATCACATTTACCCATAAGTTTTTGGTTATATCTTTTTGGGGGGAGGGTTCGAGGCAGGATTTCTCTGTAGCTTTGGAGCCTATCCTGGAACTTGCTCTGTAGACCAGGCTGGCCTCGAACTCACAGAGATCTACCTGTCTCTGCCTCCTAAGTGCTGGGATTAAAGGTGTGCACCACCACTGCCCAACTAAGTTTTGGTTATATCTTCTTAAAAACAACAAAAAATGTATTTTTCTCTCTTGATAACATGTGACCAATATCATACATCTGAAAAAAAATAAGTCTCCATTCAAGGCGGAGGCAGATTGTAAATATGATTGACAAGGGTCACGACAGGAAAATGTCAGAGATGAAATATTCTAGAGATCATTGTTTGCAAGGAAACCCATAAAGACCAGTGGGGTATCTGGGGCTCCTCCCTTCCTCTGCGGTTTTCCAGATGGCTAGCTTAATGAACCTTTCCAAATGACATGCTTTTTAACTGGTTGCTTTATTCTGAGCGGCACTTCAAGCCGTCATGTGTAGGTCACAGGTAACCCGAAAGATGTGTGATGATGTGTCGTTGCCGTGCCAGAGAAGCAGCAAGTTGCAATTGAAGTTCCAGGTGTCAGCCCAGCAGAAGGGCATCCTCCAAAGGACCAGTCCAGTTTAGGAAAGGCCACGGAACTACAGACCCCGGAACGTCTTTTGCTTTTGCTGTGTCTTTACGTGTTTGCTGCAGCTCTCTTTCTCTGGTGTCTAGTATGGTGTGAGTGGATGTGGGGAGATCTCCGCTGTCTGAAATATAGTGTGCTTATCTCATGGAAACATCCCGTTCTACTGGGCATTTTTACCCGTGGATCATCAAGACAATGATCCCTCCCTAAGCTGAACTGTTTGATTTGATAACAATACTGATAGCTTATACAGAGTTTTGATGAATAAAAATAAATACAAGATTATGTTTCACAGCCAGGGTCTGAGTCTCACCTAAGGAGCTGCATGGGTTGTAGCTCAAGTTAATGGCTAACAATTGAGTCCCTGTAGCTCAACTAGTTTAAATTCTTTCAACCTTAATGTTGGGAGAGATGTTCACAGGGCTTGGAGTGCATCACAGCTGAAACAAAGCTTTGAAAATAACAAAGTTAGACTAAGATGTTAAAACATCAAAGTTAAGTAACTTTGAGGTGAAAAACCCAATAACAAAGTTAAAACAAAGGCACATAGTTGAGCTGGGTGGTGATGGTGCATGCCCTTAGTCCCAGCACTTGGGGGGGGCAGAGGCAGGTGGATCTCCATGAGTTCGAGGCCAGCCTGGTCTACAAAGCTAGCTCAAGCTCAGGATAGCCAGGTCTATTACACAGAGAAACTCTGTCTAAAAGAAAAAAAAAAGGTCAGGGAACAAGAACAAAGCAGCCCAATTATTACAATTATTACTGGCTGATGCACTCTCCTTGATTGATGTCCAAAGGTGATGATTCATTCCTTATACCCATTTCTGCCCTCAATCTCCTGATATAAAGAAAACAACCCTATTAGTGAATGGAATACACCCCAAAGACTTAAAGTAGTGTTGACTGATTCTTTGTCACATATAAAAGTTTAGGTTTGTTATTCCTTATAAGACTACTTTTCAATATAAGTGATAAAGTAATTGGCCCTTTCTTTGTAACTGCAAATTGCAGCCTGCTGGTAAAAGACCTGAAAAGAATGCCTTGCTTGCCCGCACAGTTAATCTATAAGTTGCTTGGGTATGAATGTCTGTGGTTTCTTGGGACAATATGTTTTTCACCCGTGATACATAAAATGTTTAGTCATGTGAGGGAGAGGAGAAAACATGTTTTTACCTATAATCATTCACTTGAAAAACGGATTGCAACCATTTTGATTCTTGTATTGTCTGGATGATTCTGTTGGGGTATAAAATCTGTGAAAAAAAAAAAAAACCCATGAGATAGAGAGAGAGAAAAGAGAGCGAAAATAGAGAAGGAAATCATCAAGAGAGTTTGTGAGTGCCTTTTCCCCTAACTCCCCTTAGATGGAAAAGTCAAAGCCCTGTGCTGCTGGAGGCCTCGACTCTGACTCCGTGAATTCCTACCAAAGCCCTGTGCTGCAGGAGGCTGACCCCCCAGACAGCGGCAATGACGATCTGCTAGATGCACAGCTGGGTTTGGAGCCCTGTTTTCAACTTCAGCATCTAAATTTAAATTGCTGGGACTGGAGAGGTGGCTCAGTGGTTAAGAGCACTGGCTGCTCTTCCAGAGGTCCTGAGTTCAATTCCCAGACACCACATGGTGGCTCGCAACGGTCTGTAATGAGGTCTGCTACTCCCTTCTGACCCGCAGGTAGAACACTGTATGTATGATAAATAAATTGCTGTAGATGTGATAACAGGAATGGTAATTTACCTTTAAATGTAGGTAATCCAAGTACGGTAAACTAGCTAAACTAGTAAACTAGGCCCCCGAGATGAATGAGTTCTCTGTGGCCTATCTGCACACAGCAGCTCGAGTGGAACCCAGAGCAAGGTGCTTCTGCCACCCGCCAGCAGTGACAAGGAATCTGCCCTCCTTCAGCCTCGTGTGGATGCACACACATCTACTCTGTTCAGTCCTGGTTGATGGCACTTACTTTGCCTCTAGCTTTTTATTATAAAGTTGCTGTTTACAATGTTGACAGCCTGGGGGATGCTTCTTAGTGGTAGAGTGCTTGCCTGGTGTGCACAAGGCCCTGTGTTGCAAAACAAGCAACTGTTGTTGCCCAAATCACTGCACAGGAGTCTGGGCACGTAGCCTAACACCTATGATTCGAGGTAGGCTAGACGCCTGGAACTGCTAGGTCAAAGAGCACATGCACCGATCCATAATTTAGACAGATGTTGCCAAGTACTGCATGACAGTGTCCTGCAGGATGTCTGGCAGACTCTTTCATGAAGCAGGAACCCTAAAGGACTGTCTCACCTTTAGGCAAGTTCAGCAGTTGTTTTTCCGTGGATCCTGCATGTCCAGTTCATACAGCATAACATCAAGCAGTCCAGGTAAGAGCAGTTTCTTGCCCAAATGCCTAGCAAACTGGTGCTGCCAGGAGCGGATGTGTCTTATTGTCGTGAAGAGTCCTAAGTTTTAAAAACATTTTAAATGCCATATTCTGAAGGTCTTTGAAAGGTTTGAAGAATACCTGTCTAACTGAAATATATTTCTATATATCTAGAAAACCTAACTAACATGACTACATGCTTGACTATTTTAGATGATTATCTATTAAGTTATATTTCTTAATTATACATACATTTTTAAAGGAGCTGCACAAACACAATACCTTCATCAAGAGCAGAAATATATATATACATATATATACATACATATATATGTACACACACACACACACACACATATGTAGTAGGGAGGGCTGCTTTTTTGTTTCCTGGCTGCCCAGCAGCTCAGACCCAAAATAACCACATAGAAACTATATTATTTAAAACACTGCTTGGCCCATTATCTCTAGCTTCTTATTGGCTAATTCCTGCATCTTAATTTAACCCATTTCTAATAACCAATGTATTGCCATGTGGCTGTGGCTTACCAGGTAAAGTTCTGGTTTCTGTCTCTGGCAGTGCTACATGGCTTCTCCTTGACTCCACCTACTTTCGCAGAGCATGCAGTTTAGATTTTCCTGCTTATCTATATTCTGCCTTGCACAAGCCTAAGACAGTTTCTTTATTAACCAATGGTGTTCACAGCATACAAAAGGGAATCCCACATCACCTCCCCCTTTCTGTTTAAATAAAAAAGAAGGTTTTAACTTTAACATGGTAAAATTACATATAACAAAACAGGTATCAAGCAAGAATTACAGTTACAATATTTATAACTACTTTATTTTTTTTATCATAACTAAGGATAACTATAACTATCCATTCTTCAACTTCATCAAAGACTCCAGAAGGATATAAGATTACCTAAGTAAACAGGAAGTACAGTGTAAGAAACTTCCAAAACTCTAGAATAGACAGAGACATCTTGCTACCTGGATAGTCACCCAAAGTTCTTCTGTATCATTGAAGCATCCATCTTCAGCCTACTGGCCCATGGGATCCAGCAGACTTTTCCATGAAGCAGGAAATTTCAAAGACAGTTCCACCTATGTTGGCAACTTACTTCTGTGTCCTTCAGAATGTCTAACAGACTCTTTCAGGAAGCAGGAACCTTGAAGGATTGTTTTGCCTTTAGGCAAGTTCAGCAGTCATTTTTCTGTGGGTCCTGCATGTCCAGTTCATACAGCATAGTCAAGTAGTCCAGGCAAGAGCAGTTTCTTGCTCAAAGGGCTAACCAATGCCACAAGGATCCTCTCTGATGTCCATCTGCCTCTTGAAGTAATTGGTGTTGCTAGGAGCAGATGTGTCTCATTGTCATGAAAAATCCTAAGTTTATAAAACATCTTAAATGCCATATTCTGAAGGTCTTTGAAGGATTTGAAGAATCCCTATCCACTTGAAATGTATCTCTGTACATCTAGGAAACCTCACTAACATGACTATAAGCTTGACTATTATAGATAACTATCTATTAACATGTATTTCTTAACTATACATACATTTTTAAATGAGCTGCACAAACACAATACCTTAATCAAGAGCTGAAATATACATATAACAAAATTGACCTTAAATTTGAATCAATAAACCAAGATTCATATCAATACAAATCTTTATAGCATAATCCCCTTTAAATGTAAAGAAATATTTATAAACAATATTTGGGAATTTGGGTGTAGTTCTCTCCAAACTTCTTCCTGCTGTTAGTTGGGCAAAGTATTTTTTTTTTTTTTTTTGGTTTTTTGAGACAGGGTTTCCCTGTAGTTTCTAGAGCCTGTCCTGGAACTAGCTCTTGTAGACCAGGCTGGCCTCGAACTCAGAGATCTGCTTGCCTCTGCCTCACAAGTGCTGGGATTAAAGGTGTGCACCACCACTGCCCCACCCTGGGCAAAGTATTTTTGGGTGGGAGCCATCCTCGCCACCTCAACTCTGGGTAGCACTGTGCAGTATATAAACCCTTTTAATCTGAGTAAAAGCTAAATCTGCCTTGCAGTGCACTGCGCAGCCTGCAAGTTTCTCTGTGTATGGTGGCGGAATCTGCCATACTCTCTGGCCTGTGTACTACTAGCAGACCTGATCCCACTGCCTTCCCAGGTGGGGAGTGCTGAGCGGAGGGCATTGTCTTAGCTACTTTCCTCCTAACTCCCAGTGGGCACAAAGGCACCCAGACCCAAAGTGGGTGGCGGGCATCAGCTTCAAATGTTTAAGCGCCATTCTGTAGCTGGAGGCTGTTTCCCGGCGGTCCAGACCTAAAATAAGCACACAGAAACTGTATTAATTAAAACACTGCTTGACCTATTAGCTCAAGCTTCTTATTGGCTAGCTCTTATATCTTAACCCATTTCTATTAATCTTTGTATTGTCACATGGTTGTGGCCTACCGGTAAGGTTCCATCCAGTGTCCAGCGTCTGATGCCTGCAGTGGCTACATGGCTTCTCTTTGACTCCACCTACTCTCTCCTCCTCTATCTGCTTGGAATTCCAGCCTTGCCCTATTCTGCGCTGCAATAGGCCGAAAGCAGCTTCTTTATCAACCAATGGTATTTACAGCATACAGAGGGGAATCCCATATCAGCGGTGGAATGGGGTCAGGTGAGGGCCAGCCATAGCCTTAAAGAATGTGGATGAAGATACCTCCACCTTCATTCTCAATGGTCACTTCCTCAGACTCAGGGAAATGTTTACATCAACCAGAGGAGAAACTTGCCCAGTTGCTGCTGGTGGATGGGGAGCTGAGTGACTGGTAAGCTGGAAGGTGAGTCTGTTGCCAGTGGATTGGAAATGAGGGCTAGGGTTCCCTTGAATCTCAGATCATGATGGGCAGCACAGGCACCAGGAGGACCCATTCCACTCATGACAGCAAATGTTATCATTGCAGCTCTGATGGAAATGTTTCCTGGCAGTCGGGAGC